>NW_024097237.1:797500-1329670 GCF_016545835.1 Crotalus tigris
AACAGTTCATTTAGTAACCATTCAAAGTTACAACGGCACTGAAAAAAGTGAGTTATGACCATTTTTCATACTTACGACGCCTGTCGCATCCCCATGGTCACATGATCAAAATTCAGACGCTTGGCAACCGACTCACATTTATGACGATTACAGCACCCTGAGGTCACATGATCATCTTTTGTATCTTTCTGACTTTCCAGCAAGCAAAGTCTAATGGGGAAGCCAGATTCACTTAACAACCTTGTTACTAATTTAACAACTGCAGTGATTCACCTAACAACTGTGGCAAAAACGCAAAACACACACTTAAAAAAATGTTTCACTTAGCAAACAGAAGTTTTGGGCTCAACTGAGGTCATAAATCAAGAACTGCTTGTACTCTGCACCACAATAAATATTAAAAATTGGAATTGTGGTTGCGTTTCATCTTATGGCTTTAAGTCAAGTGAAAGTCATGTTTTAAGTCACTGCAATCAGTGAGATCAATTAGTTATTGCTGTCAACTTAAATGCCACAATTTTCAAGGAAATTAAATTAAGACTATTTTATCTATACTGGATCTCCTCTTTTAAGTTCTATTTTGGTAAAAGTCCTTATCTATAACTATCTGTTTAGGTTAATTTAATTATACATAGAACAGATAAATTAATCTCACTAGAACCGTAGTGAAGGTCTGCTTATCTATCTCAATTATAGATCTAGTTTCTCCCCATAATTAGATTTAAAAAATTCCAATAGTCTTAAATTTCATTTCCTTAGTTCCTGGTAAAACAAATAGGAATTGTTTTGTGCCTGGAGAACTTCTTGTGAATCGAATGAAATGTTAATTGTGCTTTCATGACTGATCAGGAAGTCTATGAGCCTCAAGTCATGAGTTGATGTTACAGTTTTGATTTCATGCCATATAGATGATTGTTACACCTTCAAGATAAGCTATAAATCACAAAAATAGGAAAAATTTTTAGAGTGGATGTCTGTTTAGACATTTTTATATCATTCTATATAGTTTAGATCTTGAAATATTGGTCTCACTTTTTTTTTATATTAGCACTATGAATCCCAACAGCACTCACAACATGACCTACTTTAGAAGGCAGAATAACAGAGTTGGAAGGGGCTTTGGAGGTCATCTAGTCCAAACCCCTAGGCTCATACCCCATACCTTTTCAGACAAATGGCTTTCTAGTCTCTTCTTAAAAACTTCCAGTGTTGGAGCATTCACCGCTTCTGGAGGCAAGCTGTTCCACTGGTTAATTGTTCTCACTGTCAGGAAGTTTCTCCTTGGTTCTAGGTTGCTTCTCTCCTTGATTAGTTTCCATCCATTGTTTCTTGTCCTGCCTTCTGGTGCTTTGGAAAAGAGGTTGACCCCCCTCTTCTTTGTGTTAGCTCCTAAAATATTGGAACACCGTCATGTCTCCCCTAGTCAGTTTTTAGACAATTTATACAAATTAGACAAGATTTCACCCTACAAATAGCAAGCTCTATTCGGTCCAAATAAGATAGAAAATGTTTGCAAACACATTCCAATTAATTTGCATCAAAAGAAGGATTCTAATATGTACATGGAGTAGAGTTATCCAATCATGCATTATACAGCACAGACCACGATGACAAACATATGGATTGTCACCTCCTGCTACCTATGCAAAACTGGAAATACCTCTCTTTCCTCTCTTACTGCACAATAGACACAAGTCTTTTCAGCCAGCGAACTGTCCCGGGCTATTGCTGAGTTTATGAATGTATATCCTAGGTCTCAGTCAAGTGACCCTAGTTACAACTTTCACAGTGTGAGCTCTGTCTGGATACTCAGAATGTATGCTGTTTTGTTCTGGTGAAGCCACACGTGTACTAGATAAAGTACTGCTGACAAGAGATGAATGACCATTTTTTCCTCTTAATCCTCCTATTCATTCTATGAGTTAGCTTGTGTTTTTCAGGATTACTAAAGACAGAGAAGGTGAGCATAGCAAGATGTCGGCATGTTAGCTGTCATTAACATCTCCAAACTGGGCAAAAGATCTAAAACATGAGGCGCATTATTTCTTTTAAACATATGATATACCTTATGGTGAACGCAGACATTGTTAGTTTTAAAATAAGCGAGAAGGTACATCAAATATATCTGATACATCAGAACAGATTGCTCCTACTTTTCTGCTGTCATAATAATAATAAGCTTCCATTGTGACTACCAATGTCTCTTATGTCCATTAGTTCTTAATTAATGTTCCTGACAGGGCATATAAAAAGTAAACAACAGTTGCTTTGCTTTGTTGTTTAATTAAGCAGAAAAAAAAACTTTCCAGAATGTAGACCCTGTATTTAGAGTCCAGGAGCTGCCAATAATAATATGAACAAATGTATTTGCCTTGTTAAGGTTGCTTTCTTGTCAAGTGAAGCTTCTATAGGTTTTATCAAGCTCCTTTTTCACACATAAATTCTTTTTCCATCAACACAGCTTGAAAAAGACTGCTTTCCCCAAAGTCAAACATCTCTTTTTTCAGATTGTAAGCTTTTTGGTCTTCCTGGCGAACTTGAGTAAAACTGGCACCCTCAAAACAAGTGGGTAACTCTGAAGCCCAAGGATCTCGTGTTTCTCAGTCTCCATTTTGCAACACTTAAGAGTTGAAAAGTGATTACAGTTTCTGATCATTTTAAGATGAAAGAATAGAGGGAAACTAGACCATAAGTTTAAAAATAGGTGTATCATATTTGATTTTATATATAAAAAAGGCTGTATTGGAACTTGATAACTTGCTACTCTATGGGAAATGCTTAGCCTTGTATAGCCCTCAGCCATAGTTGCGCAGTGTTTATAATACAGTACTGCAGACTAATTCACTGCTCACTGACCGGCTCATGGTTGACTCAGCCTTCTATCCTTCTGAGGTTGGTAAAATTGCCCCCAGATGGTTGGAGGCAATATGCTGACTCTGTGAACCACTTGGAGAGGGCTATAAAGTACTATGAGGTCAATTCACCATGGCAAACATGCTGAAGCCATCTCACCATGACCAACTCTCCTTGGGACAACTTGTCACAGCCAACTCACTGTGGGACAACTTGCTGCAGGAAATGCCTGCAGGATAACTCAACACAATAAATATTATCCACTACTATTTGAACTATAGTGCTGGAGAAGACTCCTGCGAGTCCCCTGGACTGCAAGGCGATCAAACCGATCAGTCCTAGAAGAGATCAACTCTGACTGCTCTTTAGAAGGCCAGATCCTGAAGTTGAAACTCAAGTAGTTTGGCCACCTAATGAGAAGGAAGGACTCACTGGAGAAGAGCCTAATGTTGGGAAAGATGGAGGGCAATAGAAGAATGGGACAACAGAGAATGAGGTGGCTGGATGGAGTCACTGAAGCAGTAGGCGTGAGCTTAAATGGATTCCAGAAGATGGTAGAGGACAGGAAGGCCTGGAGGAGCATTGTCAGACACAGATGGGTCAGACACGACTTCGCAACTAACAATTACTACTACTACTATTTCTTTGACATTATTTTCATTGACAAAAATGGAAATAATATAGAAGAAACAGTGGCGGATAACATTTATTGCATTGAGTTATCCCATGTGGATTTTCCCATGGCGACTTGTCCTGTGGCAAGTTGGCAGAGGTGAGATGGCCATGGTGAGTTGGCCATGGCGAGTTGTCTTAGAACCACCTAAGCCTAAGGAATGGATGGTAGTACTGGGCATGTTTGCAAAAGAGACAACTGCAGGGAAACGTGATGTTGACTTTAGATATCTGAAGGGCAGAATTGTTCACCACTGTTCCAGAAGACAGGAGAAGAATCTGAGTTTAAATTACAGAGGAATAGTTGCTGGGTCCTTTGGGAGATGGTAAACTCTCATTTTTTGAGATGCTGCAATGATCAGAGATGTTGAAAGACAGGTGGTTCACAAGTTGAATGAATTATTTTTATTATGATTCATAGCACAGTCAGACAGATGTTTAGACCTGGATTTGACATTTTTATCCACTTATCGAGTCCTTCCCAAGGACCTGGAGTACGTGGATGTCGTTTGCTAGTGTTAAAGGTATCATCACAGAATATACAGCAAGCTATTCCAAGCTTTAAGGCAGGCTTTTGACTGATGACGATTTTGTCAAGACCGATGGTGTTTAAGTGATGCTCCAATTGTTTTGGGATTGCACCCAAGGCACCTATTATTATTGGTGCTATCTTTGCTAGTGTTATTGTTGTCATTGCAGTTATTAAATTACTGCTTTGGGCAGGGGATTGCATTAGATAATTTCCAACAGCCCTTACATACTATGATCTGTGACAGAGGTATTAAAACTATATTGCTGTCAAATATTCAGTTCCGTATAATTTTCTTTTCCCTTGGTTTCACTGTAATATTTCTATTTAATCTTGGATTATAATAAATTTGATCTTTGATCACATCATCTCAAGCTAGGACGGATCAGTCTATTTTCAGTGTGTCATTTTTCCTCTTTATCTTATTTCTATCTTAAAATGGAAATTGTAACAAAAACTCTCAATAACCATATTAAAATAGGATGTATTTTCCTCCCTCAGGAAATGGCACATATAGGTTGGAAGTAAGTCTCAGTGAATTAAATAGAAGTTCACTTCAGAGGAGCAGTAGATTATACTGTCAAGAACTGTACTGCAATGACACAAGCTATGAGCTGTGATCTCCTCCCACTGTAATAAATTTGTTTTCCTGGCTTGGCATACCAGGAAATGTCTCCATCAGCTCTAATTCTTCCAGTTGTCATTTTGTACTTCAGGCAGTCTTCAGTATGACCTCTCTCCATAAGAGTCTTGTTAACTGTGAATTCTTCACTTGACCTTTCTTCATGGGGCCACGGCATTACTTTGTGGCTCAAATACGTTTGTATAGGAAGTTTGAAAAGATTCAATTCCTACTTTGAACTTGAGTTGTCCAGGGGAAAAAAATAATTTTGGGGTAAAATTTTTCCCTCTCTTTTTCTTCTTTGTTCTTCAGCTATGCTACTTTCCCATAATTTAACCCAACCACCTCACTACCCACTAAGCTCCATCAGTGGAATGTTATGGAAATCTTGGCTATTTCACGACTGCTGAGATCACCATCTCCCAAAGTTTCAAACATTCCATATAACAAAAAGAAGCACAAAATACTCTTCCATCACCAAAACAGTAGTCTAACCAGCTATCTAGCAGATCCTGATACTATAGCAAAGATAGCAAAGCTGAATTTAATGGAATGCAGAACTGCATTTAAGGAATAACAGAATAACAGAGTTGGAAGGGATCTTGGAGGTCTTCTAGTCCAAGATTTTATACCATTCTGGACAAATGGCTATGCAATCTCTTCTTAAAAACCTCCACTGATGGAGCATCCACAACATCCAAAGGCAAGCCATTCCTCTCATTAATTGTTCTCACTGTCAGGAAATTTCTCCTTAATTCTAGGTTAGGTCTCTCTTTGATAAGTTTCCATGTGTTACTTTTTGTCGTGCCTTCAGGTATTTTGAAAAATAGATTGACCCACTTTTCTTTGTGACAGTACCTTAGGGCAGTGGTTCACAACCTTTTTAATGCCGCGACCCCCCAACCGGTCGTAAGTCGAGGACTACTCAACCGGTCGTAAGTCGAGGACTACTCAACTGGTGCAGCACCGTTTGCAAAATGGGAGTTTTGGCAGGCTCAACAGGGCAGAGACAGCCTGGACAATTCCTATTGGCTTTTGAAAGCCAATAGAATTAGACTCTATTCAAGAGAGTCTATTCTATTGGCTTTCAAAAGGTAATAGAATAAAAGGGAGTAGCACAGCTAAGGAAAAGGGGAAAAAATGGCGGACTGCATTGTTTGGCGACCCCCGTGAAATGGTCGTTCGACCCCAAATGGGGTCCCGACCCACAGGTTGAGAACCACTGCCTTAGGGTGAGGAATTATTTTTTCCCCTTAGGCAGAATGAGTGAAAAATGACCAAGAGACAACCTACAAACAAAGTAGCTGAGTCAGACAGACAAACAAACAAACATACAGAAGTCCATAGAATCATGATCAAGAATTTTTTGTAATACTTTGCCACTGATTTGTTACCATTCAGTAACTGATAGAGTACATACAGCAGGGGGTACACAATGAATAACTGAGAAAGCCAAAGAATGTCCAAAAGAAATAAATACTCAGTTCACTGAGTATAAGCTAAAGGTAAAGATTTCCTATTGAACAAATCAGTCTACTTTACTTGAGGCAAATGACTATGCTCAAATTATCTTTAACTTACTCTCTAGCGAAGGCTCTAATGCTAGGAAAGATGGAAGGAAAGAGTTAGAGGAGGATGACCAGCAGCAAAATGGATGGACTCAGTTGAGTGGCAAGGAGTTCCTTTTTGAAAGATGTGAGAGACCAAGTGAGGGACATATTGCCATAGAAAAAATCTATCTATGTGGTCACCAGGAGACAAAAATGACTTGATGGTATATAATCGTCGATCACATAGAGCAGCAGAGTTGTGCTAAATTTATTGTGGCATAGCTTATTATGTGTAAACCACGGCCTTTTCCAGGAAATCACATGCTTTATAAAACTAAAACAAGGATCAGCCATTCTTCTCTAATCTTCCATTGATGTGCAAAATTGAAAAGATTTGCATTATCATCTTATTTCTCCAGTAACATCAGGAGATCATCCTTCATAATACCTAAAGGCAACTCAAATGGGTCTAGGACAGTGGTTCTCAACCTGTGGGTTGGGACCCCATTTGGGGTCAAACGACTATTTCACGGGGGTCGCCAAACAATGCAGTCCGCCATTTTTTTCCCCTTTTCCTTAGCTGTGCTACTCCCTTTTATTCTATTGGCTTTTGAAAGCCAATAGAATAGACTTTCTTGAATAGAGTTTAATTCTATTGGCTTTCAAAAGCCAATAGGAATTGTCCAGGCTGTCTCTGCCCTGCTGAGCCCGCCAAAAGTCCCATTCTGCAAATGGTACTGCACCAGTTGAGTAGTCCTCGACTTACGACCGGTTGAGTAGTCCTCGACTTAGGCCAGTTGGGGGTCGCGGCATTAAAAAGGTTGAGAACCACTGGTCTAGGACAACTCACTGGTGTTGACTCACTGCCGACTTACCATGGCCAACTCACCAAGTTGGCACAGGACAATTCAATAATGGATAACTCAAGAGAAGGAGAAATGAGTTGCAACAGCCTTTGTCTTGCTTTAGGCTTGAACTTTCTCAAGTTAGAAGACCTCAAGGCTGGGGTGAGCTGCAATTCTACCGTACTTGTCTGTGTCTTGAATTATCCTGCATTGAATTTCCCACATTGAATTGTCCTGTGTCAAGTTGTCCTGCAGTGAGTTGGCCATGGCAAGATGGCTGTGGCGAATTGGCAGTGGTGAGTTGTCTCATTCCCATCTTAAACCATGCATGTTTTTTTCTTTTGTTCTTCTCTCCCCTTTTCTGCATGCCAGCCTCTGTGGCCCAAAGTAACTGGCTAATTGCCTAAAATTAAAGCCAGCCTTGAGTGAAGTAGAATATGCCACTTCTATTCCAATACATATTTTGTGACCTGAAATACTGAAATACATCATGTCCAGTTCCCATTAGCTTTGTTCTTTGGAAGGGTGGCTGATAGGAAAAATATGTTATTCATCCCTTAGTGTATTTCTTTTTTCTCTAGGTGTGTTGAAAGTTGCAGATAACTAATATGTATCATATGGAAGTTTTCATTCTGATATTTGGTTAATTTACTTGTTGCTGAGGCATAGCTGCTTATATTTATAAGACAAGTTGCCTTTATATTCCTTATTACTTAAGCTTGCAATATTTCTGGTCCTACCGGAAACTTTTAAGATGTAATCACTTCTTTATTCTTCTGGGCATAACCTCACCACTTAATTTAATCAAATATTAACTTCTGACGTCGGTACAGGTAAGATATTAGTTTAAAGGTTTCTGCAAGAGGGTTTTTTTTATTTTACTATTTAAAAAATCTCTACAGGAATGTTGAATTGATTCATGTAACATTTATTCATGTCTTAAAGTTAAAGCAAACATATTTTTAAGTGAGGTGAGTTTAGATCCTGATAAAAGTTGAACTGTGTGTAAAATTCATTTGGTGGTACAAATGTTATAGACAAAGGACAGCAATTGTATTTAGTTACAGCATTATGCAATAATTGTGTGAACTGGGTATCCTTGAAAGACTGTGAAGCTAAGCATCTAAAGGATCTAAAATTCTAAAGAAGATGCCATTTTCCTCCCATTCATATCTAGTTCTGTACAACATTGGAAAATGCAGTGGTACCTCAGTACTCATTGTTAATTGTATCTGGGAGGTGTGACAAGTACTAAAAATAATGAATACCAATCAAATTTTCCCCATAAGGAATAATATAGTGAGTCACAAGGCAGCTGACACTGACAAGTTCTAGGTTGTGTGTTGAGTATCAAACAAACAATGAGAACCGTGACAAAATTTTCACATTGAAATACGTTTAGTACCAAATTCGATGAGTTCAAACAGTTGAGTACCAAATATTCAGTAAATTGAGCAATACAGATTTTAAGTGCAGAAAAATTCTGAAGCTGCAGCATAGTGAGTTTGCATTCCCTCACTCTGCTGAAAAAAAAAAAAAGCTTTATAGTTATAGTTATGTTTCCCCTGATGAGATATGTTCCTTGGAGAGCCACAGACCTCAGTAGGGAAACAGCTGCAGTGTTAATGAAAAAATTGCCGGAATATTTCCTAAGAATATTTTCTAAGAGGGGGAAAATGTTTCCAGCTGTTAGTTCAGGTCCCTTTCGGGAGAACATCTGAAAATGGATCTGGAGAGGCTGCATCTGGCTTCACTTCCCAGTGCTGAGCCTTAGTGATCTGGTTCCATTCCGGCCCTCTGTACTTACAGTTCAAACAACCAAAAGGTCTGTTAAGAAATCACTGCCACATTGTTCAGCCAGTCATAGCAAGTAATAGATGGGCTCCTAATTAAGAACATATTATGAAATAGCTTGGTAAAGATAAGCCATTTAACTACATATACGCCTGCATAAGGGCATAGTGCCAACCCCCCCTTTGTTGAAAAAAATAATAATAATAAAATTAGATGTTTGTTGCTGTTTCTTTTGAACTTCTGGAAGAACATGTGGTAGTGCGTTAAAAAAAACCCAACAAATTAAAAGCATCCTCAGATAAAAATAACCCTGCTCTACCAGACCTTTCAAATGGAAACCAATTGAAGATTTGTTTATTTGTTTGGCCTCTTTCTTACCAGCCTCATGAACAAATGCACTGCTGAAGCACCAGCTGGTTTTCACATGTGTGCAGCAAAAGGTGTTGCTCCTGACCTTTAAAAAACATAGGCTGTTTTGTTTTTGTTATTTTTTCCAAGCCAGTCAAAATGGGATGGAAGCACCAAATCAAAGAGCTTTCTGGTATCAAGACTTGCCCCCCCCATCTGCAAACAGGTAAATCAGCGAAAGAAAACACCTGTGTGGCTAAAATGAATATGGATCTGACAGTATATAAAGAAATAATTACAAGAATAGTCCATGAACCCACAAAAATTATTAATCCATCTGCTATGTGTCGTACTGTGTTCCGAAAACACCTAGCATTTATTTCTACAGCTACCCTTGACTTACAGCCATTCATTTAGTGATTGTAAAAAAAAAAAGTTTTAAAAAGTGACTTTGGATAGTTGTTCACACTTACGACCATGGCAGTATCCCCATTTGGAGGAAAATATTTGGAGATATTTGGAGGAGGAAGAAGACTAGAAGAAAGATAAAACATGAAGAGATGCAGCCATGGCTGGATGGGTGATACTATGGGTGGACCAGAAATGGTAGTGCCTCACCTTAATGTGGAAGACATTGATGGTGCACCAGAGAAGCCATGCAACCTTGTTTTGCTCCATCACAATATCACAATTATTTTTTCCAATGATCTACTTGTTCAGAGTTTGGGTTTGGCTGAAACTGTTGGGAAATTTCTCTTTAGTTCCAAGTTGCTTCTCTCCTTGATTAGCTTCCTCAGTCATTCAGTCATGACCAAGCCTAGCCATTCTATGGATCAGTCCTTTCTGCCTGTCTGTCTCACACTGTTTCTCAACGATTAACCACTGGAACCGCTTGCCTCCAGAAGTTGTGGGTGCTCCATTGCTGGAGGCTTTTAAGAAGACACCAGACAATCATTTGTCTATAATGGTACTATAGAGTCTCCTGCTTGAGCAGGGGGGTGGACTAGAAGACCTCCAAAGTCCCTTCTAATTCTGTTATTCTGTTAAAACAAAGAAACCTAGCTTTGCAATAGGTTCAACTACATTGCAACTGTGCTTGAAATAAAATGAGCTCATTTCTCCATCTATCATGGAAAGAGCACAACCTGAGGCTGGTTGAATGTGAGGAATTGCCTGATATGAGTTAGAAAAACAGCACTGACATCCCTGCTTGGCTGCAGACCAGAAGAACAGGTATTCTTGGATCTAATCCAGGATGAAAAACGCTCTATGCTTGACCAAAATGGAGGGAAATTGCTTTATTGCTAAAAAAAAAAAAAAAAAAAGGAAGGCTGTTATGTGCTAGTTATGAACAAAGATTAAAAAACAGAAATAAAGCTTATTTGAAAAGCACTTTTGAAACACACACACACAATCTTATTCTGTTTAAGCGAGGGGTCTTCAAACTTGGCCCTTTTATGACTTGTGGACTTCAACTCCCAGAATTCCTCAGCCAGCATGTTGAGGAATTTTGGGAGGTGAAGTCCACAAGTCATAAAAGGGCAAAGTTTGAAGACCTCTGGTCTAAGCACTATAGTTTTATTCATTCTTGAAAAATTCATGACAGAAAGCAGTATACTTTTTGTACTCCAGTATTTGCAGTATATGTATCTTTATAGAATTGCTTCTTATGGGGACAACTTCTTATTGGAATAATATAGAAAATAGTGAATGCCTTTATAAGACTAATAAAATGGTGAAACATTTGATTAATATTTCTGTTCTGTTAGCTTTAAAAGCTCATAACGTTTAGAGTGGAGGCTCAAGATTCATTAAAAAGACCATTTTTGTAAAATATTTTGTGGTTAAATAACTTTTAAAGGCTGTTGCCTTTCCCACATACTTACTTTGGCTAAGTGCAATGTAATATGGCCTAGTAAAAACTAATAAATAAAAATTAACAGCATAATAACAATATTTGTTCCGTGCGTGCTGCTTGAATTAGATTAACTACGAACTAATATTAATCTGGTAATTGTTAAAACTAGGTTGCAACCACTAGCACATTGTAATTCTTTACAACAAATTTATAAACTAGACCAGTAATACTAAGGTGACCAACTTTTTTACAGTGAAAAGGAGGACACAAATAAATTGAAGAAAAAAATATCGTAAATAAAAGAAACATTTTATTCATTGCAACAATAATACAGACGACTTGCATGTGCAAAGTTTGCCAGCCGGGTGTGTTTTGGCACACTCAGCAGCAATTCCTATTGGCTTTCGAAAGCCAATAGTGGGAGTAGCACAGCTCATGCAAAAGTTGAAAAAAAAACCCATCAAAAAAGGTGCCCGAACACCGTTCTGAGCGTTCTATGAGGGGAAAAAAAAGCCCTGCAGATTAGTCTTCAAATATCGAAAAGGAGGACATAAAAGAGGACACTTTTGGAGGGAGGACAGAACTTACAAAAGGAGGACTGTCCTCCCTAAAGGAGGACGGTTGGTCACCTTAATAATACTATTCTCATGTTACAGAGAGAATGTGGGTTGTGGAAGGAGTGAAATATCAAGTAAGCGTATGCATTATTGAGGTAAATCCCTCTCTGTTAGAAAAGGAACTATGTGAATATTCTGATGCAATGGTACTACATTTCCCATCAACCCTCATAGCAGATATTTTCTCTTTGGGTTCAGAGAGAGAAATATCTGCCTCTACCTAGGATTGAAATTGCAGCCTCCTGACTATGAGGTGAGAGCACACCATTTCATTATAGAAATACTTAAAATCATTTCTGTGAGCTGCAGGCATCTTTTATGTGTACAATGGACCTGCTGGTATCATATCACTGACTCTTATTTATTTAATCCAATTTAATCTATTTTGAGAAGTAGAAGTCAGACGGCAGAGGGTTTTTACCTCCTCCAAATTGACATATTCTCTATTCAAAACCAAATACTATGCTAAGCTGATGGTTCTCCTTTTTCATGTTTTCATTTCTCAAGTCACTAGTGAGACCTTTTTTTAAAAACACACACACACACACACACACACACATGGACTTCCAGTTCCAGTACGCGGCGACGCCGGTCGTGTCTGGGGACTTGTCTCCAGTCCGGCCAGGTTTTCTGCGTCGGTAGACCCCTTAGGGGGTTGAAAGTCACCCTAGAGGGGCGACCACCGAGAAGGAGCTTGCTGGTGGCTGCGGGAGAGCGGTAGCTTCTCCTGTGGCTCCAGCTATTTCCTTAGGGCCGACGGAGCAACGATCGTCCTGCAAGATAGCCAATCATCCTGCTGCACCAGCCAAAGTCACAATTACAGCTAAGCATAATTAAACCCACTGTGGAAGATCCGGGTGAGACCCTTTTTGCCCTTCTCCTTTCTCTATTTTGGCATTTTTACTGCCTGTAAAAACTTGGTTGAAATTATTTCCCTGTTTGGATTAAGCAGCTTCTGGTTGTGTGGGAAGAAAGGCGCTGAGAACAAAGAATCTTTAAAGACTACATTTTATTTTTATTCATTTTGGGATACAGAAAAAAAATGCTTTTTGGAATTGTGTTAGTAGCTAATATTGGAAGATTATTTCTTTCTCCACTCTTTCCTTTAAAAGATAGAAAAAAGGGAAAAAATGGTGTCTGGAAAAGGTTTTTTTTACTTACTGAGGACATCTAGTGGTGAAAAATTAATATTGAAACTGTGAGAGAAGGAGCTGACCCTCAAACTATTCCTAGAAAAGAATGGAGAAACTTCACTCTCACTTAAATTGCAAGCTTATATTGGAAAAGATTTACGAGGTTATGAAGGAAATAAGTGCTCTAAGGAAAGGGATTATTACAGAACGAAAAGCCAATTTTACCCCAAACTCTCAAACTGACTTTCAGACCACACTTGTTTATTCTACAAACCAAAATCTACCAGAAGAGGAATTAAGGGAGACTAAAGAGGCATTTGCTACAAGTGGGTCACTCACTTCTAAAAATGTTCAGGCTGACCCAAAGACACAAAATCAATCAGTCAGTCAATCAATCAATCAATCCAAAGAAAAATAGAGAGAGATATACTGGATGTCAAAGTAAAGAAATTTAGGCATGTGCATTATTATGAAAAGTCAATGATTTATATACTTGCCTCAGTTTTTTGATGCAAGTATCTAATCAGCCATGGTGGCACAGTGGTTAGAATTCAGTATTGCAGGCTAACTCCCTGCTCACTGCCAGGAGTTTGATCCTGACGAGCTCAAGGTTGACTCAGCCTTCCCTCCTTCCAAAGCCAGTAAAATGAGGACCCAGATTGTTGGGGGCAATAGACTGACTCAGTAAAACAATTTAGAGAGCACAGTAAAGCACTGTGAAGCAGTATATAAATCTAAGCTCTATTGCTATTGCTATCATGGCATTTGACATTAACCTGAACATGTCATTTTTGCCTCTCTGTGATTTGCTATAGACATTGCTACCCCCTCCCCACTATTTTTCATAACTAAAGCCACTCCTCTCCCATCTCCTCAAAAGAAGAAAACCTCATTTTGAATCCAAACAATCCTCCCTAATCTAGGCAAATAGCAATTTGGGGTGCTGGGTTTTCACCAAAAATGGAGCAGCTGAGAATGATTCAAAGATGAGAAGAAAAAAACTTCTAGTTGTTCTGCTGTGGTTCTGATTTGCAAGACATTCATAGAACAGCTGATCTATTTTTTAATCAAAGCTACTGACATGCATTGATGTTTTAATGTCTTTCATTTGAAGCTAAGCTTTCAGCAAGAGGGTATAATTATTTGGAAGGAAGTTGGTAATAAACTTAATTGTTGCCAGCTTGTCTTCACACCAGCATCTAGCTAGGGTTCTCAAAAAGAAAGAAAAGGAGGAGATGTTGCTGTTAATGGCACAATATCAGAATAATTTGTTGCACTTTATTGTATCGATTTGTTTTTCACAATTTAGGATGCTCGGCTTGTTTGGATTACCATGGAAACTATTTATGAAATTAGCTGACTCCCTAGGGAAAAGCCATAGGAATGATGCTTTCTCCAAGTGGATGGGTTAGGAGGTGAATGGCAGCCGTGAGATTTAAAACTATTTAATACACATTTTTCCCATTCATTCCATAATTGGGCAGTGGACCACCATTGTGTTCTGAAAGAAAGTTGTTCCCATCTGATGAGAAATGAAATAGATAGAAACGTATGGGGATGGGTAAGGAATTCCAAAAGTTGGAATTCACACACCTTAAATTGCCAAAGTTGAGCAATCCTCCATGATTTGAGAAACCTTATAGTGATTTGAGAAGAGAGCAAGGACAAACATTCAATTTTGCAGCTACTAAAATTGTTGGATGAGCAGGTACAAAAATAGCCAGGGAAATGATTGAAGCCTGGGAAATAGGCCCTCTATCCATCAACTGGTGTGCTGATTTACCGATAGCTTTTCAAGTATTTTAGGAGACAAGGGCTGGGCAGCCCAAGCAAACAATAGACAATAGCCAACTATCAACACCCCAGTCAATGACTAAAAAGCCATCTACACCAGGCACCTTATATATATATATCACACACATAAAATAGCCCAAAGCCCACATTCTGCTAGATAGAAGTTTCCTGAGGATGGGCTATAGCACTAGTTTAGGCAGAAGACTAAACTTTTGGTCCTGGTGACTGACCTAGTTTGGATCCTGCAATGTTATCCTGGGACCCGTATATTAGCCTTCATTCATGAGAGAGCAGGTTTGTCCATTCTTTACTCTTATCTCAGGCTTTCCAAATATGTCTCTTGACTTCTGGCTCATTTGAGGTCTGAGTGTTCCTCTCCCATACCCCATAAACATTACATTTGTTTTAATCTTTGGCTTGCCTGGTTTCCTCCCTTTTTTGTCCACTTGACCCATCTGTGTTTCATTTCCCACTCATCCATAGCCAAAGAGCTAGGCTTTGGCCTGTTTGGAACCATCGGCAGAGACTGGCTGGGATCCTTTTTCCCCGCACCACATCCTCCCCTGAAAAATACGACCATCAGATCAGAGAACAGAGTTGGCTTTGTCCCCAGCAACCAAGTTCTGGAAGTGCTTTCAATCATTTCCACTCTATACCCACTCAAACACACTGATGTGATCAACACTGGTCTATGTGGGCAGTGTTTCCCCCCCTCTCTTTCTAGCAAATAGCTTGCTAACATTCCAGGCATGTACTTCCTTGAAAACACGACTGAGACAAGGGCCCTGAATATTCAGTTGGAAAATCACCAACAGCAAGAGCTTAGCTTGGCATGGCTGGTGTTGACTCTTAATAAGTGATTTCCGAAAAGCTGAGCCATGGGCCTTATGGCTTCAATGACTTGTTTGAGAAATATTTTCTAGGTGCCTCATACCACTTTATTTCCTGTGGCATGCGTCACATTGCAAGTTATTCTGAGCAAGCCTGTTTAAAAGCACTAACATTCTCCTCCCCCCACCAAGATTGTGAAGTTTTAACGAAAAAATGAGCTTATACAAGATGAGCTCATAGCCATTAGAACTGATACAGATTTAACTGCCTGGATAAGAAAATCTCTGAGCTTTAAAACCTGCTGGTGGCTGGGATTGGTGTTAGGGAGAAGGAGGGGAAACTGACCACTAGAACAACAACAAATAGACAAGTGTTTAAAATGTTTTTCAAAAAAGGCAGTATCACTTCTGCATCTCTCCCAGAATAATACAGACATACTGGGAGGATGATTCTTAGATATTTACCTTTTATTTTGTAACACAATTCCATCCCCACCCCCATTCTTGTTAGAGAGCAATAACTACTTTCAAGAATTTTCACTTAAATAGCTCTTGATCTGATCCAATGGGATTATAATCTGGGCATGCCGACATGTTCTGTCTAATGTTTTATGGATTTCTTTGAGCCTTTTTCAGGGTTATTTAGAAAAAAGCGAGCATGTTTGTTCTGAATGGGTCCAATTTGTGCTGGAAGAAAATGATTTTATTCAGCAAGCCTCATCACAATAGTGTTTTGCAGCACCAGCTTCAAATTCTGAGTGTTTGGATCTGTAGATTAAAATTATTTAGCTTTAGTTAAATTAGAATTGTGATTGTGTATGAAGTCCCCCAAATCTTAATAACTCTGATTATTCTCCAAACACAATCTAACTTTAGGAAATGGAGTTTGATCACCCAGATGAGAGTTTATGAGGAGCCTGGCCTCATAAATGAAAAGCATCATTTCTATTCTGAATATTTTGTACCACTTATCTTCACAATTCTGACCTCCCCCATTTCATTGCTTTTATGACCAATGGGTTAGAAGAGCAGTGTATCATTATTATCAAAAAGCAGAATCTATTTAAGGAATGCATTTTATTACCATTCAAACGTAGCCAAATGGAGATGGGTCACTTTCTTTGGAGATGGGGCTGGGGACTGAGTGGGAGTGGGGAAAATTGTTGGGTTGTTCACTAGATCTTTAGAGGTGCTGTTGTTATTTTTATTTTTTACTCTGCAGATAAAATGAACGGTGTCTCTAATGTTTGGAATTTTTCATTTCATTCTTCATTTCATTTTCATTTAAATGCTTAATAAATTCATGTCACAGCCCTGAAAAAAAAATCAACATACAGCCCATTGGACAAAGGCTTACAGTTGTACAGACATCCTGAATGAAAGATTTATCTTCTGGAAGAAAAAAAAAATCCTTGCTGATAAAGTGGCTAGATAACAGTAGCATACAGTAGGAAAAATGAGTTTGTCTCTCTGTGTGTGTTTGCATGTGTGTGTGTCATTCTTTTTCATCCTTTGCATGAAGTATGCCAAGTAGCACATTTGCTGATGGAATATAAAGCTGTTACTTTCCCTTGCTTTTTGCACTGGTTTGGAGAGTGTGATTATCAAAATTAATCTTTCTTTTCTTTTCTTTTCTTTTCTTTTCTTTTTCACGGCTGAAGGAGAAGTGGAAACGTAAAGACTCTTGATCAAATCATAAAAGTCTGCTCAACTTTCTTGAAATTCATGGCAGGAGCAGTTTAATACCTGCCTGTAGCCCCAGGCGCTGAGCCCTGTATGACTGATCTCTAGACGCATTGTCATGTGCATTCAAGTTATAGGCATGCAGGCAGTTTTAGCCTGGGAAAACGAGACCCTGCACACAGATATCTGCTCACTGGCAAAGTCAACAGTCTGAGGGTTGGGGTATTTTTAGAGTTAGTATTTTTCAGGAGCAAGAAATTTGTGATTGTGGATGCGATGGGGAGGGACTGAAGGTAAGAAAGTGTTTTGCAGAGCAATTGGGCAGACTGATTTGATATCCATAGAGGAAACTGAGTCATAGCCATAGCTATGTGAAGAGCCAGTAGATTCAGCTCTTTCTCCCATACAACTAAATAGCTACATTACACTGCTGAAAGAGATCATCAATCAATTTGGGTGAGTTATCAATCTGCTGTTGCTAATTCGTTAAACCAGGGGTCTTCAAACTTGACCCTTTTATGACTTGTGGACTTCAACTCCCAGAATTCTTCAGCCAGGCATGCTGGCTGAGGAATTCTGGGAGTTGAAATCCACAAGTCATGAAAAGGCCAAGTTTGAAGACACCTGAATTAAACACTCATCTCTGCACTGGGATTGTAAGGCTGGGGAAAATCCTATTCTGGGGTCTGAAGGCTGTGAAGGCCTAGATGAGTCAAAAGAATCTCAAATGAAATCAATACGTGATTTGCTATTGGTTAGTGATTAATCAGGCTTGATTCAATTCCTTAAATTTGTTTTGGTGGAGAACAGGTTCTATGACTTGGGATCCTTCAGGACTTCCAACTGCTCTTCAAGCAAGAGGGCCCGAGTTTAACATTGGTTGGTGCAACAGATGGATGTTTTTTCAGGATGAGAATATGAAGGGCAAGTTGTTCCATTGATGGATTGCTCTCATCGTTGGAAAATTTCTCCTTAACTCTAGGTTGCTTCTCTCCTTGATTAGTTTGAAAAAAGCAAAGACACAAATATAGATTGGGCAAGACCTGGCTTAAAAATAGTAACTGTGAGAGGTACCTTGAAGTCCTAGTGGATGATCACTTGACTTTGAGCCAGCAGTGTGCAGCAGCAACCAAAAATGCTAATGCAATCCTGGATTGTATAAACAGAGGCATAGAATCAAGATCACACAAAGTACTAGTACCGCTTTACAAAGCTCTAGTAAGACCACACCTGGAATACTGCTGCCAATTTTGGTCACCATATCACAAAAAAG
Organism: Crotalus tigris; assembly: GCF_016545835.1. Lineage (NCBI taxonomy): Eukaryota > Metazoa > Chordata > Lepidosauria > Squamata > Viperidae > Crotalus > Crotalus tigris. Next base: position 815,902 of record NW_024097237.1, read on the forward strand.
ATGTTGAGAGTTTGGAAAAAATTCAGAGAAGAGCAACTAAGATGATCAAAGGCCTGGAGGCTAAAAAATATGAAGAACGGTTGCAGGACTTGGGTTTGGCTAGTCTAAAGAAAAGAAGAAATAGGGGAGACATGATAGCAGTGTTCTAGTAACTGAGGGGCTGCCACAAGGCAGGGGGGGATCAGGTTGTTCACCATAGCACCGGAGGGCAGGACGAGAAACAATGACTGGGAACTGATCAAGGAGAGAAGCAACATGGAATTAAGGAGAAATTTCCTGACAGGGAGGACAATTGACCACTGGAACAGCTTACCTCCAGAAATCAAGGAGCTCCATCATTGGAGATTTTTAAGAAGAGGCTAGACATTCACCTGTCTGAGATGGTATAGGTTCTTCTGCTTGAGCAGGGGCTGGACTAGAGGACCTCCAAGGTCCCTTCCAGCTCTATTTTCTATTCTATTCTCTATTCTATATGTTGTGGTGTGTTGTGCAACAATATGGTCATAGATTATTTGGCTAATTATGGATCTATAAATGTGAAAAGAACTGTGACATCAAATGAGATCATGCTTTCATCCTCATCTATAGTTACATCTTGGATTATTTGAAGGCATTATGGTGGGGAATTGGTGAAATGATTGCTTCCCATTGTAAGATGACCCAGCTATTTTGTTTTGTACTTTCTTGCAGATGGGGGCAAGAGCTGAATTTGTAATATTGATTTCCTGATCATTTTATAGTTTTTTTTCCTACTACATGTGCTGCCTTGTGTTGTTAGAAGTATAACAAAGTATTAATGCTGTAATCGAATATTAAAAGTCAATGAGACAATGTGAACATTGTGCTGTCAATATGCATTCATTATTAGGAACTTGAAAATTAGTATGCTTTTTTTAAAAAAAATTGGTCTAATAAATATATTTCTACAATGAAAGTTTTGACATTTTTCTCTCTCAGGGCAAGGTGATTTAGAAAATAGCAACTTTGTTCAATGTCAAGATCTAACACGAGACCTTTCCGATTAATTTGTTGTTGTTAGTTGCGAAGTTTTGTTTGACCCATCATGATCCCATGGACAATGTTCCTCCAGGCCTTCCTGTCCTCTACCATCTTCTGGAGTCCATTTAAACTCACACCTACTGCTTCAGTGACTCCATCCAGCCACCTCATTCTCTGTCGTCCCATTCTTCTATTGCCCTCAATCTTTCCCAGCATTAGACTCTTCTCCAGTGAGTCCTTCCTTCTCATTAGGTGGCCAAAGTACTTGAGTTTCAGTTTCAGGATCTGGCCTCCTAAAGAGCAGTCAGGGTTGATCTCCTCTAGGACTGACCGGTTTGATTGCCTTGCACTCCAGGGGACTCGCAGGAGTCTTCTCCAGCACCATAGTTCAAAGGTCTCAATTCTTTCATGGTCCAACTTTCACAGCCATACATTGCAACTGGGAATATCATGGCCTTGATTATACACACTTTTGTTGGCAGGGTGATGTCTCTGCTTTTTAGTATGCTGTCTAGATTTGCCATAGCTTTCCTCCCCAGGAGCAAGTGTCTTTTAATTTCTTGGCTGCAATCCCCATCTGTGGTGATCTTGGAGCCCAAGAAGATAAAATCTGTCATTACCTCCATTTCTTCCCCATCTTTTTGCCAGGAATTGAGAGGGCTGGATGCCATGATTTTGGTTTTCTTAATGTTGAGTTTCAAGCCAACTTTTGCACTCTACGATTAATAGGTAGTCTTTAATGTGTTATTTATTGGCTTAAATTTTTTTAAAAAAATCTATATATACTGCATCTTCTCTAAGGACTCATAGACTCAATTTATAACACCTTACCTAATAAAATATTGGGGAAATATTGATCTTTTTTATATGCAGTTGTTATCAGATCAGTACAAAGTAGTTTCTTTGAATGTGACCAGTTTTTATTATGCTGTATATAAAATTAGGCAAACTTTAAGTGCCCACTGGTAATCCACCACTGATTGCAATATATTATTTTGTCTGCCTTTTATTTTTTATTGTTTATTGTTTTTAATGCTTTTGTTTGTGGTGCTGGTGTGTGACCATAATAAAGATTGATTGAATAACATCTATATTTTTGTAGTGTTATTATAAAGACTTCTCGATGACCCCTTCTGTTTTTCATCTCTCAAGAAATTGATGTCATCTGTGCATCAATGTGGAAACAGATTTAATTGTGACAGTTGTATGTTATATTTTTAGCAATGGAAAGTAAATACTGTTTGATTGTTTCATCTTTCCACAAGTCTTAGCTTTGGTTTTGCACAATTAAATTCAATTTGTACCTGTCTCCTTAGTTTCTTGAATTCTTCTGATCAAACGCCAAATGATGTAGCCTAAGTCTTAGACACAATTGTAATGCAATAATTTGAAAAACAAGGGGTGGATGTAAATATTCACTTCAGTAATAAATAATACTACACACCAACTCTGTCTGCAGCATTTGTTAAGAAAATCATGATGATAGCTGCCACTGTGTGAACCAAATATATAAAAAGGGGAGGAACTACAATTGTGTGGAGAAAGTATTATCTTGATCACCCTAAAGGCAAACTGCTTTGTAACTGTCATTTTGACAGTTCATATTAATTTATTCATTTTTATCCCACCTTTATTATTTTCACAAATAGCTCAAGGCAGGACCATCTTCTTCCTCCTATTTTCCCCAGAATGACAACCATGTGAGGTAGATTGAGCCGAGAGACAAGGACTCTTCATGGTTAAGGTGTGACTTGAACTCACAATCTCTTGCTTTCTAGTCTGGTGACTTAACCACTAGGCCAAAATGGCTCTCCTGCATTAAAAATGCCTAGTTGAACCATTGAATGCATGTAGCATCACAAAGAATCTGTTTAGCATTCTAAATGAAGAATATATATATACAATAAAAATCCCATGTTTATTGGATACATACATTTTACATATTTCTCTCTTTGCCATATAGATAATTACTTCCTACTTCATTTTCCAACCCCTTTTCTACAGCATTCAGCAATATTTTGGCTATATAAAAGCTGAACAATGAAATAAAATCCACACTACTGCTGAAGTATGTTTCTGATTGCCTTACATGTAGGCATATTATATAGTGTGGTTATAAGTGTGTAAGACTTATTTAAGAAAAGCTGAAAATATACAGTGTTTTATTTATCATAGAAAGTCTTTCACTGAAAATACTGACCAGGGCTATAATTATGGCCATATGTTCCCAAGCTGTAGGCTGCTTTTAATTTTCAAGTTTATGTAATTGAATTTTTAACTGCATGGCAAAACAAAGATATTTTTATTGAAAAAAAAGAACTCTAATTATAAAAAAGCAAAGTGAATAATTTAAATAAGCAAATAATGTTTTATTTTTAACTTTCCTGTTTAAAAAAAATATAATTTTTAGGAATGAACCCAATATTTCACAAAGAAAACATTTCCTTTAATTAAAATTAACTTGCTATTTGTTCAAGGATTTGGGATCAATTATGCTCACAAAGAGTTCAAATAAAACTACCATATGTTTAACATGCTTCTGTTCACAATATCTATTTGGTCTTTATATTACTAAAATGCTTGTTTCTGTAATCTTTAACTGGACAATCATAGGGCAACATTTTTTTTTTAAATTAAGGATACCTCAGAGGGGCTGACTTACAAAATGTGTCCAAAATCTGGAACACATAACTCCCCATGAAAGTGAAATTTGGCAACATCATCATCATCATCATCATCATCATCATCATCATCACCACCACCACCACCACCACCACCACCACCACCACCACCATCACCATCATCATCATCATCATCATAAAAATTAGAAGGGACCTTGGAGGTCATTTAGTCCAACCCTATACCATTTTGGACAAATGGCTGTCCAGTCTCTTCTTAAAACTTCCAGTGTTGGAGCATTCACAGCTTCTGGAAGCAAGTTGTTCCATTGGTTAATTGTTCTAATTGTCAGGAAATTCCTCCTTAGTTCTAGGTTGGTTCTCTCTTTGGTTAGTTTCCATCCGTTGCTTCTTGTCCTGCCTTCAGGCGCTTTGGAGAATAGCTTGACTCCCTCTTCTTTGTGGCAGCCCCTGAGACTCCCTCTTCTTTATGGCAGCCCCTTTTATAAAACATTTTTGATATAAAAATGATCATAAAACTATATTTATGACATAATACATACATCTTATACTGTACAGAGTAAGATAAGTACATCTCTGATTGTGTCCCAAGTTTTCCAGTGAAGGCTCCACATTAGATGTTCTGACACAGTTGAAAGTATTGAGGAATCTGGTAGGGAAATAGGATGATCCAACAGATCATAGTTTGTCCAATTCTATATAAATTGTATTTTCAGTAAAGATACTGAGCTTTTCAGCTGGAAAGCTGGGCATCCAGGTTTGAGACCTGAGCGCCACACAATGGAGTGAGCTCCCTGTTACCAGTCCCAGCTCCTGACCATCTAGCAGTTCGAAAGCATGCAAATGTGAGTAGATTAATAGGCACCACTTCGGTGGGTGGGTAACAGCATTCTGTGTGTCTTTGGCATATAGCTATGTTGGTCACATGACCACAAAAAATGTCTTCGGACAACATGGCTTCCTTGGCCAAGAAACGGGGATGAGCGTCTTGCCCTAGAGTCAGACATGACTGAACAGTGAAGCCTTTACCTTTATATATGTCCATAAAGTGGATGTCATTGGCTTTTCAGAGTCTCAACAGTGACATATAGGAAAAAGAAATATGAACAGTTAGCCCATTTCGGACTATCCATCCTTGCAATGCACCTTTTAGCATATTTTCTGTTATAGCAGTGATTCCAAAGCCATATCTCAGTGGTTTCATCCCACAGCATTGCTTCAGAGGCTGGGAACTACTTAGTCAGGACCACAAAAATATTTCTAATCATCGCTCCACAACTCTAATGGTTCTACAGGATTAGTAGTATCTGTTAGAGCTCTGCACACTTTGAAAATTATAGAGAATAAATATTTTGGACCTTACCTAAGCCCAACAGATCTTAAACCAGTGTTTCTCAACCTTGACAATTTTAAGACATGTGGACTTCAACTTCCAGAATTCCACAGCCAGCAATGCTGGCTGTGGAATTCTGGGAGTTGAAGTCCACATGCCTTAAAATTGTCAAGGTTGAGAAACACTGTTTTAAACTAAAACAGATAACCAATATTTGTACCCCTTCCAATGCAAAGGCATCACAAGGTGGTTTATAAAATATAATATTTAATAATAAAACAAATATCAAAAGAAAAAAGCAGCCTACCTTAAAAAGGTACACAGTGGGGGGGGGGAAGCAAAAGGACTTATCCATCATTCATTCAGGGAATGCATGGATGAACAGGTGCCTAAGCAATAGGAACCACTCATGAAGACTCTTAACAAGGGATCTTCACACTTGGCCCTTTTATGACTTGTAGACTTCAACTTCCAGAATTCCTCAGTGAGGCACGCTAGCTGAGGAATTCTGGGAGCTGAAGTCCACAAGTCATAAAAGGGCCAAGTTTGAAGACCCCTGCTCTTAACAGTAATTTATTGTTAATCAACTATGCTACAAGAATCTTGCCAGACTGCCTCATTCCCGTGGGAACAGCAAGAAGATCCGAGGATTCTGGGGGAAGTCAGGTATTTGGCACTTCCTGCTGTGCTGGGTGACTCCAAACTCAGGTCATTCTTAACCCCTCTTTCTAGCCTAGTTGGAGATTTAATCACATCGATAGATGCAATACCCCAGGATGTTGGACGGGGTGGAAAGGGGAACATTTTAAAATGTAAGAGGCAATGCTGACTCGTCTTGACTTCTTTCCAGACTTTTTTGTCTTTCTTATCGACAATTGTTAAGTCTGGGGTGTTATGTTGCAGGTGCTTGTCTGTTTGAACTCTGAAGTCCCAGAGCAGTTTAATTTTATCATTTTCTATGACTTTCTCTATTTTATGGTCCCACCAGTTTTTGCTTACAGGCAAATGATATTTTTTGCAGATCTTCCAAATGCACCATTGTTGCTACTTTGTCATGCCGCTGCTTGTAGTCAGTCTGTGCAATCTTCTTGCAACGGCTTACCAAGTGGTCCACTGTTTCTTCAGCTTCTTTGCATAGGCGGCACTTACTGTCTGTTGCTGTCTTCTCAATTTTGACTTTATATGCATTTGTCCTTAAGGCTTGGTCTTGTGCAGCCAGAATTAGTCCCTCGGTCTCTTTCTTCAATTTTCCTGCTCTTAGCCATTGCCAGGTTTTATTATTATCTGCTTTCCCAGCTATTTTTTTAATGTATTGACCATGTAGTGCTTTGTCTTCCCATGCCTCTATTCTGTTCTTCATTTGGTCTTTCTTGTAGGCCAGTTTGGTCTCTCCAGTAGTCAGTAAGCCTTCCTGATATACTAATTTCAGTGCATCTTCATCATTGTTCTTCAGATATTCTTCCAAAGCCATTTTTTCTTCTTCAACCATCTGATGTACTTGTAGCATTCCACGCCCACCTATTTGCCTTGGTAGATAAAGTCTGTCAATGTCACTGCGTGGATGAAGGGCATGATTCATTGTCATTATTTTTCTGGTCTTCCTATCCATTGCTTTTAGTTCTGCTTGAATCCAGTCCACTATTCCAGCTGTGTACCTAATGACTGGAATTGCCCAGGTGTTGATTGCCTTTATGGTATTTCCTCCATTGAGTTTGGACTTTAAGATCTTCTTCACTCTATTATTATTATTATTATTTTTATTATTATTTTTATTATTATTATTATTATTATTATCATCATCATCATCATTATCATTACTATTTTGTCAGTCATCAGATATCAGTTCTAATTCTTTTAAAACACTATATATGATTGTGGGTTTTTCTTTTTTCTTAAGCTTTTGAGTACATTATGATGCTCGGTACAAAATATAACTCATTTACCTTTACAGAATAACAGAGTTGGAAGAGACCTTGGAGATCTTTGAGTCTAACCTTTGACCCTATACCAGGGGTGTCAAACTCGCAACATCACGTGACGTATCGCGATGTATCACGACTTTTTTGACATTGCCAACAATGGTGTGGGCGCGGTTTCACTAAGATGCATCTGGCCCACAGGCTGGCCGTTTGACACCCCTGCCCTATACCATTCCAGACAAGTTGGCTGTCCAGTCTCTTTTTAACAGCCTCCAGTGATGAAGCACCCATCATTTCTGAAGGCAAGCCATTTCACTGGTTAATTGTTCTCACTGTCAGAAATTTTCTCCTTAGTTCTAGGTTACTTCTCTTCTTGATTAGTTTCCATTCATTGTTTCTTGTCTTGTCTTCTGCTGCTTTGGAAAATAGGTTGACCCCGTCTTCTTTGGTCTGTTGTTTTTGTTTGGATATAGCAGTATCTTTAGAATTTCCTTTAAGTTAGGCTGAAAACCAGCAGGACCTTCTGACATCCAAATGTCCATGGATCAAGATAAAATCATCTAAAGGCATATAGACAATATTGTTCAAATTCAGAATTGTCCAGCTTGTAGGCACAATTCAGGATCCATGCCTGACAGAATCCCAATGAGAAAAGATCTTGTTTTAAATCTTCATCAGTAATACTTGCCTGCCTGCCTGCCTTTTAAATCCAAATCATATTCGCCCATTATTCCTTCTTAATAACTAGACATGGCTTTGAAAAGGCAGAAAGTAGAACACAGAATAATAGAATTGGAAGGGACCTCGGGATCTCCTAATCTGTGTTCAAGCAGGAGACCCCATACTACTATTTCAGACAAACGGTTGTCCAGTCTCTTTTTTGAAGGCCTCCAGTGATGGAGCACCCACAACTTCTAGAGGCAAGCTATTCCATTGGTTGATTGCTCTCACCATTAGGAAATTTCTCCTTAGTTCTAAGTTGCTTCGCTCCTTAATTAGTTTCCATTCATTGTTTCTTGTCTTGCCTTTTTTTCCTCTTCTTTGTGACAACCCCTCAAATATTGGGAAAGTGTTATCATGTCACTCTTAGTCTTTCTTTTCATTAGACTAGACATTCCCAATCCCTGTAACCATTCTTTGTATGTTTTAGCTTCAGCCCCCTAATCTAATTCTAATAAGAATTATATTAATAAATAATTCCTGGCAAATTAGGCAAAGCCAAGGAAGCAGATGAAATCTGTGATACATTCTTCCAACCAAGATACATAACAGACTCTTTAGAAATTCAGAAATTGGGGGGGGGGGGAATAGGACTACCAAGAGTCACTAAAACTGGCAAAGCACACGATCTGCTAAATCTCATTTTAAACTTTAAATTTGATATACACAAAGGGAAGAAGTGATGGAAATGCCAAGGGGATGACAGCTGAACAGGGCTTTCTGGGAATAAAGCACACATATTTGTACACATACACATATGTGCACACTTTGGAGGAAGCATTACCTTAAATTTTGCTATGTAAAGTAAATCCCAAAAAACTGTTCGCCTTTTCCACTTACTGCAATATGTATTAGATGAGCTGTCCTATTAAACATTGCAGAATCATGATTTCAGTCCTAGAGAGAGAAACTCCTACTTTTGCCATGAACCCTCATTCTTCTAGGGAGGCATTTCCTCCTACTCATTCATGAGTAATCATGGTAGAAAAGGACATACGGTATCCCTCAAAATGACTGGGTAAGCAGTCCCTCATTGTGAATCACAGAAGCTTAGGCTGTCACGAGAAGATCAACAGAGGCGAAGAAATAATGCTAATATTAGCTCCATTCATGAAACATATTTGAGTATTTGAGAATTTACCCACTGAAGAGGGGTAAGGAACCATATGAAAAGTCTTACTATGACATCAGTTGTCGAGGAATACCACATGCTTCTCAACTGTAGGCATTCCTATTGTGTTCGTGGGATGCCAAATATCACCATACAATTTAACAGAGGGAAAAGGGGTTGCTCACCATAGCTTGGAGAATGAGTTTTATACCACATAGTTGACAATCTGGGCTCCTGATTGTTTAGCTCTTCAGCGCAGATTCATCAACCCACACTTTTCTGATACAGGCAAAAAAATACAAAACAAAACAAAACGTTGAAACAGAAACTTTCAGGGATTAAAAGCCAGTCATATAAGCCTATAAGACACGGGTGTCAAACTAGCCATGTCATGTGATGTGTCGTGATGTATTGCAACACTTTTTGCATTGCCGGAGGCTGGCAGTTTGACACCCCTGATATAAGAGAACTTTCTTGTTCTGATCTATACAGATAGTACGATCCCAATTGAGTACAACATTTATTCCTATGGGAATAATAAATGTATTAAAAGTATCTCCATCAGTTCATTGTACCAAATAGTATGAAATACTCCTGGTACTATTTAAAGTCAACAGAGAGATCATTGAATGCTAGTAAAACAGCAGCCTTTGCTGCCTTTGTATAGCTGGCACATATTAGGGAAGCTGCTCAAGCATAAACAGGGGTCTTCTTCTTCTTCTTCTTCTTCTTCTTCTTCTTCTTCTTCTTCTTCTTCTTCTTCTTCTTCTTCTTCTTCTTCTTCTTCTTCTTCTTCTTCTTTCTCTTCCTCTTCCTCTTTTTCTTTTTCTTTCTCTTCTTCTTCTTCTTCTTCTTCTTCTTCTTCTTCTTCTTCTTCTTCTTCTTCTTCTTCTTCTTCTTCTTCTTCTTCTTCTTCTTCCTTCTTCCTCTTTTTCTTTCTCTTTCTCTTTCTCTTCTTCTTCTTCTTCCTCTTCCTCTTCTTCTTCTTCTTTTTCTTTCTCTTTTTCTTTCTCTTCTTCTTCTTCTTCTTCTTCTTCTTCTTCTTCGTCTTCTTCTTCCTCTTCCTCTTCCTCTTCCTCTTCTTTTTCTTCTTCTTCTTCTTCTTCTTCTTCTTCTTCTTCTTCTTCTTCTTCTTCTTCTTCTTCTTCTTCTTCTTCTTCTTCTTCTTCCTCTTCCTCTCCTTTTCCTCCTCCTCCTCCTCCTCCTCCTCTTCCTCCCTTATGGAACTGAGATGATCCTGGTCTAAATTATAGACCATTTTCAAACTCCCTGCCTGGTGCCCAGCAAATTCTAAGAAATCTTTTATACTGAGTTACTGAAGCTCTGCAAGCTTTTGGAATTTGACTGACCATAGGAAACAGCAGAGAGGTTTTCCAGCCTGACCATATCGGCTGTCTGACCACAAGAACTTCCTATTTGGGCTCAGTCTTTTCAGCTGACTTGAGGCTGTGCCTCCAGATCATCAGGCTCAACTTAAGGGAGAGCCTGTTGCTCCTCTGCTTATGAAGGAATTTCTTGCTCAATACAAGCTGGTCTTTCTTATATTGCAGCAGCCCCTATATGCCTTATTAAACCATAGCTAATTTTCTAAAAGTATAGGGACACCTTTTGTTTTACCCTAGAACACAACCAATTTTGTTTCTACTTGGAAACAGTTTTGTGCTGGGGAAAAAAAAAAGGAAACGTCGACTTTGGGTTTTGCAAATTAGATAGCTTTGATGCTATAGAAATGGCTAGGATATATTATTATACAAAAGTAGAAAACTGAGGCTTTATGTTACTACCATATTCTACTGAATCAAAGGACTAAGAAGTCAAGGCCTTTTTTTTTTCTTTTTCCCTCTGCCCCTCATTTCTTTCTCTCCCCCTTCTCCCTCCCTACTTTTCCATTATCTTTATTTTTCTTCATATGTTTTGTATTTTTAATCAACCAATAACATTTCTAAATCCCCCAACTTTTGTTACACCCTAAAAAAATTATCGCAGATCCACTTATGTTAAATACAAAAAAACAAAAAAACCCCACAGAGCCAACTGAATAATAGAGCAGAGTTGGAGATGGGGAACCAGAGCACAATTTCTGCTTCAGTTGGCCCAGTCAAACCTCACCCAACCAAGAATCATAATTTTGCAGGTAAAAGGAAACAGAACTTGCTGTGAACGGTCCTTCCCACGGGGGGAATATGCAATGTTTAGTAAATGGGTGGGTGCAAGTTTTTCTTTGCAAGAAAGCATATTGTCAGCCCTCCGAGAGAGGCCAGCTTAAGAAACAGAGCAATTCTTTCAGAAATGCTACTTTATTGTTGTACAGGTAGCCCTCAACTTAACGGCCGCAAATGAGCTCCGAATTTCTGTTGCAAAGTGAAACATTTGTTAAGGGAATTTTGCCCCATTTTAAGACTTTTCTTGCCACAGTTCTTAAAGTCCTTAAGCTAATAACACAGTGGTTAAGTGAACCTGGCTCCCCCCCCATTGACTTTGCTCGTGAGAAGGTCACAAAAGGGAATCACATGAACCCGGGACACCACGACTGTCATCAATATAAGTCGGTTGCCAAGCGATTGAATTTTTGTCCTGTCACTATGGAGAGAGAGAGATCTACAATGGTTGTAAGCAGGGCTTTTTCTGTCACAGAACACCTAGAATGAAGTTCCGGCACCTTTTTTGGATGGAAGTAGGGTAGGCAAGGCGGGTTGTATGACATGTGTGAATTCCGGCACCTTTTTTTTTTTTTTTTAACCAAAAAAGCACTGGTTGTAAGTGTGAACAATAGTCATAAGTCACTTTTTTCAGTGTCGTGGTAACATTGAATGGTCTCTAAATGAAGTGTTTTAAGTTGAGGACTACCTGTAGTATTTGCTTGTCCATCTGGATCAAGCTTTGCAGAGAGTGTTGTGAGTCTAAATGCTATTGCTATCTGAGAATTCCACAGGATTTCAGCTCTTCTGAATTTCCATAACTGTATCCCTCTTTGGTTTGGTGGTATCAATGCCTCGGATAGAAGATCCATATAGAGCAGTGGTTCTCAACCTGTGGGTTGGGACCCCATTTGGGGTCGAACGACCATTTCACGGGGGTCGCCAAACAACACAGTCTGCCATTTTTTCCCCCTTTTCCTTAGCTGTGCTACTCCCTTTTACTCTATTGGCTTTTGAAAGCCAATAGAATAGACTCTCTTGAATAGAGTCTAATTCTATTGGCTTTCAAAAGCCAGTAGGAATTGTCCAGGCTATCTCTGCCCTGCTGAGCCCGCCAAAAATCCCATTCTGCAAACGGTGCTGCACCAGTTGAGTAGTCCTCGACTTACAACCGGTTGAGTAGTCCTTGACTTACGACCAGTTGGGGGTCGCGGCATTAAAAAGGTTGAGAACCACTGATATAGAGAGTGGTAAGGACACTGAGAAGATCATAGGAAGCTCACTTCCCATTATTCAGGACACTGCTTGCAAGCGCTACGTGCTTAGAGTTCAAAGCATTGTTAGAGACCCTACACATCCACTTTATGGTCTGTTTCGGTTGCTCTGCTCTGGGAGGAAATTTCGAAGTATTTCCAGCAGGACTACCAGATTCTGTAACAGCTTTGCCATCTGTCTGGTAAACTCGCAAGATTTGTTTTTCTCGCCATGTATATATATATACATCCAAACTAGACTTTGTTGTTTTTTTGGGCCACATATGTGTGTGTATGTGGGTATGTGCATATTTTATTTTATTTATTTATTGTCATGTTTATGCAGTATATATTGGAGGTTTTTACTCTTTGACAGCTGTATTCAACCAAATCTCATTTTCATGTATGCTGATTAGTGTACAATAAAGTTATAGTTCAATTCAATTCGATTCAGTCTCCCATTTGGACTTGGGGAGATGTACGCCATAGATTGTGGAGATCTTCCACATCTAATGCCAGCTACTCAGGCATCTTACACCCAATGGCTATATGTTGGACTGTTTCTGAGGCCCCTCAGCAAAGTCTGTATCTCAGACTTGTCTAGGGCAGTAGAATCTTGCTTTTATGGATCTGGTGCTTAGTGCCTGTTCTTGTGTTGCTGTGACCTTTTACTCCAGCCCTTTCCAGCCACAGCCCTATAGTCGAGGTAGTCCTTGACTTACAGCCATTCATTTAGTGACTGTTCAAAGTTGCAACATCTCTGAAAAAAGTGATTTATGACTGTTTTCCCACACGTAACCATTGTAACATCCTCATGGTCACTTAATCAAAATTCAGATGCTTGGCAACTGGTTCCTTATTTAGGACAGTCCTGGGGTCCTGTGATCCCTTTTGTGACCTTCTGACAAGCAAAAATAAAAGGAGAAGCCGGGTTCACTTAACAACCGTGTTACTCACTTAACAACTGCAATGATTCATTGAACAACTGTGGCAAGACAGGTTGTAAAATGGGGCCAAAGTCACTTAACAGCTGTCCTGCTTAGCAACAGGAATTTTGGGCTTAGCTGTGGCCGTAAGTCAAGGACTACCTCCATATATAAAAGAGCCGTGGTGGCACAATGGCTAGAATGCAGTATTGCAGGCTAATTCTGCCGACTGCCAGTAGTTTGATCAAGTTTTTCTTAGCCTTCCAACCTCCTGAGGTCAGTAAAATGAGGACCTAGAATTATTGGGGGCAATATGTAGACTCTGCAAATCACTTAGAGAGGCTGTAAAGCACTGTGAAGTGGTATATAAGTCTAAGTGCTATTGCTATATGCACTTTCTTCCAAGGAAGTAATTAGGTGGATGCATAATTTTGTTTCTCTGGGTGTATATTTCGGCTCTCCCCACAGCTGTGTATGTTTGTGTGTATGTTGACATGGGAAACACAGGGCAGGCTGCAAGTGGAGCAAGTGGGTATAGAAAGAAGCAGTTGGCAGCCTTCTGAGCCACTGCCCAAGTGTTTCTCTCATAGGGAAGATTTTCTAGATTCCCCACACCTCCATTGCATCTGTCCTCAGTTGGCTCTAGGTCATTTTTTTTTTAACTTGGTGTTTCCTTTGCTAGCTCCTTCTTCCCCTCCTGTAAAATTTAGTCCTGTTCGGGTTTTGGGGAGTTATCCATGGCACAGACAGATGCACATAATTTCTTTTTAATATTCCATTGAGCTGGAACAAATAAAAAGGAACTAAAATTGCAGCCCTGGGGTGTCAGCTGAAACTCTATCTGAGCAAAAGAGCTTTGGCCTTCTCTCTCTCTCTCTCTCTCTCTCTCTCTCTGTCTCTCTCTCTCTCGCCTAGAAGTCCAGGTTACTGCATGCATGCATGTCATTTTCATATAAATGCAGTATGAATTTCCTTATGGAAACCACATTAACTAACAATTAATCTGTAGGCCACAGTTCACATCCTACCATTTATTTAAAGAAAGAAAAACCATAAATGCTCAGTGTGCGAATAAAGTCAACTCTAGTTTGCCTTAATTTAATTATCAAAATACTACAATATGATGCCTTTGAACCATGAATGTTTCTAGAATACGAATGCAGGAAATCTTTGACTTACAATCAATCGTTTAGTGACTGTTCAAAGTCACAGTGGCACTGAAAAAAGTGCCTTAGGACTATTTTTCACACTTAGGACCATTGCAACATCCCCATGGTCTCATGATCAAAATTTGGACACATGTACTGGTAGTCGTCAACTTATTGGCCACAACTGAGCCCAAACTTTCTGCTGCTAAGCCAAATATTTGTTCACTGAATCTTGTCCGCAGTGGTTAAAAGAATCACTGCATTGGTTAAGTTAGTAGTCTGGTTGTTCAGCGAATCTAATTTCCCCATTTACTTGACTTGTCAGAAGGACCCAAAAGGGGATCTCATGATCCCAGGACATTGCAACTGTCATAAATATGAGTCTGTGGTCAAGTGTCTGAATTTTAATCATATGGCTGTGGGGGTGCTACAATGGACATAAGCAGTGGTGGAATTCAAATACCTGAACAACTGGTTCTCTTATTTGATGCAAGTCTGAGCCTCCAAGGCCTAGAATGGACTTCCGGAAATGGCATCCACACACTTCCGGAAGTGGCATCCATGAACCTCCAGTGGGTTGTTCTAGGCCTGGGAAGCCTCCTCCAGACCTCTGAGGCCTAGACTGGTTCTCTGAATGCAGCAAAATTTAGCTACCGGTTCTTCCAAACCAATGCGAACCGACTGAATCCCATCACTGGTCATAAGTGTGAAAAACACCCATAAGTCACTTTTTTTCAATAGTGTTGTAACTTTGGAGGTCACTGAATGAACTGATGTAAGTCGAGGACAACATGTATTTGTGCTGGTTTCAGCGTCCCTGGGTCAGGCAATCCCCTTTTGTGATCTTCTGAAACGCAAAGTCAATGGGGAAGCCAGATTCACTTAACACCCACGTTACTAACTTAACCACTGCAGTGATCCACTTAACAACTGTGGTAAGTAAAGTTGTAAAATGGGGCAAACCCTTCTTAACAACTGTCTTGCTTAACAACAAACATTTTGGGCTTAATTAATTAAGTCAAGGATTACCTATAATGTTTTTTTTTTTAATGATCCAAGTTCTAACAGTAAATAACATGGATAACCGGAACAGGATACCTGGGCACTCAATTGAAATTATCAGTCTTTTAAGGACTTTTAAATAAATCAAGGAATTACATAGGGTCTAGGTTCTTACTCAGCACTTATTAAATATTCGTTTGCTTTTTTGTAAGCAGTATCTTAGCAGCATCTATAAAGACATTCAAAATAGCATTCTCTTGTAGTAGATGAAGGCAGAAAGGTATTGGCTTCTGTAAGGCTACTGTCATAGTTCACATGTGTAGTAAGATTCAGGTTAAGTTTCTTTTTTAGCCACCAATGTTAGTTGGTTAAGGCCAATTCAACTTGAAAATTGAAAGAAGTATGAAGTACAGGATGGAGGTTAAGCAGTCTGTACAATATTTAAAAATGTTGAAACTCTTGGAGAGAGGCAGAAATATAAACAGTGCATGCATTACCATTTTTTTTAAAAAAATTATTCTGTCTTTTAAAACATATTTTACTCCATCTTTGTTATTTTTATAAATAACTTAAGGTGGTGAAGCTACCTCATACTCTTTGCTCCTCCTATTTTCCACACAACAACCCTCCAAAATGAGTTGGACTGAGACAGAATGACTGGCCCAAAGTCACCCAATCAAGTTTCGTGGCTAAGGAAGGACTAGAACTCACAATCTCCTGATTTTTAGTTTGATGCTTCAGTCAACACAACAAACTGGCTCTCAAGTCACTGAAAGTTTGAATAATGAAAATGAGCCTGTGCCACAGCTCTCCGAAATAAATATGGATGGATGTGTGGATGGAATTAATTTCCTCAAAATTGGTACAGTACCAAATGAGAAAGTTTGACAAGAAAAAAAATGAATCTGGATCAAATCACTGTGTTCCATATTGTACAAAGCCTCCTCTTGCTTCCCCCCCCCCCCCCGGAGTTTCTTTTAAAAATGCAATAAGCAAACAGAATTGTGTAACCCTCCTAATTCTGCCAAAGATTGCTTAATCTCATATTTACAGATACACAATCCTTTCTTTACTCATGAAAAAGAACGATTTGCTTGATATGAGTGAATGGTATGCTTTGTCCTAAAGAAGAGAGAAGTACTAGAAAGATAAATTTCTGGTAATGATTAAAGTAGAACTGATAGACATCAACAACATCTAAGCCACCTCACAATTACTGTGAAGTTTCTGGAGACCTGAACTAACTCTGTTGTTTAATTCAGTGACACAAGGACAGGTTTAATTCAAGAAGTTCCAGCAAGAGGGATTAATAATAAAAACCTAAACATGTTTAACCCAGAAATATTAGACAGACATAATAAATCATTTATTGTACATAGCAAGGACTGGAAAACTTCAGCCTTTTATATAAAAATAAAGAGGGAGAAGGTGCTTTCAGTCATAGACATAGAATAACAAAGTTGGAAGGGACCTTAGAGGTCATTTAGTCCAATCCCCTGATTGACCAGGAGACCCTATACCAGTGGTGGCGAACTTATGGCACGCATGCCAGAGGTGGCACTCAGAGCCCTCTCTGTGGGCACACGTGCTATGCCCCGGAGATGGCAACCGTCCCTCTTCAACCAGCCACCTTCTAACTCACTGAGGTCCCACATGGCCAGATGATCCCAGCACCCATGCGCTCACTGGCCTCTGTGTGCAGGGGCCGATGGTGTCAGGCAGCAGCTTCCCTGGCCTGTCTCACCTTGCCCTGTGACAATGGCACCCCCGCCTTGCCTCGGCCTGCAGGATGAGCCTCCTGCCCACTGCCCCACCTGCCAGAGACCTCCTGGATCTCCCTCAACCCTGCCCAGTCCCCACAAGCAACATCAAGGTGATCACACCCACCTTGGCCACACCCACCCAATCTACCATGACCACCCCAGCCACGCCCACCCAGTGGGCCATGCCCACCTGGCACCCGGGAATAAATAAGTGGGGTTTGGGTTGTAGTTTGGGCACTCAGTTTCTAAAGGGTTCGCCATCACTGCCCTACACCATTCCAGACAAGTGGCTGTCCAGTCTTTTCTTAAAAGCCTCCAGTGATGGAGCACCCACAGCTTCTGAAGACAAGCTGTTCCACTGGTTGATTGTTCTCACTGTTAAGAAACTTCTCCTTAGTTCTAGGTTGCTTCTCTTCTTGATTAGTTTCCATCTGTTGTTTCTTTTTCTTGCCTTCTGGTGCTTTGGAGTCACAATTTGGACACTTGGCAACTGGCATGTTTTTATGATGGTTGCAATGTCCCAGGGTCACATGATCACCTTTTGCAACTTTCTGAGCAAAGTCAGTGGGGAAGCAACCATGTTACTAACTTAACAACTGCAGCGATTTGCTAAACAACTTCGTGGCAAGAAAAGTTGTAAAATAGGACAAAACTCACCTAACAACTCTCTTGCTTAGTAATGGAAATTTTGGACTCAAATGTGAATGTAAATCAAGGACTATCTACATGTGAGTAGGAGGCAACTTGGTAATGCAAATAGGAATAAGACAAACAATTTCGAAGCAGAGGAAGTCCTATCAGAACTTGGGTCTCTACTGATAGTCTTTACAAATGAAGCTATTTGACTCATGGTTTAATCAAAATGGATTGTTCTACCAAGGCCAAAATAGCTGAATAGCTAAAGGTATCCTGCAGAGTGACAGGAGGATTTTGAATTATTTCAGATAGATACCTTCTAACATAAATCAACACACATTCACTTTTTCCAATGCAAGCAACAACTAGAAATGCAGGTGATTCTCCACAAAAGAGAAGAGCTCAAGTCAACCCATCTAAAAGCTTAACAAACAGACAAGTATAAAAGTCATGTTTTGCTTTACAGAGAAAATGAAATTAAAGTGTTATAGAGAGCTGGTTGTCTAACCTCCATCCAAACAATTCCAATGAATAGAAGCCTGCTGTATTTCCAGGTAATTGGTCCCATTGTTGTTTTTATTAGGATTTTTTTCCCTAACATTCTATCAGAATCTGTAACATAAATGCATTATTCAATGTCCTGTGCTGTATTATGAGGGAAAGCAAGTCAACCTTGTGGCTCCCTTTTAGGTATTTGAGAAATGCTATCAAATCTCCCATTAGCCATCTTTTCTCAAGCTAAACATTTTCAATAATTTCAGTTTCTGGAAATTAATTTGTAATCCCTAATCTTCATTGTTTTCCTTCTCTGAATTTGTGACAATTTCTCTGACTTTATCTTAAAATGTGGCATCCACAACTGAGTTTGACCAATAGACTGGAATGACTATGTTCTGATGGATTTTTCAGAGTTCGTCCAGAGGAATGAAGTTCTTCAATTGCATTTAGATTAATTATATCTTAAGTAGGGATGAGATTTTTTTGGGGGGGGGTAGGAGATGGGTTGGGAAGTAACTTTCTAGAATTAGGTCTGAACACCAGATCTGAGAATCACCTTTCATAATACATTTACACTAATACATTACAAATTCACTACACCTGTGGTTCTTGAAGAAATGGTATAATACAAATGTAATTATGGAATCCATAGCACTGGTTGAAAGACATAAGCTTCTAGCCAACTAAATATGAAAAACACTGTAAGGAAATCTATGAGTCTAGCATTTGTTGTTTACATTCTATAAGCCATAACAGATGGAAAGATGTGGAAATTTAAGAAACATTGTCCTGACCATTAAGTTGAAAAATGTCAGGCCCAACTTCTTAAATGTCAGGAATGAACATTTACTGTAGCATTAGAAAGAACACAGGATCCAGAGCATGGTTCAGAGTGAAAGATCTGAAATTATTCAGCAAATATTTACATTTAACTATTCACAATTACCTTATATTTCACGGATTTCAAAGGGGCTGATTATAAGAAGAGCATTATGGCTTAATGCTCCAACACCAAACCAGCTACATATGCTGGCTTTGATCCAGAGGAAATCAGCACTGCTTTGCACATTCAGAACCATGTAGGAAAATTTATATTTTGCTTATATTTATTTATGTTTCAGATTTCTAGGCTGCTTAATTCTGACTACTAAAAACAGGCCTTTTTAAAAAAATGAAATAATGCCCAGTGGTCATCCAGGAGAGAGTAAATCATAGAGACAAAAACAGATAATTTCTCCCCCCCCTCCCCTCAATCTATGAAGGCCAAAGAAAGAACTATGTTTTTAATGTTGTCTTAAAGGTTGAAAGATGGAACTGTGAAAATCTTCAGGGGGGTTGTAGTGAGCTGTGGGCAATATTATCCTGGAGCAAAGATCAAGGGCTATACTTTGAATGATCCTCCCTAGTTTGGAAATGTTAAAATCATAGAGAAAACTAGCACCCCAGGGAAAGAGTTGAGCAAAGCTTTCTGTCTTTCTATGTTCAGATATTTTGGCCCATGAAGAATCACTTAAGTATGTCATCCTAACCACCTTGAAAATTTCAAAATCTCTTGTGCCATGGTGCAGCAGCCATGGGATGTCTGATTTTGGATGCTGTTAATGAGCAATAGAGCATTCATTTTCCAATGGACATTATAGCAGGGGAATTTATTTAATTATTTGTATCCCACTTTTATTATTTTTATAGATAACTGAAGGTGGTGTTCACTTTTATCATCGTTTTAACAGCATTCCGTATGCTAAAGCATACAATCATGCTGGCCACATGACCACAGAAATTGTCTTCGGACAACACTGGGTCCCTTGGCTAAGAAACTGTCAACATCCAGTTCCGAAATGTTTACTGTTTGCTGGATATGCTGCATGGTTATGTCGAAGTAAAACTAACGCTAAGGAACCAATACCAATTCATAGACTTAAACAATAATTTTCCCAGCCAACCTCCCAACATCTTACGTAATCCATATCAACAAGATCATTTTGTTATGGGAACCATCTGCTTCAAATCCACACCTGTTCTGGTGTCCTTGACAAGGCTTCAGGCTCCCTCCGTCTTAAGCTGAATCAAAGAAGTTTTGTTTCTCCTTCTTACCCACTTGAAAGTAACTCCTTCCCTCCTTTATCTAAAGGCAAGTTGAAGCACAGAGGCATGTAGCTGCCAAACTTTCATCCTTGACAGAGATGAGTGCCACCCCCTAAAGCTGGACACAACTGGACAGAGGAAACATTTACCTTTACCTTTAAAGGTGGTGAAAATATCTAAGATACTTTCTTCTTCCTATTTTCCCCACAACAAGCCCTGTGAGGTGGGTTGGTCCTAGAGGTCAACCAGCTGACTTTCATGGCTAAAGTGTGACTATAACTCCTGGTCTCTCAGTTTCTAGCCTGGGACCTTAACTACTAGACCAAACCAGCTTTTTCATTCATGTTGACTTGTTGGTTTTCTATGTCTTTGCTAACCTGATGGTGGCATGCACGTGTGTTTGTGTGTCCGTGTACTGCTTTACATTTACATATGCTTTTGGTAGTCCAAGAAAAGTTCATTCAAATGATTTTGCTCTGAGTTACACCTAAAAGCATAGCCCATTTAATTTCAATATCTGAATTGAAATCAAATTTGATTCCAAAGGGAGGCTATGAAAAAATTAAGGGAGTCCCCAATGGATAAAAAAGATTCTTTTTCTAATCTGGATTTTTTACTTGAGCACCCCACGAAGAATTAGATGCTGCTCAGAAGGCATCTTTCTAAAGTAGCTGTTGCCATCTAATGAAGTGTAAAGTCAGGTTACACTCTAGAATCCTCCACCTTTTTCAAACCATCAACCAATTCAACAATTCTGGCAGTCACATCTGCTTAACACCACTTTCTATTTTTATGTTAAAAGTCAGGTAGAGAGCACAATTAGTAATCTAACATCATCATCATTGTCATCGTCCATCTTTTCTGAAGGCACTGTTGTATAGATAATACAATATTCATGAAGAGAAGTGTGTTTTCAGAAAACACTTTAGGAAAACCTAAAGGCAGGGATACCTCCCCCTTCCAAAAGATCCAATAAAGTACATTTGCATTTTGTATTTTTATAGTTTTGTAGTATTCTATTTATATAGTTTAATTTTTTAAATATTGTACACTACCCAGAATACCTTGCGGTAAGAGGAGTGGCCAATAAAATTGATAGATAGATAGATAGATAGATAGATAGATAGATAGATAGATAGATAGATAGATAAATAAATAAAGTCTGATTAAATTCAGTAGTCAGACAATGGTAAATAGCCAGGGAGAGAGGAATGAAATGAAGTGTATGGGAAGAGTGCAACAGCCATTGCAACTAGTTGTTGTTACTCCCTCTTGTAATCTCTTTACAAGAAGGATTTCTGAACCTGAAAAAAAAAAATCTTCTTAGCTTCTCCAGGTGTGCAGCAGCCTAAGAAATTCAGGTGTTCTTCTTTCCCAAGAATGAAATCAAATACTCTGTGGGGACAATTGAATGGGAATATATCTAACCCACCCCTTTTTATGGCACCCAGCAAAGCTATTTTTAAGTTCTATAGAGCATTAATCCTTTCACCATCCTTTGAATGAGTGCTGTAAAAATCCTTTCACTGAGGAAGGGTATCAGCATTTTTGTCTTTTGCACGTTGATTAAGGGGGAAGGAGGAGAAATCCTTCACAGAGCATGGAGCAGCCCAGAAAAGACAAAATGCTCTTTGTCTAAAGGGATATTGCACCTGTGTTAACTTTGCTGCTGACATCCTTAGTTGAAATTTGATTTTTTTCCCCTCTTCCTTCCCCTCCTTCTTTCATTATTTCTCATGCTGAGGAATGTCAGGCATGCAAGTCATCTTTCTTGTCACTTGACAAATTTCTTTCTTCAACAGCGAAGGGGGAATTCTCCCCCACCCCAAGGACAGCCCTGCTCTGCATATACTATCACCAGCCATTCCTCTCAGCCATGCACCTGTGCCTTGTAACAATAACCTGCCCTTGGCAGGAGCTTCATACCTGTCTGACAGATGTGGGAGATCAATTTCCTGCCCTTCAAAAGCTGAGAGTTAGGAGTCTGGCTCCTTGGATGAGGAAAATAAATAAATAAAAAGATATTTGAGGAAGTTCTACGATGAATCAAGAGCCCTGGAATTTCTCTTCAGAAATTGGAGTGAACCTCAGAAGGAAACGTGCCAGGAACACTTGTAGCATAGCTAAGAAGGGAATACAACTTTCATTTTATGTAAGCTGAAGCATCTGAAGAACAGTTTCAGGAATTTGGTATATCTAATTTAGTGAAAAGAAGGACTAGGAGTGACATGATAGCAATCTTCCAATATCTAAGGGGCTGCCACAAAGAAGCATGGGTCAACCTATTGTCCAAAGCACCTAAAGGCAGGACAAGAAGCAATGGATGGAAAATAATCAAAGAGAGAACCAACCTAGAACTAAGGAGAAATTTCCTGACAGTGAGAACAATTAATTAGTGGAATGGCTTGCCTTCAGAAGTTGGGGTGCTCCATCACTGGAGATTTTTAAGAACAGATTGGACAACTATTTGTCTGAAATGGTATAGGGTCTCCTGCTCAAGCAAGGGATTGGAGAAGATCTGCAAGGTCCCTCCCAATTCTGTTAATGTGACAATTTACTTCAAGAGATACATAGCTACCAAGGACGCTGTCTCTATCAAGAATATTTTAGTTGCTAAAATATTCCAGGTCTTTCCTTCCCATTGAATTGAAGCACTTTTCACACATCCTGATCAGTTAGAATTGGTGTAAAATAATTAATTCCTGTTGCATTGAGAATGATAGAGAGAAGTGGAGATAGAAGAAGCTGAGTAAAAGCCAGAATGGTTAGAAGCTTGGAAAATAGAGTGGGAATTATAATCGGTGGGTGGTTGGGAGTAGGAAAGATAATTTACAGTGTAAATCAGTTCTGCATTCAGTTGAATTAAAGATATTAATATCAGCAGTATCAGTTAATTGCTTGGATTTATAAAACTGCAAAAATAGTGGGTCAGGGAAAGATACAGACTGCCCAAAGTGAGAAGCAGAATTCCTTGCCTTGGTGTGTGTGTGTGTGTGTGTGTGTGTGTGTGTGTGTGTGTGTATACACCTTCACATTTAAAGGCAAGGGAATCCCCATCTGATCATGCCAGGAAAGATATGCTGGCATGATATTTGTTCCATGATGAGAAAAGACCGTATATCTCCATTATTCCTTGCTCCAGTTGCCATAGCAGCTTGCAACCATATAGTAGTTAAAGGTTATGAGGAAAGTAAAAATCCTTTCCCTTTCACAATTTGAAAAAGTGTTCTTATCATAATCTTTATTTCAGTCCTAAAACAGCACAGAATAAGGACAAGTTCAAATATTGGAAAAAAAATCTGGCTTTGAAGCAGGGGAGCTCCCCCCAATAGGAAACACTCAGATTTGTTGTCATTATTAATGCTACTGTTGTTTTTAGAAAGCACCAGACAAATGACGGAGTCAAAGATGACTTCTTGTTACTTAATAAATTAAATCTTGGCATAATACAGAGGAGGATTGCCATTGCTGTGTTCCTTGACTTCCCAGAGGGGCTCTCATTAAATCAGGGCCAAGTCTGGTTAGTTTTCTACCTCAGCCATCCCTTTCCATTTCATAAAAAATGGGGCTGAGGTAATTTTTGTTAGTCTGTTGAGGCAGGTCATTCTACCACTGATGGTAGAGTCAGCTTTGATGGATTGTTCATTATGACAATCTCTATCTGTTTTCAGCATTCCATATCTGACAGAAGAGAAGATGTTCACAAGTTGATTTTGAGTTGTGTTGAAGAACTAAAAAAAAACAACATGAGAGTTTAGCAGGAATAAATTCCTTGTTTAGAACAGCAGTCTTTTTCTCTCTTTTTCTTGAAGCTTTAGCCCTCAGAAAACCTGGGCTCAAAGCCACCCTATCCTTTGCCAATCTGAGCAAAATTCATGATTTGGGTTTTGAAATTTTATTGAAACTCAAACAATGGAAAATACTTCTTTGCCACTTTGGCAAAGACCACAAAGGTTCCTTAATGAAGCACTGCTGCTCTTAAATCCACACAATTTGTTTGCCAGAAAAGGATATATTATAAGGCAACTTGAGCCTTTATTCCAAAAAAGAAAAAAAAAACACATTTCCATTCAAAAGGCGGAGAAAGCATCTTTATTGTAATCTAAATCTATTGTTCTGTGTTTTCTAAGCCATGACCTGCCCCAGCAGTTCTGTCACTGTGCCAGCAATTGACTGGCAGAGCATAAAACAAACATGCTAAATTTGAGAGTTTGCTTGTAATGTTACTGTATCAAAATGGCAATTTCCGAAAGGATTTGAAATGGATCTTCCGGTTCCTCAAGCATCAGGGAGGTCCATCCATTTTTGCCAAGATGGTCTCCAGCTCAAGATGGGCCTAATATATGAACACAAAAACATTCCTTTCACTTAGGTTTATTTTTAGGCCTAATCTCAAGCAGATTTGAAAGAATGTGTAGCTACACACTGTAGCTAGCACAGCTGAATTTACTTTACCACAGTTTTAATAGTCTACAGTGCATGACATATCCACAAATTGAATTGTTTTCCTCTCCTGAAGATAACTCTACTGAAGGAAATGAAATTATAACAACAAACACAACCCATCACCACCCTACCTTTTAGTATCAGTGAGGAACAAGCTGAAATCAAGCAATAATTTGAAGCCACAGCTAAAGTCAAAGGACAGTATTCTTACTTTCACCTTTGAGAAGATAACCTGCATATTTGAAATGACTTTCAGCCCTCAAAATACATTGCATTTCCAAGATAACAACAGGGACAATTTATGATCTGATTGTGGCTTAGTATCACCTTCATTCTGAAAGGCAACAAATCGAAAAGTTTCTTGCTGGGATAGTAACTGGTGACTCTCCAGATGATGCTAAACTGGAACTTTTAGCCAAGCCAATCAAGATGGCCAGTGGGCATAAATGCTGGGAGTTGTCCTTCAACAAGTTTTGAAGGGCCATGTGTATCATTCTCTTCTCCTAGCTGTAAGCGTGAATCTGCTTAAACAGTTGAAGTTGAGGCTGTCCATCAACAATGAGCATCTGGTCAGTAGTTTGAGCAGACACAAAATCTACTCTTTTCCACTATAAAGTTATACAACTTTACGTAAATCACAGGTATGGTGTGCACATTTGCATTCATTTTCATAAATTACCATGTTTCCAATTCTGCATTATTTTTTACAAAGCTATTCAACTTATCTTCTCCCTGTCCAACTTATCTGTTCACTATTTGGTGCATAGAACTGCAGCAGGTTTAAAAGGTTTTAAAACTTGCCTTTGATCACTTGCTTTTTTACAAAATAGCATTTTCTAGATCATAAGGAATGCAATAAAATCAGGGCAAATGATCTGCAGAAATACTTGCATTTCTTCTGTTTGGAAGACTGCATGAAGAACATTTTATTTTATGAGTTAAAAAGCATTATACATTATAATCTATTTTTTGCTTTATTGTGTTTTGTCTCCTACTATATATAAAACAGTGCATTTTTCTCCAGAATGTACATTTGAAATGCATTACAGTATTTGTGGGAATACTTCTATTTCCCTTCTCCATCAGATAGGAGGCCCTTGTTTCTTTCACCCATGGGGTGGGCTGGGGGAACAGAAAACTCAATAGCAGCTGTTTTGGCAGCTGCAAAGGAGGGTAAACAACATACCATTTTTAAGTCTCCACATATTTATCATATTACAAGTACTCATGGACTAAATCAGTTGAATAAAAATCTTCAAGAAGACAGTCAGATCCACTGGCAATCAAAATGGTGGTAGGTTGAAGCAGCAAATTCTCAAAAAGCCACCAACCTCATGTAATAAAATAGCACTCCAGATGCTCCTGAAAAAAAAAAAAACCAGCAGAACACCATAAACAATTTCTACGTCATTTTATGAAGAGTAAATGCTTAATTGTCTTAAAAAGACCTGTACAGTTTGTGACCTTCACAGTTAAGGGAGCCCAACCCAATAATTTGTCCCTCTCCCAACAGTATTTGATGACTCCAAAGCTGCTTTCACCACTAGTCAAGATGATGTTGTCAGCCTTAGGGAGCAACTATTTAAATTCCATTAAAGAAGGGGTACCCAACCCCTGCTTGGCCCACTATAGGCTGTGGCCTATTCAAAACCAGGCTATGCAAGCGGTAGGCCAGCACCCACATGCACACAATTCAACTCACAGGAATGGTCAGCTGGCACATATGTATGTGCAGCTTGATTCACGCAAGCGGTGGGTTAGCATATATGTGCATAAACATGCATGTGCAGCTCAACCTGAGGAAGTTGAGCTGTGCCTGCATGCCGGCCCACTGCTTGTGTAAATTGAGCTGCACACACATGCGCCAACCTGCCATTTGTGAGACCCTGTACCCCTCTCCCCCCACAGCTGGGCCACCAAGTCACAAAAGTTGGGGACTGTTGCATTAAAGGATAACACATCAGCAGTAGTTTTATTTAGTCAGAGGGGCAATGCTCTGATTCATATAAACTCAGAAATTATGCAAGTTTGCTCATGGAGGGGGAGAAGTGATAAGATTACATCTTTGCAACCATAAAGGCTAGAAATATTTTTCTTTTGTTTCTTTCTAAAATAGAATTTTACATTCTTAAAGCATTGCATTTTATTCATATTCCACATCTTTTTTCTGTTTTCTTGCTTGCTCATATATCTGTTTCTCATTACTTTTGGTTGCCAAAAAATCTGGGACTTGTGACAGAATGCCACTGTGACTGAAGGAAGGATTAGAATGACATATTAATGAAATAATCCTGATCTTTATACCCATTTATGTACCATATTAAGGCCCCATGTGCAATTCCAGCACAGCGCTAGTCAGCTTCCGAAGTCACATGATACTAAATTCAATGGTCCTTGGATTTAATTGCATCCAGTAATTTGTCATTCAACTGTGTTGAATGAAATGTTGTTTGGAAGAAGTTTCCATTGAAAAGGAAAACAGTTTAAGGCTTCTTACCAGGGGGACTTTACATGTAATAATGTGCAAGGTTTTGAATCTGCATGATATGCGCTCCATATACATGTTAACAGAACAGAATAACAGAGTTATTGGCTGTCCAATCTCTTCTTAAAGACCTTGGGTGATGGAGCACCCACAACTTCTGAAGGCAAGCTGTTTCACTAGTTAATTGTTTTCACTGTCAGGAAATTTCTCCTTAGAGCTAGGTTGCTTCTCTCCTTGATTGTTTCCATCCATTGCTTCCTGTCCTGCCCTCTGGTGCTTTGGAGAATAGGTTGACCTCCTCTTCTTTGTGGCAGCCCCTCAAATATTGGAACACTGCTATCATGTCACCCCAGTCCTTCTTTTCACTAGACCAGGGGTAGGGAACTTTGGCTCTTTTATGATTTGTGGACTTCAACTCCCAGAATTCCTGAGCCAGCATGGCTGGCTCAGGAATTCTGGGAATTGAAATCCACGAGACATAAAAGAGCCAAGGTTGCCTACGCCTGCAGTAAACTAGACACAGCCAATTCCAGCAGCTGTTCTTTGTATGTTTTAGCCTCCAGACCTCTAATCATCTTTGTTGCTCTTCTCTGCATTGTTTCCAGAATCTCAATATCTTTTTTTTTTTAATTGTGGTGACCAAAACTGCATGTGCAAATATTCTATTTGTGCAGTCTCTCTCTTTGTTTCACTCTCAACCCCCCCCCCCTCTCAATTCTCTTTGTTGTGGGCTTTGGTGGACAGATTATGAAACACATTTTCCACTTAAGCTACCTCACAAATCAGCTGTGAACCTACAGTGAACTGATTCTGTATATGTCCTCCGCAGCAGCCCAAAAGAAGGAGATACAACTCTGAAGTATTTTCTTCAAGTCCTTTCCTTCCTCTTTCCCTTTCCTTTAATGCAGTGGCACTTAGAAAATTTAGTTTTCATGAATTTTGGTTTCCTTTAAAAGAGAGATTTCTAATCTGACTCATTCAGCACATTCACTGGCACACAGAAAGGTCTTTCCCAACCATCTTGTCAATCCTGGTGACTGATCACAGCTTTAAGGAAACCAGAATCTATTTTTCCCTTATCCCTCTTATTATTCCATTCCCATTTCCTCCGTCCCACAGCAGAATACTTAAAGGCTGGCTCTTGCATTGCCATTCCTTTGTGGCCACATCACACACTCTGCCATAATGTTTCTGCCA
This sequence comes from Crotalus tigris, assembly GCF_016545835.1. Classification (NCBI taxonomy): domain Eukaryota; kingdom Metazoa; phylum Chordata; class Lepidosauria; order Squamata; family Viperidae; genus Crotalus; species Crotalus tigris. The sequence continues at coordinate 844,200 of NW_024097237.1, forward strand.
ACACGTTCTAAAATTACATCATTTATGTCTGAGTGGAATATTAGCTGTGTGCTGTGTGCCTGGTCAGACTGTTCATACTTTCCTGTGAGCTGGACTGTTTTCTTGGTCATCACACAACTCTTGCCAAGCAAAAACTGCTCATCTTATAAACACAGTGTGTGCATTTTTATTGGGCTAAGGGTTGTGGCGGTGAGAAGAATTAGCACTTTGCCATTTCAGATTTTCCCACTTATAGGTTTCTCCAAATTGTTACAAAGTGAGTCATGATGGGATTTTGCTAAGAATGACTCAGATCCAACTGATTATGATAAAATCCCATGAAGTTTTATTGTGGCAATGTTTTAAAAAAATCCCATCCTTGATGCCTCTCAGGAGGTGCGTCATTTTGCAGTCATCCTTATCGCTTTCAAATGTCCTGTTTCTTCATTGTCTTTATTTTTTTTTATCTCTCTTTTCTAATCTCCTGCTGGACATTTTTCTTTTACTCCTTTTTCTACATTCCATTTTCGGAAGCTGTCAAAGAATTGCACTAACCTCCCCTCTGGATAAAAATGATCAATGTGGGCTGGTTTAAAGAAAACCAGATGTTTGTGCAATGATTAATGATTAAACAAGGACCTTTTTAGTTATAAAATTGTTGCTTTGGATGCTCTGTTCAACCAAGAGGCATTTTTCTACTCGTTTTCTCAGGTCCATTGCAGGATACCAATATATTTGGCTAGATAGAGTAAATGAAATATTCAGGTTAGAAACATTCTGAAATCAGAAAAAAAAGAGCTATCTTTCAAAAGCCGAGAAGGAGTTTTGGTTGGTGAGGAAGAAGATGCTTATGAGTTTTTAGAACATAGCATCTGGATGATTGAGATGAAGGAAGGATGGAAAACAACAAAATTCAAGAGAAGGAAAAGTCAGACATAGAAGCTGACTTATTTCACATTTCTCTATTTAACCCAACACTACCAACTCAGATCTCCAGATCTTTCATATGGCATACTACAGTGGTGGCGAACCTATGGCACGCATGCCAGAGGCGGCACTCAGAGCCCTATCTGTAGGCACACATGCTGTTGCCCCAGCCTCGCCTCCCTCTGTGTCCCCTCCTCACCAGCAGCCCCCCCCCAGAGAGTCACCCCGAGGTGCGGTCCAAGCAGAGCAGAGCAGCCAAGGATATAGCAGCCAGGCGGTAGGGACAAGACTCTGCCCACACGCCCCATCGTGCACAGATGATGCTTTGGGGCGCGGGTGGAGGGCGTGGCCACCATGGTGCTGCAGGGCTGCCTGGGCAATCTGTGGTGGGCAATGGAGGTGGTGGGTGGCCCTGCGGGCAGACGGGGTGGAGCGGGGGTGGAGTAGGGGGGCAGGGTGGTTTTTGAGCACTCGGTCTCTAAAAGTTCGCCATCACTGGCCTACTATCTACTATTATGAACAAAAGATTACATAAATGGAATGTACATTATAGCACTAGAACTGTGTTTCTCAACCTTAGCAACTTTAAGATGTGTGAACTTCAACTCCCAGAATTCTCTAGGCAGGTTATAAAGCTTGGTCTTTTGTAGATAACCATCCTGGTACTGCAGCCTCAAACCTCTTCAGTTACAAACAAAATGGAGGTACAGATTTGGTCTTGTGATTGATGGACACAAACAGTCTTTGGGTTGACCAGAGCTGGTAGTAATATGAATCTGGCAGTTTTGATCAGGCTCAGCTTAAATAACTACTGTCAAAGAACACCCCTCCCCCCACTAAGATGTGGGGAGTTATGCAGTAGAATAACAGAAAAAATAATAGTGAATATGGAGTACAAATTAATGTGGAGTACAAGTGCAGTTTAACCATACCTGGCAAATAATTTTCATACAGGGTTGCTAGGTCAGGTTGCCATATGCTCAGAAATTGCATGCATTCTAATACTTGAATAAATGAATAAATTTGTAGCAGCTGTTAAATGTATTCCTCACTGCAGACTGTTGGCTTGTATAGACTAGGGTTTCAGTTAAAATTACACCAAACACTCCAGGAAATCAACTCAGAAATAATCAAGTTCCTAATGTAAATAAAAATATTGTGCACTCCATCTTTGAAAGAGGTTTTGTATATGTAAAATAACCATCTATTTGTATATACATTTTAATAAGATTATTAGGAGCACAGTGGGTTGAAACGCTGGGCAGGAGGTTTAGCAAGCCTGTGTTTGAGACCCAAGAGCTGTCATGGGTGAGGGACGAGCTCCTGTCCATCACACCAGCTTCTGTTGAGGACATGAAAGGAGCCCCCAATTGGGCATTCACAGGGCAATGGTGATGTCACCAGCTAATCCTTTCAACCTGGAAGCAACTTCGTGCTTCTGACACAAGCATAATAAATAATAAATACAAAATAGATTATTTAATTTATATACCTTTATTCTGTATAACCTAAGGCAGTGGTTCTCAACCTGTGAGTCGGGACCCCATTTGGGGTTGAACGACCATTTCACGGGGGTCGCCAAACAACACAGTCCGCCATTTTTTCTCCCCCTTTCCTTAGCTGTGCTACTCCCTTTTATTCTATTGGCTTTTGAAAGCCAATAGAATAGACTCTGTTGAATAGAGTCTAATTCTATTGGCTTTCAAAAGCCAATAGGAATTGTCCAGGCTGTCTCTGCCCTGCTGAGCCCACCAAAAGTCCCATTCTGCAAATGGTGCTGCACCAGTTGAGTAGTCCTCGACTTACGACCGGTAGAGTAGTCCTCAACTTACGACCGGTTGGGGGTCGCGGCATTAAAAAGGTTGAGAACCACTGACCTAAGGCAACATACATAATTCTCAGTGTTCTTTTTTCTCCATAATAGCTCTATGAGGTGGGTTGGGGTAAGCTAGAGTGATTTGCCCAAAATCTTAGTTAGAAAGATTTTCAAACATTCAAGCATTCTGCTTTTTGAATGATCTTGTTCAGTAAAAGTACTAAACTGTGATATTGTTTTCACTGACTGTAGTAGCCCATAGATTAAAACACATTACTCTGTAGTGGGAAGCAATAAATACAAACTATGGTTTGTTGTTAGGTTACCCAAAGGAGTTTTAGGTTCTGCAATCCCACTATAAAGAGCAAATCAGAAACTTTATCTTCCATTTTAGTTAAAACTCTGGTCAATTATTCCATCTATGAATAAGTGATATTGTCAAAAAAGTCAAGATGAAGGGCATGACTAAGATACCACTGCTTTTTTATATGTCTGATATAAAGACTGCACAATTAGGGTGATCATCTAGACTTTCTGATCTCTCATGGAACCTACTTATAAATCAATATGAAGAATTGTAATTTGTTTTATAAATCATAGCTAAGAATTGTCACAGTTTTATTGGATTCAGACATAACAGAGTTCATGTAAAATGCTAAACTATAAAGGGCCTGATTTTTTTATTTAGCCTTTTGACTTCTCTAGGCTTTTGGTTTGTGTTATACAAAACCAGTATTTTACAGTTCCTTTGGGAAACCATTCCTAAATATAGCATATTAGTTAACAACAGAAGCAAAAATCATTTCAGAAAGCGGAGGAGAATTTGACAAAGGCTCATCTTTTTGATACAGTTGTACCCGATTATTGATATAGTTGTTATATCTGGGCTGCAGAAATCCGGATAATTATTACTGTAAATGGCAGCAGAGAGATACAGAAAACTTCCTTGCAGTCCAGTTATGATAGCCCTAACACTTCTGCTGCTCATTCCAGTTTAACCTTTTCATCACGTTAATAACTGTTAATAGAACTGTTGTTTCCTGAACCAGTGCCTGTAAATTGGGTTGAACTTCAGTTCCCATGATCTCATAATGACTTAACCAACAGCATTCCTAGCTAGAAGTTATAGCAATAAAAAAATTGACTCATTTGAAAGATGACGAGCAAACAATGTCTTAGTCATGATAGATGGCTTATAGTGCTCTACAAGCTGTTGGGCTTAACCTCTCATTAGTTTTAGCTAGCCTGAATAACTGATTAGATTCTATGGTCCAACAATATCTGAAGTTTCAGTAGCTTTCCTCCTTAAGGTTTGGGATTTGAATGGAAACTACCCACCAATTTGTCACAACATAAATACAAGCTGTATGTATGAATGTAAGAAAGATACTCAATCCTAGAAAAACTGAGCCAGATAAATGCAGAAGTATATCTATTTTTGTTATCCTCTCAGCAAAAGAGGAGAACTTTTTGTCACCAAATATGTGGAGTTTCATACTGAGTATTTTGCTGTGAAAATTAGATACCCGTTCCTCTTGAAATCAATGGCGGGGTGTGCTTGAGTTAGTGGTCTGAGACCAAAAAAGTAGGAGAGAAAAGAAATTAATTGGATCAAAGATTTAATTTCATTTACAATTAACTGAATATAGTAAAAATATTCCTGCCCAGGTACAAATAATTTTACATTTGAGTAACATTACTCAAAGGACATTACATTGTGTGATAATTTGTTGTCTCTGGGCACCTGTGGCATCCAAGATTTTTTATGACTTGTCTTCTCAGGCTGTTTTGTTTTTGAAGGACACATACATATAAAAGGGGGAGCCTTGCATTTGACATTTGAGAAGTAAGGAATTAAAACATGGGTTTCCTAAAAATGGCCAACCAGAGGAGGCATTCAAAGTCCAGTGCCACAGGTAAAGCTTCTTTCTGGAAGAATTTGTAAGGGTGTGGATTAACAATTAACCTCAGAGACATAATGTTGACATGATCTTATTAAGACAGTGTTTTTCAAACTTGACCATTTTAAGATGCATACATTTCAACTACCAGATTTCTCCAGCTAGCACACAGAGACTAAAATCAAAATTGGAACACCCCTTTAAACTTTCTATGCCTGTCTGTCTTGCTACCAGCTTTGTGCTTAGAGGAATTTTGTTTGTTTGTTTGTTTTGTAAGGCCAAATCCATAGGAAATCTTACTTATCCACAGGACTTGTCTCAAAGAGCACTCAGTTATTCTCTGGCAAACGTGGAAAGAGCCTTTTTCCTAAACTGGTCATCAACATTTATTTTAGGAAAGAAAGAACAATCCTTGAGTCCCTCTGCCCCATTAAAAAACCAAAATGGGTAAAAATTATTAATGGAAAACAGTTTAGCTGTAAAACAACCATGTTTTCGGTCAGAACAAGTGTGAAAACTTTAAAAAGTGTCATTCGTAAACGGGTTTAGAATCTGCAACTCAATGTCTGAGGCTGCTGAAACAAATGTTATTTAACTGTGCACATAAATTTGATTCCTGGGAACTAATTGAAAACTATGTGGCTTCCTTCGCAAGAATCAGTCGTGGTCTACTATTGTTTTTATCCAAGAAGTTCCTTTGACTTTTCAGTCTAACTCTTCTGAAATCCAAGTATGAATCAGATCTGACTCTGGTTCGCTTTTTTGAGACCATACAAGTTCAGCAAGTCAAAGAAATATCCAGAAGGCAATCTCATGGCAAAATTCCATATTCTTGCTGAAATAAATTCATGGAAGCACTCATGAAATGGTCAAGAGTTGACCTGGATTCCAAAAAGATTTGACATAACTTATTCTTTTCATTGTGAAATGACTCTGTCTAGTGGAGACATAAAAGTCCATGGCAACTTCACAATAGTGAAGATTATTCATGGAGCCAGATAAGGGCCATTGACTTCTATACAACATTGCATTTAGCAGATGATAATCTGGGAGGAGAATTGAATAAAACTCAAAGGTATCCAAGTAGATTTAGTATAGGAGACCACGATAGACAAAAAAAAGTGCTTCTCATCCTACCATTCAGCTATCACAGGATGTGATGACAACTAGCTTTCCAAAGAGATTAAATACAATCAAAAATAAGACTTTTGTTGGTCATTATGGTACTTTACTATCTGTGATCAGAGGTAGAATGTCTCTGAACACTAGTTGCTGCTGCTGACTTATTCTCATTTTTTGCTTTCCAGAGGAATCTGGTTGGCTGATAATTTTATCTAATCAGATAAAATTATCTGTCTTTTTTTAAATAATAGCAATTAATCTATTAATTTTTTTATTCCACTACAATCTCACAACTCTAAGTGGATAAATGTCATAATGGAAACAACAAGATTAAATAACATGAGCTTAAATCACAAAAGCATATAGTAAAGTTACTTAAGTATTACTGAATAAGAGTAACACTCATTTTTAAATCATTTTTTAAAATCTTCCAGGAAGGGGGCCAGTATAATCTTGGGGGGTTGGGGGGGGAAAGTCTACTCCATAGCATTTGGGGACTAAAGTGAAGCACAGCCCTTTAACTTTAGCTCTTCTGATATCCCAGAAATGTGTTACAATACATTACCCTCTCACTGATCTAACAAGCTGGGCCAAATCTAGTTGGATGTCTTTATGTCCAATATAGGTAGTCCTCAATTTACAACCATAACTGAGCCCAAAATTTCTGTCGTTAAGTGAGAATTTGTCAAGTGAATGTTGCCCCGTTTTATGACCTTTCTAGCCACAGTTGCTAAGTGAATCACTGCAGTTGATAAGTTAGTAACACTGTTGTTAAGTGAATCTGGCTTTCCCCATTGACTTTGCTTATCAGAAAGTCACAAAAGGTGATCCCATAACACTACAACCGTCATAAGTATGAAGCAGTTCGCAAGCATCTGAATTTTGATCACATGGTCATGGGGATGCTGCAAAGGCTGTAACTCTGAAAAACGGTCATAAGTCACTTTTTTCAGTGTTGTTGTAGCTTTGAACAATCTCCAAATGAATTTGTTGTAAGTTGAGGGCTACATGTATCTTTATTGAAGATTAAGATGAGAAGGGGTGTTGTGGATAGTACAGCGATGATACAGAACTGTGTTAATATGAAGAAAAAGCATATCCTTTAGCACTTCCTTTTTGATTTAGCATCCAAAACACTATTAGGTGGGCAAAAAACCACACTCTCTAGATGGGACGATCTATTTAATCTGCCCCCAAAGCCTAAGAAGAAAGTCATAATGAAGGTCATAATGAACCAGATGTGCTGGTTAAGGACATGATCAAAGATCTGAATTTTTTTGCCTGATGCTATGCTGGCAGCTGAAATTTAGAATGCAACAAATACTAAGTAGATTGCATGATACAATAATGTGTGAAAGAATATCTCTTCCACCCAACTTTAATTCAAGATGCTGCACAGGATTTTCCTAAATTTCCCCATTTTTTTTCTTTTACCATCCATCGTATAGTTCAGGGGTCTTCAAACTTGGTCCTTTTATGACTTGTGGACTTTAAGGGAGTTGAAGTCATAAAAGGGCCACGTTTGAAGACCCCTGGTGTAGTTATTACCATCCTATCAATTCCTCTTTTCATATGCAACAACCGCAACCTAGACACCATTACGTGCTTTCCAGAATTAAACCTACACTTTCCACTACATGTATTCATCCAACCCTATACCACTAGATCAGACCAGGGTTATTCAGATCTAGTCTATCCTTCTCTTTTCTTTTAGTTTTACTTAAATACTAATTCTAGCTCTTTACCATTCACTCCTCTTCGTCTCTTAAGTTGTGATCTTCCTTCCATATGCTGTGGTCATCATCAGCTGTTATCAAAGGTTTCACAAAAATATTTTTAGCAGAAAGAAATAATTAATTATCCTTAGTCATACCTGTATCTCTCACAATGCAACATTCCCTGCAAAGATAGTCTAGTCAGTTCTTACCCATTTTGGCCACTATGCCACAAGCCCAAATAAAGTCAAGCTTTACTTGCAAGTAACCTTCACCATATTCTATGCAAGCTTGGATATCTAATACAGAAATTAACTTGCAAGCCAGCATTTGGTTATCCATATTCTTCTCAGCTAGGAGATACAGTATATGCAATATACTGACAAACTCCAGATACCCTTCGTACTAGGATTCTAAGGAATAGGCACAATTTTCAGGGTCATAATAAAAATTCCTAATGGAGGCATTGCTCTTTTTATGCATTCAAGTATTTGCCAAACCAGATTTATTTTTTAACAGCCATTTAATCACCTAGGTAATGTCTTTAGCCTTACCAATAGGACAGGTCAGAAATCAGAGACTTTCAAAGTCAACACTTCCGTCTGCCCTTGAAATCTAAAACTTTTTTGTAAATTTTATTTTCATGATCACCGTTCTCCCTTAGCTGCAGAAGTATCTTCTTCCTGCAATTTTATCAGACTCTTTTGCAGGTTTGCAATGGCATATACAGTATACTGTACCTAGAGTGTATATTTGCATGCCTTTCCTTCTTATTATTTGAGTTTGCAGTATGAACTGTTCAGTTGCAAGTTCTGCTCTATATCCGGAAACTTCTCTCGGTATCTGTGGCAGCATATGTTTTCACTTAACTACATTTGTTCCCAATTATTTTTGTTATGGCTGCAGGGAAAGGAAGAGGCCTTGCTATCTCTAAAATGAGATGTGAATATCCTGATTCCCCCACCCTTCTCTTCCTCTATCCAGATTCAGGTTTTGATTCATTCATGTATAATTTTGAGGGGCAGAAACCATCTACAGCCAGCCAGCCCGTGGGTCAGTTGCATCATACGGAGGCCGTGCCCAGCCCAGCTCCGGCAATGCAAAAAAAAAGTCACAATACGTCGCGACACGTCACATGATTCGGCGAGTTTGACACCCATGATCTACAGCAAACTTTCTTAAAATAAATCCCTATCCCGTCATTCCCAGCAGGCACACCACTAGCTAGGTTGGTTTGGTTGGCTTGACATGATGGGATGTGTAATCAATCTTGCCTGGAGAACAATATGTTGCAGAAGAGCGTCTATAGCAGTGGTTCTCAACCTGTGGGTCGGGACCCCATTTGGGGTCGAACGACCATTTCACGGGGGTCGCCAAACAATGCAGTCCGCCATTTCCCCCCCCTTTTCCTTAGCTGTGCTACTCCCTTTTATACTATTGGCTTTTGAAAGCCAATAGAATAGACTCTCTTGAATAGAGTCTAATTCTATTGGCTTTCAAAAGCCAATAGGAATTGTCCAGGCTGTCTCTGCCCTTCTGAGCCCGCCAAAAGTCCCATTCTGCAAACGGTGCTGCACCAGTTGAGTAGTCCTCGACTTACGACTGGTTGAGTAGTCCTCGACTTACGACCGGTTGGGGGTCGCGGCATTAAAAAGGTTGAGAATCACCGGTCTATAGAAATAAAACTCTTCTAAGGTTGGTTTTATATCCTTCATAATGCCAATATCACATGGCATTATCCCATTCATATTACTGTATGCTCAGATGCAAGAATCAGCTTTAGTAATACAGGGTACTCTCCTGAGTTTCAGATATAAGGAAATGTGTAGATCAGAATTGTCTTCCTGTATAATTTCACTGGTGATATTTTTGTTATGAAAACAAAGAATGAAGGCTGGAGAAAAGGAAGTCCTCAAAGCAAAAAAAAAAAAAAACTACTCACAGGAAACACAGTAAAAACCTATTATTTATAGATTTCATTCCATAATTTCCACTTCCAGTGGGATCTTCAACTTCTCATATTTTTCTCTCCAATCTAGGTCATTCTTTTCATATTTTGCCAGCTGCTCAGAAGAACTTTTAGACAGAATGAAATAGAATGAACACAATTCCAGGTGGGATTCATTCACTGGTAGTTTTGACACAGATGCTGATGAGAAGGGGGGGGGGAAATAAATACATGGATGAATAAATAGCCTGCATTTCCAATGTAATTTTTTCTCCTTTCTCTTAGGCTGTGGAACCTGTGTGAAGATTTGCAAGAAAAGAAAGACAGGGAATAGATCCATAAAGACTCACCAGTCTGACCATTCAAAATCACAAGGATTTGGAAATAGAAAGACTAGTCATTTGAAAACATTTTGAGTAATAAAATAATAGCTTGCTCATAGGTCAACAGTGGACTAAATGCTGGTCCCTGGTATTTCCAATGAGGACTGAAAAAAATGTTCACTAGGTCGGAATTTGGATATATATATATGGTTAATATATATGGTTAATATATATGGTTAATAACTCTAAAAATATGAACCCTGGGAATATTCATATTTAAAATAAGGTGAACACCAGGGTAATAAAACTATAAAAGTTTAATTTAATTTAAAAACGCCAAGCTTTCGCCGTCACCTGCTGGCATCCTCAGGGCTTAAAGCGCCAGGGAGTGAGAGAGTCTCTTATAAGCAAGCCAAAGTCTGCGCCCGGCTCCTCGATCTCGTCATCGGACCTAATTGGTTGGATTGTGCTCCGGTGACTCGTTTCTTCCTGCACCCCCTTTTTTCTCGTGTGTCCTCATTTGCCTTCTTTTCTTTGAGCTCTAAAGTAGGTGGAGCAACCTCCTTGTCTCTCTGATTGTCTCTGTTCTCTCCCTCAGGTTTATCTAGTGGTTTGCATTTCTCCTTCTCCTTCTCCCAATCCACATTTGCACAACTATTCTCTCTCTGAGTGTTTTCCCTTTCATCCCTAGTACCCCCCCCCTTGTGGCCAACTGCTGTCAGGATGGTCACATGTCTCACTCTGGGTTAACTGGGGTGTGGTAGTGAGCTGGGATGGTTCAGTAAGTTGTTTGTCTATGCAGCCAGTCTCGTAGATGCGGCCAAACCCAGTTAACATGCTCTTCCCCCCCTTTCTTTTGTCTCCTGCGCTCTTTTTCCCCGCATTATAAACAAAGGTCTCGGTCTGGGGGGAGGTGGGGTTACGATCCTTCCGAACGTCCCAGCATTCCTCTTCCATCCCCCTCCTCGCTCCGTTGCTTCTCATTCCTGCGTGCCTGTGACAAGGATCTTTGGAGTCGATGGGTGCTGTTGATGTGAGGAGCGGTAGGCTGATCCAGCAAGCTCCGCCCTCTCACGCATTCCTCCATCCGGGTTTGTTCTTCTCTCCACTCTCCAGGATGTCCATCGGCTCGCAGTCACTCCTAGAGCTATCCCACACCCTATACATCTCCAACTCGGTCAGCATTATAGAGCGGAGGGCCTGAGGACCCCTCTGCAGGACCCCTCTGCAACTCAGACTAACCTGAGCACAACCTAACAGAACACTCCCCCAGCCAATCAGAGCACAGCCAAGCCCCTAACCATTCAGAACACACCTCCACCCAATCAGAACACAGCCAAGCTCCCACCCAATCAGTTCATACCCCCACTGGCAGTTAAAAGGAAGAAACAGCTAAGACCACACATTGCTGCTCAAAGTACGAAGCTGAAAACACCAGCCTGAAGATGACGAATGGGACTTCGTCGAAACGTTGCCAAGACACTTCCAATTTTACGCGGGAAAAAACCCGAACAACCAAAGACCTACATATATATTGAAGTTGAAGACTATCTGTATACAGTATATATATATATATATATATATATATATATATATATATATATATATATATACACACAGATAGTCTTCAACTTTCTTTATGGATCTATTCTCTGTCTTCCTTTAAGTGAGAAATTTGTTAAGTGAGTCTCACCCCATTTTACGACTTTCCATGCCCTGCAGTTGTTAAATTCGTAACACAGTTGTTCGGTGAATCTGGCTTCCCCATTGACTTTACTTGTCATAAAGTCACAAAAGGGGATCACCTGATCCCGGAACACTCCGGCTGTCATAAATGTAAATCAGTTGCCAAGCATCCGGATGTAAATCACGTGACCATGGGGATGTTGCAACGATCATAAGGGTGGAAAATGGTCATAAGCCACTTTTTTCAATGCTGTTGCAACTTCAAATAGTCACTGTGCAAACTGTTGTAAGTCGAGGGCTATCTGTATATGAGAGCCAGTTTGGTATAGTGCAGGGGTAGGCAACCTTGGCTCTTTTATGACTCGTGGACTTCAACTCCCAGAATTCCTAAGCCAGCATGGCTCAGCTTGGAAACCTCTGCATTTCTCCTCAGCGTGGCTGGCTCAGGAATTCCACGAGTCATAAAAGAGCCAAAGTGGCCTACTCCTGGTCTAGTGGTTAAGACATTAGACTAGAAAACAGGAGACTATGAGTTCAAGTCCTACCTTAGCCATGAAAGCCAGCTGGGTGACCTTGAACTTTCAGTACAACTCATCTCACAGTATTGGAGAGAAAAGAGGAGAAGGAAGGTGTGCTGGATACATTCACAGCCTTGAACAGTGTTTATTTTGTAAATCAAACACTATTTATTATTGTAAAAATAATAAAGGTGGGATATAAAAAATAAATAAGGTAGACCAGTGGTGGCGAACCTATGGCACGGGTGCCAGAGGCGGCACTCAGAGCCCTCTCTGTGGGCACGCGCGCTGTCGCCCCAGTCCTAAGCCTTTAGCTTGCTATTATAAAGCCTTTTCACTTTAGGCCTCCACCATCGTGTGCAAAAAAAAAAAAAAGGTTCAATCAATCAGTCAATTTCAACTTTTTGCGGGGAAAAAAAAGATCTTGCAAAGTTGGAATTGATTGATTGAACTTTTTAGTCCCACCCAGTCTGCCGTTACCACCGCAGGCACGCCCACCCAATGGGCTACACCCACCCAATGGGCCACACCCACCCAATGGGCCACACCCACCCGGCACTTGATGATCCATAAATGGGTTTTGGGTTGCAGTTTGGGCACTCAGTCTCTAAAAGGTTCGCCATCACTGAGCTAGACCTACCAACCCTCTGACAAAAGGAGGTTCCTTTTATTTTAAAAAGGGAAACAAAAAAATATTATTTTGGTTTCTCTTCCATAGCTAAACATGATACAGATAGAGTATAGACACTGGAAAGATGCCTTTAAAACTGGCAACACATACACCATGCCTAAGAACCCTAAATTGTCTTATCTGCTTACACAACTGAGCAGGAGATGGCTTTTAAAAGCATTAAATGGACACAGGTGGAACCATAAAACTAAGTGTCTCCACATGGAACATCTGTTGTGTGCCCCTGTTATCTTTATAAGGGAGCAGGGTTTTTTTTTTTTTAAGCCTCTGTTTCTTTTAACCCCGTTGCTTGCAGCTTCTTTCCATCAAGGACAGCCACAAATCTTTATTAGATCACAATGGAGCATTGTGATGTTCCTCAAATGCAGAAAAGCTTTTTGCGTGGCAATGATGTAGCTGTAACAGGATGCAGGTGGTTTCGGCAGAAATCAAAAAAGGTGGGATATTGTTATTATTTTTTAATAATATTTTATTGGTTTTCCAGTTTTACATTTGAGTATTTGGAATGCAACGTGGTGATTGGGTGAATCAATAGTTCAATAACAAAATCTTTAGTACATATCTCAGGTTACATCATCAAATATTTCTTCTCTGTTTCCCTTAACATTTGCTATATTGTATTTAAGCTAATAAATTCCTAATTATATCAAATTCAGTGAAAACTTCATTATCACATTTATCAATACATTTTTGCTTACACATATCTTAATAAATCTTAAAAACAATCCATATCCTGTTATTAAATTTTACTAATTGGATATTATTATTTTTGGGGGGGGAGTTGGATCATTGTAACAGCTTTGCTGAATATATTATTATTATTATTATTATTATTATTATTATTATTATTATTATTATTATTTCATTTGGTACACTGGCAAGACTCAAGCCCTCCAACCATTTACAATAAGGAATAAATTTTAAATCAAGAGGTGAACAGCAGTTAAAACAAAGAAAATTCACAATTTTAGGTAGTTGGTTAAAATCAACAGTTAAGCTGCATTGCAAGGGAATGTTGAACAACTGATAAAGAGATGAGCAATATATTCCAAAGAACAGGACCAGCAATCGTACAGCTCTGAGTGATGCTAGGCAACTGTGGGCATGCCTTCTCACAGGGTTTCAATAAACATGGAGGTTAATATAAGCAGAACCATTCTTTCAGATAGTCTGGATTTAAAACGTTTTAAAGGGCACGATCAGCATTTTGTATTTTGTCCAGAAATGAATGGGCAGCCAATATGATCTTTTAAGTTCAGTTATATCAGTGTTTCCCAAACTTGACAATTTTAAGGCATGAGGACTTCAACTCCCAGAATTCCACAGCCAGCAACGCTGGCTGTGGAATTCTGGGAGTTGAAGTCCACATGCCTTAAAATTGTCAGGTTTGGGAAACACTGAGTTATATGATCTTCCATTTTCCCCCAAGACCAGTTCTGCTGCTGGATTTTATGCCCTCTGAAGTTTCTGGATTAAAGCACAAAAGCAGACCTTATATGGAATGTATTTTTTTTTAAAGTTCTTAGCACTACTGTTTTAAAGTCATTACCTTCCAGAAGATAGCAATAGCAATAGCATTTAGATTTATATATAGCTCAATAATACTTTACAGCAGGGGTCCCCAACCCCCAGACTGCGGCCGACTATTAAACTGTGGCCTATTTGGAACCGGGCTACACGAGAGGCTGGCTGGTGTGCATGTGCGCAGCTAAACTTGTGAAAATGGAATCTCATTTTACTGACTGGGAATCAACCTTGAGCTGGTCAGGATCGAACTCCGGACTGTGGGTAGAGTTAGTCTGCAATACTGCATTCTAACCACTGCATCACCAGAGCTCATAGAGATAGGTAGGTAGGTAGGTAGGTAGATAGATAGATAGATCAGCCCATCTTTGTTGCTCTTCTCTGCACTCTTTCTAGAGTCTCAACATCTTTTTTACATGATGGTGACCAAAACTGGATGCAGTATTCCAATTGTGGCCTTACCAAAGCATTATAAAGTGGTATTTACTTAACGAGATCTTGATTCTAACCCTCTGTTAATGCAGCCTAGCACTGTGTTGGCTTTTTTGGCAGCTGCAGCACACTAAATAACTATGTGTCTGCTTCTTCTAAAAGAATAATTCCATTCCAAGCAAGCCAGTCTACCGCTATCTGGAAAGATGGATCCTCCAAAGACGTTAAAACCCAGCCTGTCTTGATCTTTTACCAACTTTAAACTGCTAAAAACCAGCCTTTCCTTCCAGCTAATCAATTGAATAGAGACAGAGAGAAAGATAAAGACAGAGAGAATATATAACTCTCCTGGGTTACATATTTGTAACTCATAGAACACAAAAGGAGAGTAAAACACAGAATCTCTCCAGTTTGTTCATTTATATTACGTATATTGGTCTGGGTACTTTCAAAGAGTTGTAAAATAAAGCTGAAGCAATCTGCAAAGCTGAACTATTCGAGAAAACAAAGACTTGTTTTGTAATGTTTATATACAGTACAAAATCCATTTAAGAAAAATCCCCTCTAAAGCTTAGGGCAGTGGTGGCGAACCTATGGCACGCATGCCAGAGATGGCACTCAGAGCCCTCTCTGTGGTCATGTGCACCGTCGCCCCAGCCCTGCCTCCCCCCACAGCCTGCTCCTCACCAGCAGCTGTCACAGAGAGTCGCCCCCGGGCACGGTCTGTGCAGAGCAGCGCAGCCAAGGACATGGCAGCCAGGTAGCGGGACAAGACTCCGCCCTCGTGCCCTGTCACATGCAGGTGATGCTGTGGAGCATGGGTGGAGGGCGTGGCTGCCATGGTACTGTTGGGCTGCCTGGATGATCTGCTGCAGCAGGCCGTGGAGGCGGTGGGTGGCCTTGCGGGTGGGTGGGGTGCAGAGCAAGGGTGGGTGGAGAGGAGGGGGCGGTTTGGGGGCACTCAATCTCTAAAAGGTTTGCCATCACTGGCTTAGGGCAATTATGTAATCATAAGAGAGGGAGAGTAAGAAGTCGTCTTTTAAAGCAAGGCACTTTTGCTAATTTCAAGGAGTTGTTCTCAATCAAATTTATTTTGCCAATTTCCCAGGAATGTTCTTCAGTATGATATAATATTTAGACAGACACCATAGCTTAATGGTAAGGTACCTGCTTTGCATAAAGAAAGCCTCAGTGTTAGCTCTCAACATCTTCACAACCTGATAATTGGTGATAGGAGAAGGGAGGAGATATTTTTATGTCCTTGAGAAGTGAACAATTCAATTGTAATGCTCTAAGCAATTCTATATGGAAACAATTTGCTAGTTGATTCCTCCTACCTTGTTTTTTTCACACACACACACACACACACACACACACACACACACACACACCACTGATGAAATCATTTGACATCCTGAACTATTACACAACAATTGTAATTGGGAAGACTGAAGGCTAAAACATATGAGGAATGGATGTAGGAATTGGGTATGTCTAGTCCAGTGAAAAGAAGGACTAGCCAAGTTCCAATATCTCAGGGGCTGCCACAAAGAAGAGGGGATCAACCTATTTTCCAAAGCACCAGAAGGGAAGGCAAGAAGCAATGGATGGGAACTGAACAAAGAGAGAAGCAACCTAGAACTAAGGAGAAATTTCCTAATAGAACAATTAATCCGTAGAACAATTTGCCTCCAGAAATTGTGAATGCTCCAACCCTGGAGGCTTTTAAGAAGGGACTGGAAATGGTATAGGGTCTTCTGCTTCAGCAAGGGGTTGAACTAGAAGACCTCCAAGGTCCCTTCCAACTCTTTTATTCTGTATTCTGTAACAATAGATGATGATGATAGTATATTGTGTTTTTTCTCTAGTTATAAACTGCTCCTTTATTAAAACAATATAAAGGCTGATGTATAATGTTCTTATGCAGTCAGGTTTTAATGATTTTATTTGAAGAACTAAACTGTTTAGAAGAGCTATATTTTTGTCTTCTCTCTTTTTCACACTTTCTTTTTTTTACTTTTTTTCTTATATATTAAAGTTTAAATAAAATCAAGAAGCTAGTCATAGGCAACTTCTGGAATTTAACTGACTTGAGTTGTGTGAACAAAGATACCATGTCACAAATACAATGTGGCATATGCTATTATTATGCTTTGAAAATAAAGCTTCCCCCCCCCAGTCAAATTAAAGTGGTCCTTAAGGTACATGAAACTCTAATGTTTGCTACTCCCCTTGATAATGGTGACATATAGTACTATCCTAAATACGGTAACTATGCCCCTTTAAGAAGAAGGATTCATGAATTTCTCCTGCTTTATTTTCCTCCCATGCCCCCCCACCCCATATCACCACTGACATAATCTATCAATCACTCTCCTTGATGCGGGTTGGGTTTGAGGACATGGTGAATTTTGCCAGCAGGATCAACTCAACTCAAACCTTGAGTTTTGACTTATGAGACAGAAAGACCATTTGACAAAGTAAACTCTGGTTTTACGCAAGTGTTTTGTGTAAGCGCATTGCAAGGTAGTCTATTTATCAGTTGGGAACCTGAGACCAAAGGAATAATAATAATAATAATAATAATAATAATAATAATAATAATAATAATAAGCTGTTGCAAGAAGATTGCACAAACTGATTACAAGCAGCGGCATGACAAAGTAGCAACAATGGTGCATTGGAAGATCTGCAAAAAATATCATTTACCTGTAAGCAAAAACTGGTGGGATCATAAAATAGAGAAAGTCATAGAAAATGATAAAATTAAACTGCTCTGGGACTTCAGAATTCAAACAGACAAGCACCTGCAACATAACACCCCAGACTTAACAATTGTCGATAAGAAAGACAAAAAAGTCTGGATAGTGGATGTGGCAGTGCCTGGAGATAGCAGAATAGAAGAGAAAGAACTGGAGAAGATAACAAAATACAAAGACCTACAAATAGAAATAGAAAGACTGTGGCAAAAGCAAGCAAGGGTAGTACCAATAGTCATAGGCTCCTTGGGTGCAATCCCAAAACAACTGGAGCACCACTTGAACACCATTGGCATTGACAAATTCGCTATTAGTCAATTGCAAAAGGCGGCCTTATTAGGAACTGCTTCCATCCTGCGACGATATCTGTAATACCATCAAACATCCACATCTGCCTATCCCAGGTCCTGGGTAAGGACTCGATAGGTAGACAAAATGCCAAATCCAGTCTGAACATCTGGCTGACTGTGCGATGATCGATAATAATAATAATAATAATAATAATAATAATAATAATAATAATAATAATAATAATAAAGTTGGAAGGGACCTTGGAGGTCATCAAGTCCAACCTCCTGCTCAGGCAGGAAACCCTACACCATTTCGGACAGATGGCTGTCCAGTCTCTTCTTAAAAACGTCCAGTGTTGGAGCATTCACTGCTTCTGGAGGCAGGTTGTTCCATTGGTTAATTGTTCTAACTGTCAGGAAGTTTCTCCTTAGTTCTAGGTTGCTTTTCTCCTGGATGAGTTTCCATCCATTGCTTCTTGTCCTGTCCTCAGGCGCTTTGGAGAATAGCTTGACTCCCTCTTCTTTGTGGCAGTCCCTGAGATATTGGAACACTGCTATCATGTCCCCCCTCGTCCTTCTCTTTGTTAAACTAGAAAAGCTTTCCTCCTCAAGCCAAAAGGAATCCATTCAAAGTGTTAGATCATGGTTTTAATGCTTCTCCTAATGCCCATTCAATCCATGTTCCATAAAAGAAGCATCGGCACCCAGATGCTGTTCAGACTGATGTAGATTTTGATCTGGGGATGAAGCTAACTGTGTCACCAACAGTGTGGTTAAAGAATAAGGTCAGGTTGTTTCCACAACACTCTTTGTGAGAGGATAAGAAGGGAAAGATTAACAACTGATTGGAGTCAAAGATGATTTAAGGAATGAGCTGAAATTCAGATGTAAACAGCCACAGAAGAGACAGAAAAAAGAAGTTATTTAGTAGGATAAGCGAGGGAAAGATCTCCATCTAGCCATGCTGTGCAACTTTAAAAATGTGTAGAGAAGAGAATTTTTGTGGAAGACAATATTTGTGGCTCAAGCTTGGACTGTGGAGTTCTTGTGTTCTCTAAGCTTGGTGCAGATGTTTTATAACTCAGCTTAGGTAACACTCCATCAAAGATGTCTGCAAGCTCAGAGAGCACCAAGAACAACTCCACAGCTACAATGTTCTCCCATTGGATTATTAGCTGCTGCTAAAGATTAAAAAGAAATGTACCTTCAATATAAACACCATTGCAATAAATGGGATCCCAGAATGAATTCAACATGTATTTCAAAATCACCTACAATCTTACCAATATAAGGGCTGAGTACATTAATCTAAGAACCCCTCAAATTCATGGTTGCATTGTGTTGTCATGTACTGTGTAACTTCAGGAGACTGCTGATCCGTAGTTGATTCAACTGGCAAAGGAGTCACCAAGCTGTCACTATTTCAGCATTTACTCCTTGGGACAATGGAGAAACATATTATTATTGTATAGATTCAAATGGATGTAAAAACCAAATCTTGCATTGCATGTTATGTATTCTAATTTTTTTTAATTGTATAATGGCTTTTATCATTTAGTGATGTAAGTTGTATATATGGAGGGGAACACCCTAAGAACATGGAGACATAAAAACCTGGAAGGGGAAGGATGACAAATGGAATTATAACACCTAGCTTCTTCTCTTCTATTGCACCAATAAATTATTTCTTGATGATGGTGTCATATCATGATTATCTTCAGATGTCATCGTTTTAAAAAGCCATTGGAGGAAGACACAAAATAGTATTGGGTCTCTCAAAGCTAGGTGTGGCAGAACTTGAGCAAGTGGTCTATGTTGGATTTATATCTTGTTTTGGGCCACTGTGAGACAGAATGCCAGACAATATGGATCTTTGGGGGAATTTTTTGATCAAGAAAAGCTCTTCCTACCAGAACTTAGAGGAGAGAGATTTATTTATTTTTATTTATTTACAAATATTTATATGCCGCCCAATCCCAAAGGACTCATGGGATTGTCTTGCATGAAGATATCCCTGTGGCATACTATGTCAGGCATATTTGTCACTTAAATCTATTCATATCCATACATTACATACTATTGGAAGTGGTGCTCCTGGGGGAACAAGATTATGTTACAGTATAGGAAGAAATTATCTAAGGGGCTGCCACAAAGAAGAAAGGGTCAACCTATTCTCCAAAGCACCTGAAGGCAGAACAAGAAGCAAGGGATGAAAACTAATCAAGGAGATGACCAACCTAGAAATAAGGAGAAATTTCCTGACAGTTAGAACAACTAATCAGTGGAACAACCTGCCTCCAGAAGCTGTGAATGCTCCATCACTGGGCATTTTAAGAAGAGATTTGACAGTCATTTGTCTGAAATGGTATAGGGTCTTCTGGATCAGAAGACTTCCAAGGTCCCTTCCAATGCTATTATTCTGTTATTTCTTTCAAATCTTGTGCTAAGATGAAATATCCTTTCTTATACAGGCTCAAGGGTGGAAAGTGAAGCCTTTTCTCCTTTTGCTGATGTGGGAGTTAATTATCTATTTACCACTTCAGAAATCTAGGAGACAGGTTGAGGCTCTTTTCAAAGTACATTAGATGTCCTTGATTAACAGAGAAGCAAAAGAGTTGTGATTACATTCCAGTCATGGTTCTCATTTTTGCAAAATTGTAAGTGGTTCTTATCTTTCAAGTTTTTGCAGCAGTCCATGTTCTGGATAGTTGATTATAAATGGGTAACAGATTTTTTTTTTTTTTTGATAAAAGGAAGTTCAAAGTTCTATGTACCCATTTTGCACACAGTTGTTGAAACATGAAAGCAATGACTAAAGCTTACTTTTTGCAAGGAGTATTCCATGCCAGGAGAGGAGAGTGTCCAACTCATGTTCTTTTCATGGTTGGGTAGAAGAATGCCACTTTCCTTCCTTTGCAAAGTAAGATGGATTTGCCAAAAATTCTCTCTTCCACGTAGCTGTGAAAGGAATGCCAAAGTTGCACTTGTAACTGGCCATCTTCTAAATATTCTGTCAACCAAGCAGCCTTCTGCAAGTACAAATTCAGTTAAGATGTATTCTACTTCAATATTGTAGTAGTTTGATTAGAATTCCCAAGTAGATGCCAGAATGATATGCCATTGATCTGAAGGATTTAAACTTTCAATTGCCTAACATAAAACAACTATGAAGAACCTTTTTCAATTACTTTGGTTTTGTTTGCTAAAAATATTCCCTGGGGGAAAGCCAGATTTTTTTAAAACAAGACATAGACATAGAATATAAAATAACAGATTTGGAAGGGACCTTGCAGGTCATCTAGTCCAACCCTCTGCTCAAGCAGCAGAGTCTATACCATTTGAAACAAATAGTTGTCCAATCACTTTTTGAAAGCCTTCAGTGAGCACCCACAACTTCTGAAGGCAAGCTGTTCCACTGGTTGATTGTTCTCACTGAAAGGAATTTTCTCCTTAATTCTAGGCTGCTTCTCTCCTTGATTAGTTTCCATCCGTTGTTTCTTGTTTTGCCTTTTGATGCTTTGGGAAATGGCTTGATCCCCTTCATCATTGTAGGAGCCCCTCAAATACTGAAACACTGCTATCCTGTCTCCCCTAGTCCTTCTTTTCATTAGACTAGTCATGCCCAATTCCTGCAACCGTTCTTCATATGTTTTAGCCTCTAGCCCTCAAATCATTTTTATTGTTTTTTTCTGCACTCTTTCCAGAGTCTCAACAGCTCTTTTATATTGTGGTGACCAAAACTGGATGCAATATTCCAAGTGTGGTCTTATAAAGGCTTTATAATGCGGTACTAACACTTCATGTGATCTTGATTCTACCCCTCTATTTATGCAGCATAGAATTGCATTGGCTTTTTTGCCATACACTGTTGGTTCATATTTAAGTGATTGTCCCTTTGTGAGCTGGGTACCATTTCTGATCCCAAACTACTGAATGAGCATCAATACTTAGTTTTTAGCTTGCATTCATCTTTCTGTACCATTGCAAAATAATTAATATGGGCATAAATAAAGTAGATTATGACAATTAACAATGCAAATCACATGACTGAAACTTATGGAGCCACCTATCCCACATTAAAATGGTTTCTTATTTTCTGAGCAGGATGATCCCTTTAAGTTTCACTCATGTTGTTTACAAAGGAACACAGAAATTGTCTGGCAACAGATGCCATCCTGCCAGTAAGTACAAGATAAGACCTGCAGACTCTAAAATTGCCTAGAGCTAAGGATAGTGCTGTTAAAAACTGTCACGCAGTGGGTTGCCCTAACTCACTCTGGACTTCCTCTGACTCACTATCATGCTTTAAAAATACTGCAGAGGTATTGCTGAAAAGACAAGACCTGTACATCGAGAAATGTGGTTGAACATATTATTGTTCTTCAGACAAAATCCCCAGGAGATCTGCTGTGATCCCACAGAATTATGTTAAGCATTGTATATTCACATAATCTCCACCCATCCCCAACCCCTGGTGGGACATTTCCATTTTTTCATGGAAACTATTGAGATCTATTATGAGGAGATACGATTGTCTTGTTCCAATTGAGCTTGACTCCTTATGACTTCATGGCTTTCTAGGGCAGCTCTATTCGGAACTAAAGCTGGAAAGATATCCTCTGATGCCCTCACCCAGCAGCTTCATGTAGCTGTTAAACAAGAGTAGACAGAGTGCCAAGCCCTGTGGAATTCCACAAAACAGGAGCCATAGGCTACACCTTCCTCCTGTCTCCTGATCAACACCAGAACTGATCCTGAGAAAGGAAGAGAACTAGTGCATCGCTGTACAGCCCAATCCCAGCCAATCCACCAAGATACCATGATTGATGGTATCAAAAGCTGCTGAGAGGTCAAGAAGAGCAAGGATGGATCCATCACCCCCATCCTCTGTAAGAACCATCAATCTTGTTTTGGTCCCATACACATGTCTGAATTCTAACTGAAAGGGGTGCAATTACCTAATCAAAGGTAATCACATCAGCCATGGTGGTCCTCAAGAACTTGCAGTGACAATGTGAAGGGTCAGCTGGAACAGCTTACCCCCAGATTTTTAGGCCACCCCTTCCCTATTACATTTTTAAACAGCCATGAAAATATTATTCTTCAGAAAAGCATTTGGGAACCTTTGAAGATTCTGCTGCTACGAATGGTAACAATTCAAGCATAGCTAATTTACTGAAGTTCAATTTTTGTGATGTTAGTGGTAAACCAATCAATCTTTGGAAATTAAGTGGCATAGCAGGCAAGGTAATAAATACATTTAATTAATCAGGAATCAGGAAGCGCCAGTTCTACTTTTTTTTTGTATGTCTGGGGTCAAGAACATATTTCTTCCTGTTGGAAATGAACTCCATTTGGCTAATTGTACAGAGCAACTCGAGTTTATAGCAGCTCCTAACAATCAGACATCATTTCTGAGGAATTAAAAAGCAGTCACTTTTATCATGCATGTTTTATTGCATTATATGCATTCTCACTAAATATTGATCATTAGCAAATAAAAATGCTGCCTGGTTTAGATGTATTTCATCTAATTTTCAGAAATTTCTTTACCTGCATTAAAGATGAGAAATCAATGTGCTAACTATAAAAATAAATCACACTTTACCTGATTGTGCAAATAACGCAAACCTGATTGCAGAATTGTTTTGATTAGTGCAGGATGATCGTTTGATATCACAAGGTTGATTTTTTTTTTTAAGTCTGCAAGTCAGACCAAAATAAAATATTAGATTCTGAGTCTCCAACATGGCACATAAACCTTTCTCAGAACAGAGCTGGAAGGGACCTTGGAAGTCATCTAGTCCAACCCCTGCTCAAACAGGAGACCCTATACCAGGGGTAGGCAACCTCGGCTCTTTTATGACTCATGGACTTCAATTCCCAGAATTCCTGAGTCAGTTATTGAGTTGAAGTCCATGAGTCATAAAAGAGCTGAGGTTGCCTATCCCTGCCCTATACCATTTCAAATAGGTGGTGTTATGTCCTGGGCCTGCTTCATTCGGCAGGTTTAGGAGGCTGCAGAAGGCCCGGGCAGACCATGTGGTTGCCTGGAACCAAACAGGCTGTCTCCAGCCTTATGAGCATGTGCAAGCCTTGCATTGCATTGATAGGCTGATGCTGTCCCTGCAAAGGGAGTATAAAAGGGCCAGCGCCATTTTGTTTGCTGTTCTGTTCTGTTTGTGATCTCAATAAAGAAGTTGTGTTTTGTTACTCCTGCCTCGCTTCGATGTCTCTGATTCTGAAACAAAACAGGTGGCTTGTCCAGTCTTTTCTTAAAAACCTCCAGTGATGAAGCACCTACAACTTCTGTTGGCAGGCAGTTCCACTGGTTAATTGTTCTCACTGTTAGGAAGTTTCTCCTTAATTCCAGGTTGCTTTTCTCCTTGATTAGTTTCCATCTGTTGCTTCTTGTCCTTCCTTCAGGCGCCTTGGAAAATAGCTTGACTCCCTCTTCTTTGTGGCAGCCCCTGAGATATTGGAACACTGCTATCGTGTCTCCCCTCGTCCTTCTTTTCTCTAGACTAGCCAAACCCAGTTCCCGTCAACTGGTCTTTCTTATGTTTTAGTCTCCAGGCCTATAATAATCTTAGTTGCTTTCTCTGCACTTTTTCCAAAGTTTGAGCATCAACCCATGTGAGACAATGTGCCTAAAATTCCTTTTCTTAGGGCATCTCTCCCCTCTGTGCATACACCCACATTTGCATACACATCTTTAGACCCCAAATGTGCCAGAAAATCTCTTTCTTAGATAACAGAAACAATCTGTACGTTCCCCCCATGTTTTGCTTGGAAGATTGTGCACCTGTGAGAACAATACAAAAGTAACTTGCCATGTCCTGTGGAAGGGGGAGTTAGAAGAGGTGGCAAGTAGCATTTTACTAATCTGGGCTTTGAAACTGGTTAAGTCCCCAGGACAACTGTTTGGTGAGTGGGCAAATCTTCCCATGAGCTGCATTGTAAGAATACCCACTGAATTCCCAATGTGTCATCTACCCTGAAAAGGTCAAGCCCACTGAACTAGATCATTTATATGCACAGCACAGCCTTGAAATCATATTTGGTCCAACTTCCAGATTTTTTTTTCTGGCAGAGTGGTGTGGCTGTATAAAAATATCATTTCAGAGTCACATCACACTCACATATTTGTGCTCTGCCTTCCCTCTCTTGATTTCTTTCTCTCTCTTTTTTTTTATACAGCAAGTGCCAAGAGGACTCTGGGACACACTGGCCTTTGCCACAGAGAATGAGAATGAGGAATGCTAGAGAGAGAGCGAGGGAGAGACAGAGAGAGAGAGAGAGAGAGAGGGGAGGAGGACGACCGGAATAAGGGGGTGTGTTGCGGGGGGGGGGGGGGAGAGGAAGGGAAGCAAAGCTCCTGTTGTGTTCCAAGGGATGAGTCACTTCCTAGCAGTAATCTTGAGATGCTTATTTATTGCTTTTTTGCTGATATGGAGCCCAGCTTCACTTCTCAGCCAGAGTTTCAACGACGCTGCTTCTTCCTTTCCTCCACCCCCACCAGCTTGGCTGGCCATTAATCATTGTGGGTCTGTTCCCAAGTGTACACAAGAGTGGGAGTCGTGTCTGCAAGTGGCCTTTCACGGCCTGGAGTTCAATGAAATCACCTTGTGCAGAGACTTCTATTTATGAGAGTTGGGTTTATTTGTAACCAAATGACTTCCTCTGTTATTTGATAAGCTCGAACATTTGCTACTGATAATCAGAGAGTGTCACATTCATTGTTCAGGCAGGCATCGCTGGGCTCCTCTTCTGAATACAGCCTGGTTAACCCCTTGTGAGGGAGCAGCTCAACCGCTTGAAGGCCAATGTTCTCCTACTAAAGAAGGAAAGGGACAGCTGGGCTCAGGACATTGGAGAAAGATTTGTTGGGGAACCACAGCTGGAGATTGCTTCCTTCCTTGACAAAAAAGTCTTTTAACCTCTTTCCCTGTCTCTGGCTCTCAAATGAAACTAGATGCAATCATAAAGGAAGGAACTGCTGCATCCTATAGCTAGTTCTGCTAGCATTTGCTGCCTTCCAGCAAAATTACATTCAAGGCAATATAACTTCCATCTAAAGCCAATAAAACATCAGAGCAGAACAGTCAGACCTGCTTAGCAGATGCCAGCAATGGCATTTGTAAACAAAAGGCTTTTGTATGTTGGTAGTAAAATTAACTTTCAAGAAAAAAAAAGTTTCAAGCCCTGGGTAACACAGCAGAGAAGTCTTTACATTACACATTCTCTGAACTCAAAGCATTGAATTACCCATCAATAGAACAAAGTATAAAGAATGAGATCATTGATATTATTGGATGGAAGTATGGGTAGGCAGCCAATGCAACCAAGTGTACTACACTAGCAAAGATAGCATTTTTGCTGTCCATTGGTAAGTGAATACTATACTATATTTCCATGTGAGAAGAGCTTCTGTGGTGAAAAGCTCAGCTGGTGACATCACCATTGCCTGGGAGAAGTCCAGCTGGGGGCTTCTTTCATGTCCCTGTTAAATTGTCCACTGAAATAGCACCCATTTATCTGCTTTCAAACTGCTGGTCAGCAGGAGCTGGCCTAAGTGACGGAGCTCATCCCATCCTGTGGTAGCAACCAGGTCTCAAACATGAGCCTGCTGATCATCAGCCCATCGTTCCAACCTCGTGAGCCACCACACTCCAGTAAGTGAAGGAAAGTTTCTGAGCAATCTTCAAGAAATGTCCTGTTTGGGAGGATTGACCTATAATAATCTCAGTAAGAACATATTGTTTGGGCCAATGCTAAGCAAGCAAGAATGGAGAAAGGTATTGATAGAGTGAGTGCTAGAGAAAAGCCAAGAGTCCCTTAAGGTTGTCGTGGCTTCTAAGTGAATATAAAACTCACCACAGATGGTACTGAACAAAACTAATGAATGAAACCTATAACAAGGAACAGCAGGTCTCTTTTGCATGGTGTCCATCTCCATGTGGACATCAAGAGTTGAACTGATGGGCCTGAAAGAAAGCAATCCTAATGGTGGTTCCATAGTTATGGGACTGCTTCCTGAGCAATCAGCTTATGATCATCAATAGCTTTTAACCCATCATTAAACACCCATTTATCTAAGGTTGCTCGCTAATTTGGAAGTGCTTATCTTGTTCTTAGCTTTTTATAACGTTTTATAACGTTTCAGGTGTTTGTTTTAAAGTATTCTTTTTAATGAAGTGTTATGCTTTTGGAGAAAATTGCCCTAAAAGTATCTTAAAAATAATTAATCCACCAAATGAAATTAGTTTACCATGTGGTACATAGGTTGTATCAAAGGCCCCCTGAGATGTGAAAAATAGCAATGGCAGCAAGCAATGCATCTCATGAGGTTTGCTGCTATAGAAACAATTCTGATGTTGTGGCATCTTAAAGGCTTAAAGATAGGTTCCTGGGCTTTCATCTGATGAACTGGACTCTAATCCATAGTGTCCAAATATACAGCAGAAGCTATTAATCTAACAGCATCGTAAAGGCTTTCTTTTCCTCGTTAAAGTAAGTCTGATTCATTTTTTATCTACAGATATTACCTTCTAAACTATATTTTTTCTTGTTATCTTGACTTCTTTCCAATATTTCTTTCCTAACATTTCAACCACAATCTGGTGATCATTAATAGAATTGTAAAATATTTCTATTCCCAGATACAAATATTTGCCTGGATCTGCACAGAATCAGCTGTGTGGTCCATCTGCCTCTGCCTTCCTTCTTCGCTCGGATCTTTCAGATATATCTGTTTTCTATAGACAGAAGACAATGTTTAGTGGTGGGTTGAGCTGTGGGCATTGAGCAAATGAAAAACAGTACAACTGGAATGGAAGTATCCAACATCCTTTGTAAAAACCCTATCTATACTATTTTTTCCCAACCTGGGACTTTCCAGATAAGTTGGAACCAATGAACATCAATGAACATGTTGGCTGGAAATTCTGGGAACTCTGAACCCAATACATTTGGAAATCAAAAATTGGGGGAATCTGCTTTATACATATGTATATATATGTATATACTGAGATGAATAAATAGCTCCCAGTTTATCATAGAGAACACTTGGAGATATACTGTTCTTCACCCCCAAACAATAGCTAGCAACTTGGCCTGATGTCTATGGAGATTCTTAGTCATCCAGATCATGGTTGTCCCAAAGGTACTTTTTCAAGAGGCAACTGGATTTTCTTGTTTTTCTTTGAAGACATTTAGCTTCTCACCCAAAAAGCTTCTTCAGCTCTGACGGGATGGTGGGGAATGGAAGGATTTATATTCCTTGCAAACTGCTGGTCATTTGCATTCTCTTAGAGAGTCATTGAGGCCATTTGGAGGTTTATCTGTGTCCTCAAAGTCATCTGAGTAGTGCAAATGGGTGTGGAGCCTTCCTGAAACTGCTGAAAGGATAAACTGGAGATAGAGGATGTTGTATCCCCCCCCCCTCTATTGAGAGAGGGCTGTTCAGTTTTGACATAGATGGCCTCTTTGACCTCTCTTTCAAACCACTCTGTCCTCTCTGTCCAAAATGTGGACTTTGCTGTCTTTGAAACAGTGGCTTTTGTCTTTTAAATGCAGGTGGACTGCTGAATCTTGTCCTAATGGGTTTGTTCTCCTATGTTGTGCCATGTGTTCATGAAGGTGTGGTTGTCCTGGTGCATTGTCTTGTTTGACTCAGCAGGTGGCAGCACTTAGCCAACTGATGTCTGGATTTGGTACAATCAGGATCAACTCTTAACCAGAAGCCATTTTCCTACTGGAAGCCAACTCTTGTTAGACATTTAATGGAAGATCTCTAGATAATATCCGAACTACTAAGATGTTAGGGAATTAAAAATCCTTGACGGAGACATTGGCAAGCCACTTCCACATTCCTGTCGAGGAAACTACATGGATATGTCCAGTGGTGGGATTCAGCTGGTTCGCACCAGTTCGGCAGAACCGTTAGCTAATCTTTTGTTGCCCAGGCCCAGAATGAACTTCTGGAAGCAGCATCCACACAGAGAATCAGTTGTTCACATATTTGAATCCCACCAATAGATATGTCCATGAAGTCACCAGGATTCAGATTTGATTTTAAGACTTGTATTCCTTCTGGTGTAGCCAACGATATAAGAATAAAGAAGTGCTAAACAAAAGGAAGCAACTGAATAATGATAAGCGAGGAAGGAACAAATACGTATCCTACCCACCAAGAAAAGCTTTGGTAACAAGTTGAGAGAAAACAAAACCAAGGAACTTTTAAGAGCTCACTGAATTGTTCAGAATAGCCAATAGTCTTTTCTTGCCTCCTTTACATCAACAGCTTGACCTTACTCCAGATCAGAGATCCCGGAAGGTGGAGGGGGGGAAGAAGGGATGGTTTTTTGGGAGGGACAGGAGCGCACATGTGCGCAGGCATAAGCGCCCATTGCTCACATGAGTGAGGCTGAGATCACCCGTAACACTTGTGCAAGTAGGGTTGTGTGTGTGCGCACATATGTACGTACCAGCCAACCACTCACTCCCCGGTTGCAAATAGGCCATGGACCATTAGTGGGCTGTGGCCCACAGGTTGGGGACCCCTGCTCTAGATAAGATCTTTGCTACATCATCAGCTTCTGGCTTCTGTTAGGCCAAACTCAAGTTCCTGGGACATAGAAATGCAAATAAGATGGGATTCAGATTGTACAATGGTTATTTCACATTACTTGCATTTTGATCCAGGGTGGTTTCTTCCTGCATTTATTTCAATAGGTACATGCCAGAAAATGTTTTAAACACACACACACACACACGCACACACTGAGAGAGAGGGGGGAGGAGACATGCATACACATGTGCAACAAAGGAAATAAATTACATCTCATTCATATACATGTGAAATTGTGCACACACACGCATGCAAACAAAAACACTTGAAACAAAAGAGCATACTGTAGATATAGATGATATAGATGTATATATACACACACACATACATATATGCATATATACACACATATGTATTTACATACACATTACACACACATATATACATACATAAAAGCTTGCAGATTTCTTACCTCGAAATAGTACTTTTATCCCATTCCATAATAATATACAAGGGATATAGATAATGTCTTTTTCTTACTTCCAAACTCAGAAGAGTTCACCTTCCCCCCCAAATAATAATAATAATAATAATAATAATAATAATCAAGAGGACACATAGACTGTGGATTGCTGAATTAGGAGTTTAGATTTGGGCTAAAGTCACTCAGATTATTTTCCAAACTGGGATGAACAATTTCTTGTTATCTTGCACACTTGCACTCTTCTACACTTCTATTGTTTAAATACTACTATTTATTATTTCTACAATATTTGCTCCTGACAGAAATATTTTAAGTATGGTGTGTTCTTTGTTTAGGCAATTGTGATTAGGAGCTGCAAGTTTCAAAACTCAGCATTGTGGCTATTTGAGAGCTTAGTTGTTTTGGTGATCTTTAAGAGATGGTGAATATTTACACAGCATGAATTCACAGGCTTTTGCCTTATTCACTCCAGTTGTTGCATTTCTTTATTCCTGACTTCTTTATGACATGCACCTGTTTCACCATCTCTTGACAACACAACTAACGATTGGCCTAAATCATGAATGGCTTCTTGTTCCCACAGTGAAAGCAAACTAGACCCACCAATGGCTTGTCTTAAAGGGGGGGGGGGCTAATACACAATCCTCCTTTTCCTGTGGGCCATAGCATGTGTATCTGTGGGTGTATGTGGGTGTGGGTGTATGTGTGTGTGGGGGTGGAATAAAGAGTTACTCCAACTGTTTTTTTTTTTAAAGGTTGGGTAGTACTAACCTCCGGGTCATATCAAGTTCAGAAAAGTTTTGTCTGGTTTTACATTTCATTCTGATCCATTCATCATCCATACTGAAGTAATTCTGTTTGTCCACTTTCCTAGTAAAAATAATCAGATCCAATATCATACAGAAATCAATGCATTATGCAGGTGTTTTTATGACAAGAGAATGGTAGTTATTGTACTTCTTTCTTTCTTTCTTTCTTTCTTTCTTTCCTTCCTTCCTTCCTTCCTTCCTTCCTTCCTTCCTTCCTTCCTTCCTTCCTTCCATTTTTGCCAACAAGTTCTTTATATGTTTTAGCCTCCAGTCCCCTAATCATCTTTGTTGCTCTTCTCTGCACTCTTTCCAGAGTCTCAACATCTTTTTTACGTCATGGTGACCAAAACTGGTTGCAGTGTTCCAAAGCATTATAAAGTGATATTAACACTTCACATGATCTTGATTCTATCCCTCTGTTAATGCAGCCTAGAATTGTGTTGGCTTTTTGGGCAGCTGCAGCACATTGCTGGCTCATATTTAACTGATTGTCCACTAGGACTCCAAGATCCCAATTAATGATGAGTACCAAGGTATCACTGTACAGAATCCAGAAACAAAATGCACTGGGTATGGCCAAGAGCTTTTACTATCAATAAGTTGAGTAAATATCTTTGAATAACACTTGATTTAACTAATCCAAACCACAGATCAAATGTGCGTGGCAGGGGGGGTGGGGTGTTAAAAAGTCAAGATGCTATGTGATTGAAGCCCCCGCTGCATATTCATCACAAACTTCTTGACCTAATGAAGATATACCCGATGAAGTCAGATATAATTATTCTTCTTCAGCAGCAACATCTACTTATAGATGTAAACAACATATTTTTTTATATACAATATTCAAATCTTTTTGCCCTGCTGAGGTTATGATAACCTCTCACTGATAAATTATTTCCAGGAAAGCCGTGTTGGCAATTCTTTCCCCAAGATATAATCAGAAAAGAAACCATATTATTTCAGATTATACACATTTTAGATACAGCCCTTCCTGAAAGGAAATACTCCTCTGTAATTATTGCTAAAAGAGCAAATCTTTGCCTTCCTGGAACAAGGGCCTGCTGGAAGGAAGCCAGTGGAAAATGAGGGAGTCTTTTCTGCAATAGGAGCAGCTATGCTGGGTGAATTTGGAGACATTATACACTGCACTTCTACATAAAAATACATTCCGTGTATTACATTCTGTGGGTCCATATAAAACAGATACCTTTTGTAATGGGCCACTATCCTGTCTTATTACACATTTGCTGATTTCCACCCCCACCCCCACTGTTGATTTTTTTCAATTGTTCAATTTTTATTATGGTCATGGACCAGCACCATAAACAAAAGCATTCAAAGCAATAGTAAAAAAATAAAAAATAAAAGGCAGACACAGTGTTAGGCTGCATTAACAGAGGGATAGAATTCAGATCATGTGAAGTATTAATACCACTTTACAATGCCTTGGTAAGGCCACACTTGGAATACTGCATCCAGTTTTGGTCACCAAGATGTAAAAAAGATGTTGAGACTCTAGAAAGAGTACAGAGAAGAGCAACAAAGATGATTAGGGGACTGGAGGCCAAAGCATATAAGGAACGGCTGCTGGAATTGGGTATACCTAGTTTAATGAAGAGAAGGACAAGAGGGGACATGATAGCAGTGATCCAATATCTCAGGGGCTGCCACAAAGAAGAAGGAGTCAAGCTATTCTCCAAAGTGCCTGAAAGCAGGACAGGAAGCAACGGGTGGAAACTAATCAAGGAGAGAAGCAACCTAGAACTAAGGAGACACTTCCTGACAGTGAGAACAATTAACCAGTGGAACAACCTGCCTCCAGAAGCTGTGAATGCTCCAACACTGGAAGTTTTTAGGAAGAGACTGGACAGCCATTTGTCTGAAATGGTATAGGGTTTCCTGCCTGAGCAGGAGGTTGGACTAGATGACCTCCAAGGTCCCTTCCAACTTACTATTATTAGAATAATATACAGTTCATTCAGTCACCACTCAAAGTTACAAAAGCACTGAAAAAAGTGACTTATCCACTTTTTCACTCTTACAACCATTGCAGCATCCCCCGTTGGTCACATGATCCAAATTTGGATGCTTGGCAACAGGCTCATAGTTATGACGGTTGCGGGGCCCTGAGGTCACGTGATCACCTTTGGTGACCTTCTGACAAGCAAAGTCAATGGGGAAGCCAGATTCACTTAACCACGGTGTTACTAACTTATCAACTGGAGTGATTCACTTAACAACTGTGGCAGGAAAGGTCATAAATGGGGCAAAATTCACTTAACAGCTGTTTCACTGAGCTACAGAAATTTTGGGCTCCATTGTGGTTAAGGACTACCTGTGTTGCAATAGGTGGTGGATTATCACTGGGCTGATACAATTTGACTAATTTTACATATAGCGTAGCGAAATTGGCCAAATTCAAAGAAACTACTTTGTACCGATCCAATAACAGTAGTTCAACACACACACATAAAAAAATCAATATTTCTGAGATGTTTTATTAGGTAAGGTGCTATAAATTGAGTCTGTGAGTTATAAGACGCAGTATAGCAGGACATGAGGTATAGTTTCAATGGCCGCCATCCTTTCCTGCCTAGGCTTCAGAAGAAGCCACATGTTTTTTCAGCAAGGTTCGATATTATATATAACTCTTAGGGAAGGTGTTTCTGCTTTCTTAGTTTCTGCTTAAATGCTATTACCTAAAGGCAGTGGTGGCGAACCTATAGAACCGGTGCCAGAGGCGGCACTCAGAGCCCTCTATGTGGGAACACACGCCGTCGCCCCAGTCCTAGGCCTTCAGCCGGATTTTATAAAACCTTTTCACTTTAGGCCTCCGCTGCCATGTACCAAAAAAAAAAAAAAAGGTTCAATCAATCAGTCAATTTCAACTTCCCATGGAAAAAAAAAAGATTTTGCAAAATTGGAATTGATTGAACTTTTTAGTCCCACCCAGTCTGCCATTACCACTGCAGCCACGCCCACCCACTGGGCCACACCCACCAGGCACCTGATGATACATAAGTGGGTTTTGGGTTGCAGTTTGGGCACTTGGTCTCTAAAAGGTTCGCCATCACTGACCTAAAGGCATACTAGGCCATGATGGAATTTCTGACGGGCCAAGTGAGAATAAAGTTCTTTCCTCCAAGGACTGGAAAATGCATTGCCTAGCATGGTACGGAATTCAATCCTTTTGATATCATTTCATAACCAGACAGATGGTTATGAAGGCTAAAGAAAGAAGTGGAGGGAACGGAGATTGTATGGGGATGAGATAATCTCAGAAGGAATCACCTTGGAAACCAACATAGGCATGTCACTGATTTCCAGAGTAAGATGGAACTTTATTGCCATGGAATTTTAGTCTTCTTGAATCTGTGACAGCCAGGTTTCAGTTGTAAAATGAGAATACAGAATAGAATACAGAATAGAGCTGGAAAGGGCCTTGGGGATCTTCTATTCCAACTCTCAGCTCAAGCAGGAGACCTGTTGTGATTCCGTGCCAGCCTGTGCTCCCAACAGCTGAGTCTGAGGAATCTGAGGAGGAGGTGGAGGAGGCATTTGAAGGGCCATCAGGGGCAGAGGGAGGCTTGGATGAATTACAGGACTCACAGTTTGATGCAGAGCCTGGGCCCTCCAGTCGTGTTCCTGATGAAGCTCAGCTGTGTGAGGAGAATGAGTCAGACTTGGAGGACTCACACCTGATGGACATGCTAATTGATGCACGCACACATCGTCAATTAGCGAGAGTAAATCAGCAGCAGTCAATACGGCAACTCCAGAGTAAAAGGAGAAGGCACTGAGAGGCAACGCCTTGGGACTGCTGTATAAAAAGAGGAGGTGAGGGCGATGCTGGTTGCTGAAGGCAACCGTTTGCAAAATACTTCTTTGGATCCTGGTCTGTTCGTCTTGCTTCTGTTTGCATCGTGTTTCCTGTGGACTATTTCCTTCATTTGGATTGAGTTTTGCTGTTTGTGTTTTGGACTATTTGGCAGGTTTGTCACCCATATTAAAAGGGGTTTATTTTGGTTTAAAGTCTCCAGCCTATTTTATCAAAAGGAGTTTGGTCCTGTGCCTTTAACAAGGACGGCTATAGGCTGGGATAGAACAAGACCCTGTACCACAGTGATGGCGAACTTTTTAGAGACCGAGTGCCCCAAAACTGCCCCCCCACCCCATCCCTGTTCTGCCCTGCCCACTGGACCACTCACCATCTCCATGGCCCGCCACAGATCACCCAGGCAGCTCAGCAGTGTCATCTGTGTGCGATGGGGCGCAAGGGAGGAGTCTTGTCCCCACTGCCTGGCTACCATGTCCTTGGCTGCGCTGCTTCATATGGGCTGCGCCCGGGGGCAACTCTCCTCCAGGGGGGCTGCTGGTGAGGAGGGGGCCGTGGGAGGAGGCAAGACTGGAGCAACGGTATGTGTGCCCACAGAGAGGGCTCCGAGTGCCGCCTCTGGCACCCATGCCATAGGTTTGCCACCACTGCTCTACCATTTCAGATAAGTGGTTATTCAGTCTCTTCTTAAAAGTCTCTAGTGATGAAGCATCCACAACTTCTGAAGGCAAGCTCCACTGGTTAATTGTTCTCACTGTTAGGAGGTTTCTTCTTAATTCTAGGTTGTTTCTCTCTTTAATAAGGTCCCATCCCATTTCCATGTAGACACATCCCTTTTTCTACATTCTGAATACCTTTCCCTTTCTACCCCATAAGATATTTTTTTCTGACATCATTAGCAGAAGGCTGCCAGAAAAAGTAAGGGAGTTTTTTTTCTTCCTGGGATGGAATTAATTTGGGAAAAAGGGGTGTCTTTGAGTTACTTTTTTGAATCTTGATGACTGCAGTTTTCCTGCCAAGGTTTTTTTAGAAGTGGTTTGCCATTACGGCCTTCATAGGACTGAAAGAGACTGACTGGCCAAAGGTCACCCAGCTGAAATGAATGACTAAAATGGGATTAGAACTCAGGGTCTTATAATTTCTAGTCTCATGACTTAACTACTATGTCAAACTAGCTCTTGGCATGGAATTACCATAGAAATGGTTCAATAGATAGCAAATTGCTTTGTGGGAAAATCTGTTCTCTTTCATTAGAAAAAGCCATGTCTTTATTACCACATGTTAGACTATTGCAATCTCCTGTATGTAAACACCAGCTGTAGTTGGTATAAATGCAATGACATGTACTGGCAGAATCCAGGAACAGATTGCATGGTTTCCATTTAGGTTCTGAGTGAAAATCATCATACTGTTTTTGACTTATTAAACCCTTTTATAGCTTAGCAGCAAGGTACGTTGATGACTGTTTTCTCCAGTTGGAACTGTTCCATCCAGCATGTTCGTCTTAGAAAAAAACTTTTGATGAGGGGTCCTTGGTTCTCTCTGACTTTAATTGTTTTCTTGCAGATGTTTCATTACCCAAACTAGGTAACGTGACTAGCACTGATGATGTTACCTAGTTTGGCTAATGAAACGTCTGCAAGAAAACAACCAGCTCAGAAACTACCAAGGACCCCTCATTTCAACCCCGAGTTACAAATATTCTCTTCTGATGATCCTGCATTTTTCTGAGAGTAAGAAGCTGAAGACAGGAGAGAGTTGAAGGGTTTGATTTTGGTATGGCTCCAGTATTGTGGAATGGCTTTCTTTTTGAATTGTCAGAATTGTCCCAACATATCCTGACAGAACAATTAACCAACGGAACAACTTGCTTCCAGAAGTTCTGAATGCTCCCATCACTGTAAGTTTTTAAGAAAAGACTGGACAACCATTTGTCTGAAATGGTCTAGGGCAGGGGTAGGCAACCTTGACTCTTTTATGACTCATGGACTTCAACTCCCAGAATTCCTGAGCCAACACCAGTCATAAAAGAGCCAAGGTTGCCTACCCGATATAGGGTTTCTTATTTGGACTAGAAGACCTCCAAGGTCCTTTCCAACTCTATTAGTCTGTTAGCCCCCTAGAAAGCCTTAAAAACCTGAATTGTTCTGAAGGGCCTTTGGCAATTGATAGAAATCCATTCTTGTGGGCTGATTTCTAATTTTGGGAGCTTTTTAAATGCTCTTCTGTATGACGGGTCTTATAATGTTGATCACACTTTCATTCTGAATTCCTATAATAGGGTGGGTGTTTATTCTTACCATGGTTGTTTTAATTGTCATGCATGTTTTATGATCTGTATATTTTATGATTTTATAATTTTGCTGTGAGCCACCCTGACTGTGCATATAAAATCAAACAATCTTTCAATCAGTTATTGAAATCCTACCAGACATTGACAAAGTTGTCCCTTCATGAAAAGTGGCAGTAGAGTAGAAACTAAGCTTATTTCCAACTAGATGTTGACTTACAAACACACACACACACACACACACAAACACAAAGACGAAGAGAGTATCCAATTCGTCTTGTGGTATTAGAATTCTGGATTCTTTTGCAGTTCCCACCTGGGGCAAAATGAAGCAATTTTAGAAATCTAATAACTTAGAAAATTGTTCCTTTTCTAAAATGATGGGAGGACAGTATTACATTGAGCCTTTTGGTCCTGCTGTTTTTCCTGTAGACTATTTTAAGTTTTAAAAGAAGCCAAATCCTGAGGCTCTCTGTTACTGCATTAATCAATCTTAAATACAATGCATATGGCAAAACATATGCTTTGTGACTTAATCTGCAAAGACGATCTATAGAAAACAAATACAAAGGAAAAGTGTGTTTTCATTTTTTTTCCTACTCTCCCTTCTTTCAAATTCAACATTTCATATATCCCTTTTTTATTTCCTGATTATTGTTGTTATTGCTGTTATATTTTTTTGCTACTGAATTTCTTTCCAACAATGACTCTTAACAGGGAATTGCTGCCAGTTCCCCATTAAGCCCTAGAAAGGGGGCAAGGATCTTTGGCCAGATTTTATAAGCTGGCTAGCAATTTCCTACAGATAGGTGACGGTACATCCTTATGATCCCCATCCCCATTTTATTTTGGAGCAGCGTATATTCTCTGGATTTTCTAAAGATGCATTAAAATCTTGGTGTAGTAAGGACCGCTAATCAGAAACAGAACAATAGCACATTTTCCCAAAGAAAAGCATCTCCCAGGAGAGATATTGAACTGGAAAAGCAATGGGGGCAAAATCTTTTAACTCTTTCCCTGCCAGTTGCTCCATTCCAATCAGCATCCCTATGCTGGTTTGGCTCTCCCTGAATTCAAAATGTACGTGTCATGGTTCCGACAGATGAAACTCTTCAAAGAACTTTGAGGCATTGTTTACCTTAAAGAATCTTTATTTGAGTAGCATAGCATAGGCATGTACCTAGGCAAAGACAAAATCTGAATTCCCCTCCCCTGAGCACATAGTTGTTGTTGTTGTTGTTAATTGTGAAGTCGTGTCCGACCCATCGCGACCCCATGGACAATGTTCCTCCAGGTCTTCCTGTCCTCCACCATCTTCTGGAGTCCATTTAAGTTCACACCTACTGCTTCAGTGACTCCATCCAGCCATCTCATTCTCTGTCGTCCCCTTCTTCTATTGCCCTCAATCTTTCCCAGCATTAGGCCCTTCTCCAGTGAGTCCTTCCTTCTCATTAGGCGGCCAAAGTATTTGAGTTTCAACTTCAGGATCTGGCCTTCTAAAGAGCAGTCAGGGTTGATCTCTTCTAGGACTGACCGGTTTGAACGCCTTGCAGTCCAAGGGACACGCAGGAGTCTTCTCCAACACCATAGTTCAAAGGCCTCAATTCTTTGGCGCTCAGCCTTTCTTATGATCCAACTTTCACAGCCATACATTGCAACTGGGAAAACCATGGCCTGGACTATACGCACTTTTGAAAATGCCAGCTTTCCATCCAGTTCTTCAATCCGGCCATTTCTTATCATCCCTTATTTCAAAAAACCTTGATTTTCACCCTAGTTACAATATTGTTATGTCTAACTAAACTCCCATGCACATTCCTCCTCCCCCCCCCAGTATCATCTAATTCTAACTCTACTTCTAAGAGTAAAACATAAGAAGGAAAATGGCTGCATCTCCATATGTTGTCAAAGCAAGAACATCCGATGTTAGCAGGATTGACAGTAAGCTCCAGTTGTCCATAGAGAACTTTTTAGATCCTGGCACAGAAAACATGGGGGAGATAGTAGATTGAGGAACAAGCTCCATACTTCTGTCACTTCTCCAGTAGAATTCCATTGCTCATGTTGGTTCCGCCAAACGAAATGGCAAATATGTGTAAAAATGGACAGGAAGGCGGCATTCCTAACTTTTGCACATTGAAAGAAGCGCGCATCAGGGTTCCATCAGAATTAGAATTCAGAAAATGTAAACATTCAAAGGCCTTCAGGGAATGAGTGTGAGAAAAGGCTAAAAGTTGATTACTGCAGGGAAGTGGGGCAAAGGAACCTGCTAAATTTGAAGGAGGAGTGTGATTCTGTAACATATGCAACCCCACTGACTGTGACGGCAGCCCTCCTTGAAAACCATGAAGATTGAATTTCTAGCTATGTTGCCCAAGTCTATGGGGGAATGGCCTAATTTGGACTTGCCTTGATAGGTCTCACACATGGGTTTCAAACTTGTCACGTCACGTGATGTGTCGAGACGTATCGCAACTCTTTTTGCATTGCCGGCAATGGGGTGGGTGTGGCCGGCAGTTTGACACCCCTGGTCTAACAGTATGAGAAATTAAGCCAGAAAGTTGTTAAGTGAATTTTGCCCCTTTGTTCAGCCTTTCTTTTCCACAGTTGTTAAGTAATCACTGCAGCTGTTAAGTTAGTAACACAGTTGTTAAGTGATTCTGGCTTCCCCATTGATTTTGCTTGTTGGAAGTTTGCAAAACTCACATGAGTCTGGGACATTGCAACTGTCATAAATATGAATCAGTTGTCAAGCGGCTGAATTTTGATCATGTGATCTTGGGGATGCTGCAACATCTGGAAGTCTGAAAAATGGTCTTAAGTCACCTTTTCAGTGCCGTTGTAACTTTGAACAGACGCCAAACAAATGATTGTAAGTTGAGTATTAGAAGCACTTATTTTGCTGATGTACTTGTGGACCATAAAGTCAATTGTCTGATCTAGGCCAACCCAAATATGGAAACCAGAGCTCTAAATGTCAGGAATCAAAAACAAACCCACATTTTTTTTTTCATTTTCCCTCCTATTTCCCCATGATGAATTTCTATTTGTTATATTTCCCATATTTGCGACTACTACAAGACTCTGAGAGGGGCAAGATATATAATGAGTAAATCCTATCAAATGCTTAGAAAATAGTTTTCACCAGCTCAAGCATACTTGTATAAGAATATTGGTTATTGTTCCATATTCCTCCGAATTTGCCTTCAAAAACAGAGACATATGAAGCATCAGTTAAAAAATAATAATTTCATGTTTGGAAAAAGTCTGCTTGT
Organism: Crotalus tigris; assembly: GCF_016545835.1. Taxonomy (NCBI): domain Eukaryota; kingdom Metazoa; phylum Chordata; class Lepidosauria; order Squamata; family Viperidae; genus Crotalus; species Crotalus tigris. Next base: position 884,096 of record NW_024097237.1, read on the forward strand.
ATCTTAACTTGTATCCCAGCCATCCTGAGCCGCAACTGGAATTCTGACTTGCCTTTGTGCATTAGGTTGGATCTGTGAGTGCAGATCAGCTTTTCTACTGGATGGAGGGTGGCCTTCCACTTTAAGAGTCTGACCTTGGTTCGCCATCAAAGTATTGCTTTGAATCCACTGATTAGCATGCAAAATAAACTTAACCCACCTTGCAATTAAGCACAGAAAGAAAAGAAGAAAGAACTTTTCTATCCCTAGCATCTTATTGCTGTTGAAACTGAAGTAGAGCACTGTGCTCATCTACAAGAGACACACACAGAGAGAGACAGATCTTCATAAGTCAACAATTACTATATTTGCTCTTACTCTAAACTTCCCCCTGCTTGCTTCTTTTCTTTCTCTCCCTTTTTTCTTGATCACAATTACATCAGCCAAAGCTGATTAAAAAAGCCAGAGGGGCATCTTGATCTTGCCACAAAAAAGTTCCCTCAACTAATTATTTGCCAGTACAATTGTTCACTTCCTTTATGGATTTTTTTTTGCTAAATCCTATTATTAGTCTTGCTTTGCAGCGACTATTGTCTGTGAGTGGAAGCACATCTCAAAGTCTACAGTCAGCCTTTTATTACAAAACATGTGAATGAAGGTTTGACCTACTGTTTGATTATTCCCCCTTTGAAGCTTTTGTGAAAACTACTGAGCTTTTCACTATAAATCACAGATGTTGAAATGATCTCTCTCTCTCTCTCTCTCTCTCTCTCTCTTTCTCTCTCTCTCTCCCCCTCCCTCCCTCCCTCACTCACTCATAGTGAAATTGATAATTTTCAATGTGAAATTTATTTATTTTATTTATTTATTTATGAGACTTATATACCGCTTTAAGTGCAAGCACTCTCTAAGCGGTGTACACCAGTAAGCAATGTATATATATATTACATTGCCCCCAACAATCTGGGTCCTCATTTTACCTACCCCGGAAGGATGGAAGGCTGAGTCAACCTTGAGCTGGTGAGATTTGAACCGCTGACCTGCTGAACACAGTCATATCTTGCTCCTCTGAAATTTATACTACTCAGGTGGAAAAATATTTCAATTATAAACATAATCAAGAATTCATCTTGGTTTGTAATTGCTGATATCAGAAAGGAAGGAAGGAAGGAAGGAAGGAAGGAAGGAAGGAAGGAAGGAAGGAAGGAAGGAAAGATTATATTTAGAGTTCTACATGCTCCCTTATAGTAAAATCAAAAGGGAAATGGTAGAACTGTTTATTATTTGTTAAAAGGTATTCATAGCACTCTGAGCAGCCCCATCAACAGGTTTATACCTCTACCTATAATATGTATGTCCCAGCAAAGATTTTATATTATACATTGACTTCAAGTATCATCTTGTCCTACCACAGATACAATATCCATTCTGTAGCCATTAGACACACATTCCCTGAATCTATTTTTGAGGGCATTGAGTCAACTGGACTCTATTTCTTGAAAAAACGGGGGGGGGGGACATTTTTTCAGGAAGAAACAATAGACAGTTCCTTTGGTTGTCAATTGGCTTGATCAGGGCGGCGATTTTACTCTCAGACATAAGTGAATGCTAGGCCTACCATATCTGAACTGCAAAAATTCAGACCTTGAGAGAATAAAACAGATGTCAAAAAATGTGCAAAGAACCATTTGCCTAGGGCAAGGGTAGGCAACCTTGGCTCTTTTATGACTCGTGGACTTCAACTCCCAGAATTCCTGAGTCAGCATGGAAACCTCTCCTTTTCTCCTCAGCATGGCTGGCTCAGGAATTCTGGGAGTCAAAGTCCACGAGTCATAAAAGAACCAATGTTGCCTACTTCCTGACCTAGGGAAAGGGGTTGAAACATTCTTTAAAACTCATGAAACAACATAATATCCAGAAGTAACTTAAGCAAACACCTCCTTGATTCACAGGTGGTCCACGATATACAACAATTCATTTAGTGACCGTTCGAAGTTGCAACAGCATTGAAAAGAATGACTGATGGCCATTTTTCACGCTTAGGACCATTGCAGCATCCTCATGTTTACATGATCAAAATTCAGATGCTTAGCAACCGATTCATAGTTATGAAGTCCACAAGTCATAAAAGGACCAAGTTTGAAGATCCCTGGTTTAACACTTCACTCAGTTCCAAGGCTTTGTGACCTAATGGACATCATTTCATCCGGACTGTCTGTCAGTAGTTACTTCTTTCAATTCTTGGAAGCTCATGCTTGTGTCATTGGTATAGTATTTCACCACTTCTGTTCTTTTTTTTTTCCAAGCAACTGGATTTTCTCCAATAACATTCACCTTCATTACAGGTCTAAAACTTGTAATTTAAATGGATCTGGACCTTACATGGGTGTAGATATAGAACAGAAAGTGTAACATCAACATCATGGTTAAGAAGTCACCTCAGGTAATACAAGCAATGCCCAGAAAAAAAAAAAAACATTTTGAATGCTGATGTAATTAAAAGCCCTCACCAAGGAAGCAATATTAATTAGCCCACTTCAGAAGAAATTATGCAGTAAAGAATTTTAGAGATGTAAAGATGATTTAAAGACATTTTAAAGATATAAGATGGTTCAAAGAAATTAAAGATGATTAAAGATGATTAGAGGACTGGAGGCTAAAACATATGAAGAACACTTGCAGGAACTGGGTATGTCAACCGGTAATTTAATTAAAAGAATGATAGGGGTGACACGATAGCAGTGTTCCAATAGTTGAAGGGCTGCCACAAGGAAGAGGGGAGTCAATCTATTCTCCAAAGCACCTGAAGGCAGGACATGAAGAAACGGGTAGAAACTAATCAAGAAAAGAACCAACCTAGAACTAAGAAGAAATTTCCTGACAGAACAATTAACCAATGGAACAACTTGTCTCCAGAAGTTGTGAGTGCTCCAACACTGGAGACTTTTAAGAAGAGATTGGACAACCATTTGTCTGAAATGTTATAGGGTTTCTTGCTTGAGCAGGGGGTTGGACTAGAAGACCTCCAAAGTAGAACTTTGTTCTTCTGTTATACACCAAGGTACAAAGGTACAGAAAAGTCACCATGTCACATTTTGTCTCGGATATTATCAGAATCTTGAAGGAAGGCTCTGCGAATGTCACGAGCAATTTAAGAAGATCATTTAGGGCAGCGGTTCTCAACCTATGGGTCGCGACCTCATTTGGGGTCGATCGCCCATTTTTCGGGGGTCACCAAAGGCGGTGATCCGCCATTTTTCGTGGTGCCGTGCACGCGCGCAGCGCATGGGGGTGGCACTGCGCATGCGCACCGCGCATGGGGTGCCACTGCACATGCGCGCCGCGCATGGAGGCGGCACCATGCATGCGTGCCACGCATGGGGGGGCGCCACGCATGCGTGCCGCGCATGGGGGCGGCACTGCGCATGCGTGCCGCACATGGGGGCGGCACCGCGCATGCGCGCCACGCATGGGGGGCCCTCCCCCATGTGCACGGCCCGGCACATGCGCAGAACGTTTGTGTGACGGGGGTCGCCGTCACACAAACGTTGAGAAGCACTGATTTAGGGAAATCGTAAATAAGTATGTCCCATTGAATTCCGTGGAGTTGAAGCTGAAAAAATTGTTTTTAAAACTGCAGGCTCAGTTAGGCATTTGTATCGTTTGTCAATTGATCTGGTGACGAGGATGGTTTTTTTTAAATACAATGAGCAGATTCAAACACAGTCAAATTTAGAGGAGAGTAAACTTACTGAAAGCTAAGTATCACTGATTTCAATGGATCTGTTCCCAGTCTGACGAAGTAATAATTAACCAGCATTTTCCTTTTCAGAGCAGTGATTAATGCCAGTGCAATAAATCTAAGTGTGTTCACAAAGATGCATTCATAGTGAAGTGACAGCCAATAATAAATGTGTTAACTTTTCGGTTATTGTACTAATGTCTGCTCCAAGTAAGACTTCCCATAAAATGTAACTTTAAAGCAAACTTTCGGTCCAACAAGGAAGACATCTTTTATGATTTGCAGTGCATGGCAAACTTAACTAAATCTGAACACTATAATTTAATAAATATTCCTTGAGATAAAATGAAACAGAGAAATGTTTGGTAAATTGGTTTGAGAACTTTCCTGTCATTGAAGCTTGACTAATTACCACTTCTTTGGAATGCTATTTCATTTCCTGTTTCTTAGCAGTCATGCACATCATGAAAAAAACAACAACAGACCATCTAATATTCTATTTAGTAGTTTGAACTGACTAAAGTCATCAAAATAACACTGAAATAATATTATTGTGAATAATTAGAATATTACTGGTAATCCTCGATATAAGGCTGCAATTGAGCTCAAAATTTCTGTTGCTTAAGCAAGACAATTAAAGTAAGTTTTGCTCCATTTTATGACCTTTCTTGACACAGTGAACTACTGCAGTTGTTAATTTAGTGACATGGTTGTTAATTGACTCTAGCTTCCCCATTGATGTTGCTTGTTAAAAGTTCACAAAAGATATTCACGTGACTCTGGAGCATTGCAACCGTCATAAATATGAGCCAGTTGCCAAGTGTCCAAATTTTTATCATGCTACAATAGTTGTAAGTGTAAAAAAATAGTAATAAGTTACTTTTTTCAGTGGTGTTGTAATTTCAAATGGTCATTATATGAATTGTTTTAAGTCAAGGACTACCTGTATTGGATTTGTTTACAGGTCTCCATATTAAGATTGATTTGCTTTTATCAAACACTTAATTGTACCATTGTACTGTTACCAATTTAATTAATTGTAAAGGACTTGGCAGTTTCTAAATACCATACATATGAAAACAGTTGACAAAGATCCAAAGACTCTTGTATATGCAACTATTTCTTCTTTCGCCTTTAAATGACCGCTGCCCGTCATGACATTCTGATCCATTGGGATATCTTCATCAGTAGCATGGGAAAAGGAACTATGAATTTAATCTAAAAGAGTTCTCTAAATCACAGTCAAATTTCATTTGCAGAACTGGATATTTTGTCTGTTCCAAGATTTTATGGATCATCAAGAGTCATGGAAACATCCGACTGTCAATAAAGCACAGAACAGTTGGTGTGGAAGAAAAACAAAAACAAAAACAGTTCATGCAAGGCCACTTCATCTAAAAAAGTTCTACACGTAATTCAATAAGCATTTCCAAGAAATTCATGTGTAGGTAACAATGCCACATCTTGTAGACAATTCTTCCTGACTCTTGCTGCATGTATAATTGTAACACTTGGATACCAACTTCACAGACCAGAATGAAAGATCCTTATACTAAATGCCATTTTCAGGGACATCTCAAGGATAGTGACACACCAAGAATTAATTAAATGACACTGAAACAGGTATGATATCTATAACGCTGTAATGCTTGTAGGAAATTGATCAGTCCTATAATCCTCAAATTAGAACATTTTATTAAGCTCTAATTGATTACCATACTTATGATTTACATGTTGGTTTTCCAAAAATGTCTTCAGGGTGATACCCTTTTATGGAGGACTTTTTCTTAATACATAAAATTCAACCCCCAGTTGAAAAAAAAATTGTTTTACCTTCATAAAGGTAAAGGCAAAAGTTTGTCCAGTTATTCCAACTCTAAGGGATGGTGCTCATCTCCATTTCTTAGCCGAGGGAATCAGCACTGTCCGAAGACATTTCGGTAGTCATGTGGCCAACATGGCTATATGCCAAAGAGTCACAGAATGCTGCTATCTTCCCACCAAAGTGGTACCTATTTATCTACTTGCATTTGCATGCTTTTGAACTGGTAGGTGGAAAGGAGCTGGAACAAGAAATGGGAGCTCGCCCTGTCATGCAGCGTTCGGGTCTCAAACCCAGGTTGTCAGTTTTCCAGCTGATAATTTCAGTGTCTTTAACCGCTGAGCTGTCATGCCCCCTGATTTACCTTCATAGTAGACTGAATAGAATGAGGCATGATAGAATATCCATGTCACAGAAGTGCCCCATAATCTGATAAGGAATTGTAATGATATATATTTAAATACCATAATAAGTTATAATCACAGATCTGAGCATCATAAAGTTTGTCATTCAGTTAAACTTCGCTCAGCCTGATATAACTGTAGTTCTGCAAGACCGGCTTCTTCATTTTGTGTTGGCATTTCTTCCTGTGAGGTGACAGGAGTTTCCGGTGGTTCAAATGAGTGCAACACTGTTAATGAAAGGTCAAATTGCAGCTGAACTAATCATATATTTTAAAAACTGAGCTTGCGAGAAGTTCAGAAGTACATAGGTGATGCCATTTTATACGGACCATAACAAAACTTGGCTTCAGGCTTTGAACCAAGTAATGTAACCTTTTTTTTTTTTTTTTTACAGTTTTCCAGCAGAAGAGTGGGATTGGGACTGTTTGCTTTTTGTTTACCAATCGATGCCTTGTTATTAACATGCTTTACCAATTGTCTGATTAATACAACATACAGTCAAATTTAAATTGAAGAACAAATTGGCTGGTTTCTATTTTAAAACCATTGGGACCATCACAAAGGTTTAAACATGAGAGGAAAGCAGCTTCTTACAGATAAATGTAGTTCTTGTAAATAAAAGTGCTTCAGATATGAATGTAGCTGCATTAATAGGCTCCAAAATGTGAGGGTCCACATTATCAGCATGATGAGAGTGTGTCTGAATTATTGAAAATGTGAATTGTGTACCATCACATGCATGTAAAAATGAGTAGGACCACCCAGTCAGGCCTGCTCTTTTGACACAATTCCCCCATCCCTGTCACATATGTCCCTGCACAGGTATGTATAGAATAGAACAGAACAGAACAGAACAGAACAGAACAGAACAGAACAGAATAGAATAGAATAGAATATTATTTGGTCCTAAGTGATTACACTTCTGGGTGCCCCAGCACTGGAGATTTTAAAGAAGAGATTGGACAACTATTTGTCTGAAATGGTATAGGATTTCCTGGCTGTGCAGGGGGTTAGACTAGAAGACCTCCAAGGTCCCTTCCAACTCTGCTATTCTGTTATTATTCTCATTAGACACTCAGGGAATTTGACTCTGGTGCATAAGCTTTCAGTATACATGAAAAATAATAATAATAATAATGATGATGATGATGATGATGATGATGATGATGATGATGATGATGGCTGGGATCGACTGGAGCCGGAAATGTCGGGGAGATCCTGGCTTCGGCTTGGAAGGATGCTATGTTGGGCTTTATGAAAGAAAGAAAGAAAGAAAGAGAAAGATAGAGAGAAAGAAAAAAAGAAAGAAAGAAAGAAAGAGAAAGAAAGAAAGAGGAAAACTGGCACCTTTTTTCTTTCTTTTCTTTTTTTTTCTTTCTTTCTTTTAAAAGAAAAACAAGTTTGATTGATAGCCGCCGGTAGCCAGTTGGGCTGGGCTTTTACTACAGGTAGTCCTTGACTTTACGACCGTCACGGATCCAGCAATTTTATAACAACAAAAACAACAACAACAATAACAACAACAATAATAATAATAAATAATAATAATAATCCCCAAACAACTGGAGCACCACTTGAACACCATCATCAGCATTGACAAATTCGCTATTAGTCAATTGCAAAAGGCGGTCTTACTAGGAACTGCTTCCATCCTGCGACGAGATCTGTAATACCATCAAACATCCACATCTGCCTATCCCAGGTCCTGGGTAAGGACTCGATAGGTAGACAAAATGCCAAATCCTGTCTGAACATCTGGCTGACTGTGCGATGATCCATAATAATAATAATAGTACCAATAAGAGAAAGTAGTAGAAAATATGAGAAGTATAGTAGTAATACAGCCATACTACGTATTACATATTTAGACATAAGACTGTACAATATTGTGCTGTCTTATGTCTAAGACAGTAGGCAGTATAGTACTGATATTAATCAGATACATAGATGTAGGGAACCACATTGATGTAGAATAGCCAAATGTATTAATATAGTAGAACATATTTACACACATCTAGTTTACCTTTTTTTCAATTATTCATGTTTTGTATCATCTTCAGTGTGTTTTTCCCCCTTGAAATTGATAGCAGGCATTTGAAGTTGTATGTTACTTATTATTTTATCCCTTCATTTCCTTGCATGCTCTACCCAATTCATCAAGAGCCAGTCACAAAAAGGGATCACATAGCAAGAATATCAATGTATGGCAATTGTCCAGAAATACTGGAAAACTAGAAGGACAAGCTTGACATGATAAATGTATCAACCTGAAGTCAAATGTTGCCATCCATCTTATACAAAGTTATTTTCAATCAGCAGATTTTAAATTAAAGGGATTTGCTTCTAAGTAGGCAAATCCAAACAGATCTCACATAATTCACTGACCATCCAGGGAAAACATTTTTGGTTTACCTTCAGATGAGAGGAATCAGATGGGCTTTGCCATCCATTCTGTCTTGGACATCACTTTGTTTTTTTCTGGTCTCTTCTGACCTTCTCCCTTTTACAAAACTAGGATGATGGTGAAAGAACAGATTTTTTTCTTAATAAGGATTTGAACTGGAAAGTCTTACAATTAGGCTGGTGACCACATTTGGCTAAGCCCTGATAAGCAGGCAAAAACAAACTGACTTAAAAGAGTATTTGCTTATCCAGTAATCTTATTTTAGTTTAATATTATTACCAGTGGGGAATAAAAAATACTTTTAAAAGTGGACTTTTCTTTAGTATCTATTAAAAAAAATTATGCACCTTCTTCAGAATCTAAAAGGATCATATAATCAGGCAATTCACTTTACTTAGTTAATCATTTAGAAGTCAGATGATTCAATTTAAATTAATGCAGTTGTAATATGTAAATATCTAAACTTAAACCAACTCCTAGCTGAAACAATAGCTTGTGAGTTTCTAGTGCCTCTCTATACTCAGTGTTAGCAAAATGAAAGAAATTTGATCACATTCTCCATCTTAACAAAACAGCTGTTTTTTTAAAAGCAGTTGGTGTATATTTCTGTTTTTCTTATGAACATAACTCCATCATTTCTTCTCCAAATGAAAGTCTCTTCAGGCTAACATAAATTGAATATAGACTAAGGAGCATGATCGATTCTGGACTCTACGTTGCTGGTACATAGCCAACTTATTCCTAGAAAACCCATTTAATTCAAGACAGCAGCAACAGCAGACCATAAAGCTAAGACGATGGCATATTAGGAGTTGTAATTCAACAACATCTAGAGAGTAACAAGTCCCCCATCTCTGCCTTAACATGTTCACTGCCACTTGCTTGAAGACAGCTGTATTAGCAAAGTTACCTTATACAGTCCAGGCTGATTTTGCTAACTTACTGCTAATTTTGCAGTAAGCTATCCCCTCCCCCAGGTTCTGTTACCCAGTATTCTTTATTTTATAATCTGACAGATACTATGCAGATCAATCTAACTATATTCCAAGATAAATCACATTTTCTACCATTGCGCTTTGTGGATCCATCTAACTCAAGATCTGTTGGAACATGCTCTCTCTCACCACGGCCAACTCACCACGGGACAATGCCATAGCTAATGCACCATGGGACAACTTGCCATGGACAAAACAGTGTCTTACTGATTGTTTCACTCAGTTACCTTTATTAGTAGTGACCATGTTTTTGTCGAAATTATTGTAACTCTTGTATTTCTGGATTGACTTTCTTAATTATTTTATTATGGGCCAGGGTTCCATTGAAATTAACTTAACTTTTGTTGAATTGCTCTGTGGCGAGTCGGTCTCATTCTGCTCAGGCTGGATCTTGGACAGGTGCACCTCCTTTTTCATGAGTCTGCAGTACCAAAACTTTCTATCAGCTCTGAAATTTAGATTTAGCAAGATCTAAAGCAGAGAGTCTACTTAATAAGCACCAGAAAATGTGTTTCCCCTCCCTGCTTAAGAGAAAGGGAGCTAGATGATCCCATTTCCCAAAAAGATGCAGCTTTAGCTCTTCTTTCAGTTGTGATCTCTCTTCTTTTTCATGTTCTTTTTTCTTTCTCCAGATGAATGTTCTGCATTGAAACTGATGATGTAAACGAAGCCCCCGCTGCTGCTGTCTGGTTTTGGTTACAATGTCTGTTTGTTGACATCTCACGTGAAAGCTTGCTGTGTCTCTGTCTCTGTCTCCTCCGTTTCCCTTCTAATTAGGCTTTGCCCTCAATTAAGTTAATGATGCAACTTCTTTTCCCCTATAGATCATTTGCCCCTTCGCTCAATTAGCAGAATACTGAAAAGCGTATCCTTCTTTGGCCAGAGTTGGTTGCCTCGTGGGATTGTTGGTTGTTTGGCTCAGAGGAATTCTGGGGAGGGAGAGAAATTGTTTACTGGCACTGCACAACCTGACATAATTGAGGTGGAGAGGAAATCCGATGTTGGTTGAGAGACTGATTGCAATTTAGTTCAAGATGAGTAAAGGACCTCTATGCAACGGTTGACCTTAAGAGGCAAACTTCTGCAACCTCTTTGCCTCCCATCAGAATCTGTAGACAAACCAAACCTTCCTGTGTAGATCCTATGCACTTGGCTCTGTCTTTAAGAAGAGGCTGGACAACCATTTGTCTGAAATGGTATAGGGTTTCCTGCTTGAGCAGCAGGTTGGTCTAGAACCTGCTGCTCAACCTGTGGGTCGGGACCCCATTTGGGGTCAAACAACCATTTCACGGGGGTCGCCAGACAACGCAGTCCGCCATTTTTTCCCCCTTTTCCTTAACTGTGCTACTCCCTTTTATTCTATTGGCTTTTGAAAGCCAATAGAATAGACTCTCTTGAATAGAGTCTAATTCTATTGGCTTTCAAAAGGCAATAGGAATTGTCCAGGCTGTCTCTGCCCTGCTGAGCCCACCAAAAGTCCCATTCTGCAAATGGTGCTGCACCAGTTGAGTAGTCCTCAACTTACGACCGGTTGAATAGTCCTCAACTTATGACCAGTTGGGGGTCACGGCATTAAAAAGGTTGAGAACCACTGGACTAGAAGATCTCCAAGGTCCCTTCCAACTCTGTTATTCTGTTATTTCGTAGCCCTGCCACAGGGCCCTATGAACTGTGATTACTTATTCTTGCTGCTGGAAAGTAAAGTAAAGTAAAGTAAAGTAAAGTAAAGTAAAGTAAAGTAAAGTAAAGTCTTTAAAAGATGGTGTGAGAAGATAATCTACAGTTCTGATGTGAGCTGGCAGAAAATGAATGCACATCTGGATGTGGCATGGTTGAAGCTACAGAAGTCTGAGCAAAATCTGGAGATAACTCTTTCTACCATTCTAGAGCAGTGGTTCTCAACCTGTGGGTCGGGACCCCATTTGGGGTTGAACGACCATTTCACGGGGGTCGCCAAACAAGGCTGTCCGCCATTTTCCCCCCTTTTCTTTGGCCACGCCCTTGGCACCCAGTGATGTATAAGTGGTTGGGGGTCACCACAACATGGGGAACTGTATTATGGGGTCGCAGCATTAGAAGGGTTGAGAACCACTGTTCTAGAGAAAAAATGCCAATCACTACTTGTTTAAGACTAACCCAGGAATTCTACAAATTGGAAAAATTATTTGAATAGGCGATAGGGTTTCTACAAATCAGAATGGATCTATGTAGGACAGGGGTTTGAGAGTTCGTGTCCTGCAATTTTGACTTTTGCTAATGTAAATAACAGAAAGCAGGACTATCTACAGCAGAGGCCCTTAACATTTTGACCACCAAGGACCAGTTCTGTGGAGAAAGATTTTTCTGTGGACCAGAGTGGGCGTGGTATCGTGTGCTGCCTGCATCCGGATGGAGCTTCACTTGTTTGTGCAGCCCAATTGCTGGTATGCCATGGACCAGTGCTGGTCCACGGACCGGGGACCCCTGATCTACAGTATACTTTGGTTGGATCAAGTAATGGTCTCCTGGCATTTTTATATAATTATTTTCCCTGGATTCCAGAATTCAGTAAAAGCAGTAGGAATTCTGGTGCATTCGTTACTTTGATATTCAATTCTCTGTTGACTGACATAAGAAATAGTCTTTTGGAACAAAACATGATGCTTCAATTGAAAACATAAAATGTTTCAATTGATTATCTCAAGATACAGACATTGCTGATTTCCCAGTACGTAACTGAGATTGGTTGATCTAAAAAATTTAGTACTTGCAGTTTAGGAAGACTCCTAAGGAATCCCAGGGTCTAAATTAGATTTGGAAACAAACAAATAAATAAACAAATAAATAAATAGATAAAATCCCAGAAGTCCTTAATTGAAAATGTCTATGGAGATTCTCAATCATTCAGGTTGTCCCAAAGATGCTTTTCCAAAAGGCAACTGGACTTTCTTGGTTTTTTTTTCTTTGAAAATATTTTGCTCCTCATCCAAGAAATGTTTTCAAATAAAAAAACAAGACAGTTGCCTTTTGGAAAAGTACCTTTGTTATTGTAGGGTCTTAATTGCAAACCACTCCCATATGTTGCCAGGAAAATTATATGGACACATCCATGATGCCACCAGAAATCAAGCTTAATATTTTATATTTATATAAATGTTGATAAAGTTGTTTCTGATTCAGTGTAATTACAGCAACTGTCTTAACTCCAAATAGCATTTCTTTCTCCCATCTTGATAATGCTAGAAACAAGTGAAAAAAAAAAAACCCTTGTGCTCCCTACACAGCAAAAGATGGGCAAAATATATATTTTAAGCATGGATTTTCCTTAGAGTAGAGAATCTGAAGGGAATCTGAATAGAATCCGAATAGTTAAGCATGCTTATATCATTTTGTTTTAAGGCAAAAAAGTAAATAATAGCTCATTGTTCCTCCAGAATAAGTACAATGTAATCACCCTTGGATGCAAGTCACATCAAACATCACAAAAAGCATTGTACAACAGCCAAAAAGTCTTTCTCAATAAATCTCTATATAAGCCTCGTTTTCTTATCATATTTGTTCCTGTTAGCAAGTGTTATGAATCAGCAAAGGAACAAATAGCCAAAGGGAAGAGATAATTAAAACGAAAGTATGAAATGTTTTATGTATAGATATCAGATCATTGCAAAATAACAAGTGCAGGTTTCAAAAATCAAAAACATGTTTTCTCAATGTAGCCATTCAGATTGGTAGAGATCTTTTGCACAAGCTATTGCAGACAACATAATTAATTGTTTGCAGTGCAGTGCCTGTATGCAAAATAACGCAAGTAGGAATGGATAGACTTTCTGTTGATGGATGTGAGTTGCCAATTTCCTCTCCTAGAACCTGCCCATTCACAAAGGAGAGAGAAATCAAAAGCAAAGGGGCAGGTGAGTTAGTGCAAGGAATGGCAGCAAGGGAGAAAAAGGTAATCAACTCTGTCTCATCACCTCTTCTTCTTAGCAAATACAAACTGGTATTGCAGTAGTGGTGAGTATCTCTAGCTGGGGTGGAGGATGAAGGTGGAGGTGTTCTCTGAGTTTGAGGGTTGGTTTCCAAATGTTTTGTTACCAGGTTAGGTAACGTCTTCAGTGGAATTTAGGAGATGTCAGTTTCAGGGTTCTTCTGTTTAACAGAAAGTCTGTCCATTTGGTATTCTTCAGAAACTGGTATTCTTTTTATACAGAAATCCATGAATCTCAAGTCAATGGCCTAGAGGAGAGGTAGGCAACCTTGGCTCTTTTATGACTCATGGACTTCAACTCCCAGAACTCCTGACCCCGCCATGCTGAGGAGATAGGGAGAGGTTTCCATGCTGAGCCATGCTGGCTCAGGAATTCTGGGAGTTGAAGTCCACGAGTCATAAAAGAGCCAAGGTTGCCTACCCTTGACCTAGAGTAAGAAGCAGTAGTCATCTAGTGGTAATAATCAAGGATGATTGCCAGGCTGTAGTAAGTGTGGCTTGATGCTGCTTCACCTTGTTGCCTTCTTAGCTGAATATAAACCTCCTTAAACTAACTGGATTAACATCTGAACAGACCCATCCATGATTGCACCCACGCAAACATCATTTTCTACAGGTATAGGTGTAGAGGGGAAATAAAAAGTTCTATAAAATGTACAATTACATTTGTACTTGACAGGCAGAATGCATGCTAAGAAAGCTACTGCACAGAAGAAGCAAAAAAAGTGTTGCACAATCACACCTATATTTATGATTCTATAATGATAGAAGTTATAATGATAGAAGGCTTCTAGGGATTTCTAGGCATTAGAAGATAGCTTTTTATGCTACATGGTTTTCCCTCCTTCGTCTGAACTAGCTGTTGTCCTGTTTTTCCTTCTGTATGTGGCATGGAGAAGAGATATAATCTTGTTCCCTGCAATAAAATATTTTAGGATTGCTGCATTGAGGAATGCCTGCATACATAGCCTTCACATGTGCTTGCATATTCATTAATCATGTGAGACTGCCTGCATAGCAATCCTATTCTTGTTTGGATACAAATGGATCCATCACAAAGAGTAACAGTGGTTTAAGCAACACAGGAAACAACTTTTCCGTGTTAATATTAGCAGGACTTGGGTGTTTTCTTTCTTCTTCAGTAATGAAGGCATGTGCTTGTACCTTACGTGTGCACTTTTGGGGTGGGGTCAAAAAGTTGTAAATAGCATCTGTCAAACAGAAAAAGGAAATGATGGATTACCACAGTGTTTCTCTAATGCCGAGAGGGTGGATATACAAGGAAGTGTAAAATCGTCTTACACTATAAAGTATAAACAAGGCAGACTTCCAAAGTCAATAGGTGCTTCATTGAATTCAACAACAGAGGAAGCTCTCATGAGTTCATTTAAGTGCTCTGATGTTCAGATCATTTGCCTCTTGGGTTTTACGTAGCTTCAGTTTCTAACAAGGCATTCGCGTTGCCCTGGACTTATACTTCTGAGCGAATTCAATATGCAGTAAAACACTTTATCCCCTTCATTGCTGGGGTCAACTTCTCTCTTGCATCTATTCATACAACATGTATATCTGCTAAGCCAGGGGACCCCACTCTCAGGCCATGGTCTATTTGGAATTGAGTCGCGCAAGCATCAGGCCAATGTGTATGAGCATGAAGCGCGATTTGTGCGAGCAGTGGGCTGGCATGCATGCATGCATGTGCACGCACAACTCAACTTGTGCAAGTCAGGCTGCACACACACGTGTGAGCATGCCAGCCCGCTGCCTGTGCAAGTCAAGTTGCATGTATATGTGCGTGCTGGCCCACCATTCGTGTGGTCAGGCTCCCCTCCCACCCCAGCTGAGCTGCCAAGCCACAAAGACTGGAGACCTCTGTGTTAAGCCCTAACGCAAAATCAATTTCCTTGAAGACTTCCACAGGATTACTTGGCATATGCTGTGAGAGGAACAGAAATACCTGATCCTAATGTTGGGCTTAACTCCCAAGTATCAACCCTGACTGCTCTTTAGAAGGCCAGATCCTGAAGTTGAAACTCAAATACTTTGGCCACCTAATGAGAAGGAAGGGCTCACTGGAGAAGAGCCTAATGCTGGGAAAGATTGAGGGCAATAGAAGAATAGGATGACAGAGAATGAGGTGGCTGGATGGAGTCACTGAAGCAGTAGGAGTGAGCTTAAATGGACTCCAGAAGGTGGTAGAGGACAGGAAGACCTGGAGGAACATTGTCCATAGGGTCGCAATGGGTCGGACACGACTTCGCAACTAACAACAACAACAACAAAACAATATGTAAATAGAGGGAATAAATATAATACACCAGGGTCCTCAACCCTCAGTCCATGGACTGGCACAAATGGTCCACACAAATAAGCAAAGCCCCATCCATAGGATGCAGGCAGCACACAAAACCACGCCCCCTCTGGTCTGCGGAAAATCCTCTCTCCACGGAACCGGTCCCTGTTACCTAAAATGTTGGGGACCTCTGTAATACACCATGCTTGTTCTGATCTGACAAAAAAGGATGCCACAATAACAAATATAACCAAAGACCCAATCTTGCCAAAGGTAAGCTTCAGGTGTTTACTTGACTTTTTTTTTTTTTTTTTGGTTAAATGTTGCATTCTTTTAGAAATATTTTCTAGGGAAATTTTCCAATATTCAGTGCCAGATATCTTCTTGTATAATAATGCCTATTTGAGCAAAGTCTTTTTCTCAGGCAGGGGTGTGCAGCCTTCTCCAACTCGGTCCCCTCCTCTAATTCTCAAGATTACCCATCAGTACAAGAGACAGTGCTGATCTGCCAGTCATGTTTCTTAATGTTTCTGGCTTGATTTTCCTTAAAAACAATCCTGTGAAAAGTGGGAAAATATAGCAGCTTCCCTGCATGCCTTTCCTAAGAGAAGCAGGTAAAGACTAATTGTTTTCTTGGTTGAAATCTTACTGAGAGCCTCTTGTACATTTTAGCACATTTCCTTATCTTGCAAAGACTTTTTTTTTAAAAAAATGTGATGATCTTAAGTTGCTACTTAACTTCCCTTGAATAATGTCCCCATCACAGCACTGTGGGCTTCTCACCCAAAGCAATGTGGAAAAAAGATAACATAGTGACTCAATACCACTCTTGTTGTTAGATGCGAAGTCATGTCCGACCCATCACGACCGCATGGACAACGTTCCTCCAGGCCTTCCTGTCCTCTACCATCTTCTGGAGTCCATTTAAGTTCTCACCTACTGCTTCAGTGACTCCATCCAGCCACCTCGTTCTCTGTCGTCCCCTTCTTCTATTGCCCTCAATCTTTCCCAGCATTAGGCTCTTCTCCAGGGAGTCCTTCCTTCTCATTAGGTGGCCAAAGTACTTGAATTTCAACTTCAGGGTCTGGCCTTCCAAAGAGCAGTCTAGGACTGACAGGTTTGATTGCCTTACAATCCAATACCCCTAGTATGGAAAATTTGAGGCAATGAACAGTAGAAACATAATTTTTGCAAGGTCTGAGATTGTATGCACTTATAAAAGGCCATTATATCCCATTCAATTCTGAATCCTACTTGTGTTATTTGTAAAAACTATAAATATTGCAAAACAAAACAAAAAAAATCACAGAGCAGATCATAGAGAAATACTAAATCTCTCTTCTCTAGATTGAGGTCCAAAATATGTTGGACAACAAATTAATACTGTTAATGCTCTTCTGAAAGAATGAGGGTAGAAGATAGCAATGAGAGGAAGACAGAGGGAATCTTTAAACAACCCATCCTTCCATCATCCAAGTATCTTCTGAAGGCACTAGAGACTGAATTGTACTGTTATGATTGCTTACGATCTTCAGTTTTCATCAGGACACCATAAACATGGGCATATTTACTTGCTTGTAGGTCTATACCAGGGGTAGGCAATCTTGGCTCTTTTATGATGCATGGACTTCAACATCCAGAATTCCTAAGCCAGCCGTGCTGAGGGGAAATGGAGAGGTTTCCATACTGAGCCATGCTGTCTCAGGAATTCTGGGAGTTGAAGTCCATAAGTCATGAAGGAGTTATAGTTCCCCCATGCTGGCTGTTGAAGTCCATAAGTCATGAAGGAGTTATAGTTCCCCCATGCTGGCTCAGGAATTCTGGGAGTTGAAGTTCACGAGTCATAAAAGAGCCAAGGTTGCCTATCCCTGGTCTATGTAGCTTGAAGAAAACAAGTAGCCAGCTAGCACTTGCCCTTTCTGGATAATAGCCAATAGCTAGTATGGAAAAAGTAATTGCTCCCTTAGATTTGGTCCTGGTTGCACCCACTTTAGCTGCAACCAAACACTTCCTCTAATTAGTGATTAGTCTGTCACATCTCTGGGAGGAAATTATGGCCCATTCCTTCAATTCAGTAGCATTCAAGGGTTTTCTAACATGAATTGCTCTTTTCAAGTCTTATTTTTCTATAGGGATTAGGAATGCCTTTGATTTGGCCATTCAGAACATCGAGTCTATTCTTTATTTCTTGTATGCTTGCTTATATATGTTTTAGATTATTGTCTTCCTCTATGATTTACTTAATTTCAGTTGATGGGCAAATGTCTAATATTCTTCAACAACGGCTAGGCTTCCGGGTCATGAGATGCCAAAGCACCCCCAAATTATGGCAATATTTCACTATTCTTCCATATTTAACCATTTGTATATAGTTCTTATTGTAGAATGTAGTGTTTGGTATCTGTCAGATATAACTACTGCTGTGTAGTCTGAAAAATTCTACTTTTGACTCATCTGCTCATGGATAATTTTTCTGGAATATTGAAATGTCATCAAGGTGCTTTTTTAAAAATGAATTTGACATGTTTTCTTAGTGATATGTGACTTGCACCATTTTGTCCTCTATGAATCCAATTTTCATCCCTGAGCTACAAATATTCTCCTTTACTGAACTAATTCTGCTAGAGGTGTGATGACTTTTTTGACAATGGCACATTGCATGTTAGAATGCTTTTTTATGAAATCAGTGAATAAGCATCAACCTTTTGTGCTTTTTTTATGTATTAAGAACATACCTGAAACTCTGATAATAGTATCAAAGTTAGTAAAAAAAATAATACAACATAAAAGAGAGTGAATATTTTTTCATATAACTGTATCACAGACAATTTTCACATAGCTATTTATGTCTCACATTCAACATTTTCCATTGAAGCAACTCTCTCTCACTCATCTATCTCTATCTATCTATCTATCTATCTATCTATCTGTCTGTCTGTCTGTCTGTCTGTCTGTCTGTCTGTCTGTCTGTCTGTCTGTCTATCTATATGGTATGTATGTACATTTGATTACCCACAATACTTAACAGAACCCACAAGTTTACTATCTAGTAAGCTTTGCTGGGTTGCATTTCCTTACAAAGATCAGAATAATGATAGCATTGGTATGGCCTGTGATCCTTTGTGGAAGCAGAATTTGGACCTTGAAAAAAGCAGGATAGACACGTAGATGTGTTTGAATTTTGGTTTTAGACATAACTCCTAAGAATCTTAATCAATCAAACAAAAGTCTTGCTATTTTTAATAGCATGAATGTTTATCAGAGCTATGGTGGCACAGTGGTTAGAATGCAGTATTGCAGGCTAACTCTACTCACTGCTAGGAGTTCAGTTCTGACCAACTCAAGGTTGACTACAACCTTCCATACTTCCAAAGTCAGTAAAATGAGTACCCAGATTGTTGGGGGCAATATATTGACTTTGTAATGCTTAGAGAGGGCTGTAAAGCACTGTGAATGGCATATAAGTCTAAATATTATTACTATTGTTTTCATCTACTTATCTGCTTATCTACCTGCCTATCTAGCTGCCAATCTAGCTGCCTTCCCGCCTGCCCATCTGTCTGTCTGTCTGTCTGTCTTCCATAATTGCCTTCCTTGCTTTTAGTCCAACTACTTAATCAAAACACCATGATGGCTCTCTCTATAAAGGGTTGCTTTCTTATACAGCAAATGCAGGGAACCTGTGGTCTTACAAACCTGCTGAACTACAAGTCCCAGTTTTCCCCACCACTGGCCATGCTGACTGAGAATGATACAACATGCATTTCCCACCTGTTACATGACTAAAGATGAATGTGACAGTATTGTCAAACATGGATATTTGGCAGCTGTTTCATTTCAGAATCAGTTCCCCTATGACTTCAGTAACCTATGACAACACAGAGGGATCTGCTCATACTATTGTATGCTTCTGTCTCCCACTCTTTATATTGTATCCCAAGACTTTGTTTCTGTGTCCTGATAGTTGACTGAAAAGATAATAATAGAACATTTACATTTACCATACCCTGAAATCAACCACACCATCAGCTGTTGCTGGACTACACTCTGTTTTAGATATCCTGCTGTTCTCTTGCCAGTTCTTCAGAGTCCAGGAAGGAAACAATGGAAAGTCTAATTCTTTCATACCACTTTAGGGAAAAAAAAAAATGATTCAGTAATTCAAACATCGAAATTCAGAGAAGAAGAAAATTGTCTGGCCCATATGACAAATGGTTAAAAGGAAAGGTTAACTATTTAGGGGATGAAATAAACTTGTACAAAAATGCAGTTTGGGAAAGTTAGGTTCTTTATTGAAATTTAACAGGTGATTCATTGGTAAATCTCATGTCCGCAAATCAAAATGTCTTCTCATTGAAAACATGAATTCCCATTGAAATTGAATTCCCCATCTCTCCTCCTTCTCAGTAATATTTATTTATAAAAGTCTTAAATACACTTTCAATCTTGTGGGATTCTAACTGGTGATACCCGGTTCTTTCTAATTGTAATAACACCGAGAGCATGTCTTATTATACTGCCCTATGTATAATACAGCCAGAATTAAATTGTGGCCTCCCCTTGGAATTGATCCCTCTGGTTCTAATGTTAGTAATTGGTTTATATTGTTTAGGGGATGGCTCCTCCTATATTACTTCTCAAGTTTCTAAATTTCTTTTAAGAGCTGTAACTATTAGAGGAGAACATTGTAATTCCCTTTAGCCAAGGCTTCTGGTGTTAATTGTTTGTGATTATATTTTTTGTGGTTTTTTTTTTGCATTTGCATTTGCATTTTGGTCTGTGATCGCAAAATAAAATAAAATAATAATAATAATAATAAAAGTCAAAATTGAGAAGACAGCAACAGACAGTAAGTGCTGCCTATGCAAAGAAGCTGAAGAAACAGTGGACCACTTGGTAAGCTGTTGCAAGAAGATTGCACAGACTGACTACAAGCAGCGGCATGACAAAGTAGCAACAATGGTGCATTGGAAAATCTGCAAAAAATATCATTTGCCTGTAAGCAAAAACTGGTGGGATCATAAAATAGAGAAAGTCATAGAAAATGATAAAATTAAACTGCTTGGGACTTCAGAATTCAAACACACAAGCATCTGCAACATAACACCCCAGACTTAACAATTGTCGATAAGAAAGACAAAAAAGTCTGGATAGTGGACGTGGCAGTGCCTGGAGACAGCAGAATAGACGAGAAAGAACT
This sequence comes from Crotalus tigris, assembly GCF_016545835.1. NCBI lineage: Eukaryota > Metazoa > Chordata > Lepidosauria > Squamata > Viperidae > Crotalus > Crotalus tigris. Next base: position 904,899 of record NW_024097237.1, read on the forward strand.
GGAGAAGATAACAAAATACAAAGACTACAAATAGAAATAGAAAGACTGTGGCAAAAGCAAGCAAGGGTAGTACCAATAGTAATAGGCTCCTTGGGTGCAATCCCAAAACAACTGGAGCACCACTTGAACACCATTGGCATTGACAAATTCGCTATTAGTCAATTGCAAAAGGTGGCCTTATTAGGAACTGCTTCCATCCTGCAACGATATCTGTAATACCATCAAACATCCACATCTGCCTATCCCAGGTCCTGGGTAAGGACTCGATAAGTAGACAAAATGCCAAATCCAGTCTGAACATCTGGCTGACTGTGCGATGATCAATAATAATAATAGTAACACCGAAGTGTGATGTGGATTCATAGTTCCCTGTTCCTCACCCTTTCATAAAGTAGTCACAGGTGCAGAGTGATGGCAGGAAATGCTATAGTCCAGTGAAGTTAAGACACATTTTCAGTATAACCTATAATACAGTACAAACAAGAGAGGGGGAAATTTGAGCTTCGGTTTTTCAACAGAAGTCACTTACAGTACCTTCTAAACAAAACCAGCTCTGTCCTCCTGTTTTGAATGAAGGACGAAACATGTCTCTTCACCCAGTTATTCAAGGGAAGGACGCTAAAACAGAAAGATGGGATAGAGAATTAATGAATGATTGAATGATTGATTGAATGAGTGAAAGAAAGAATGACCTTCTAAACAGAAGCAGTTCTGTCTTGCTATTTTTAATGAAGGATAAAACATGTCTCTTCACCCAGTTATCGAAAGGAAGGACCCTAAAAAAAGAAAGATGGGGTAGAGAATGAATGCATGCATGCATGAATGAATGAATGAATGAATGAAGAAATTGGTTAGACTAGAGTTGAGAATATTGCATATCAATACTGCAACTGGCCATTATTCTTCACACATCTGAAACTGGCAGGTGACTTAAGTGACACAAAACAAGATATGTGTTACACTGAAAGGTCTTGTCCTTTAACATTTTATTATCACTCCCACCACCCAGCATTGGATATACAGTAAGTCAATTGTGCTGACTTGACTACAGTTTCTCTATTCATGTCAGAAATGCCTACAAGTTATAAACATAACACATTCAACACTGAGCAAAATAAAATAGGCATAAAATAAGTCATTGAAATACAGTATAATACATGTAAAAATATATATAGAAAAGAACAGAATAGAATTCTTTATTGGCCAAGTGTGGTTGGTCACACAACGAATTTGTCTCCTGTGTATAAGCTCTCAATATACATACAAGTAATAGTGATAATCATGATCATATACAACATGAAATACATTACTCATAAATCGTGAAATACAACACTTCATCATAAATCATAAGATGCAACACTTAGTGATAGTCATAGAATACTAGCTATTCTATTCCAGTATAAATAGGATTAAAACTAAATGAGATTTTCCCCAGTATTGGGCTATGTTGACAGCATTTTCTCTCACCAGTATGGGGTCTTCCTCCCTACATGTTGAAGGACATCGTTTGCACCATAGCATATGTGGGATGGATTGTTCTATCACACAGAATCTGATAGGGATTCTACAGGGAAGCCCCATTTTCTTAGATTATCCTTTGATCTTCCTATCCTGGTGCACAGTATATTTAGCAATTTCCATACAGGTCAAGGTTGTTCTTGAACAGGTGACAGTACTGTAGTTGGCTTCAGTATTATGATGTCTTGTTTTCCTCCCATCTAGCAGCCAAAGAGCTGGTTTGCTGACATTTTAGTCCAACATTTCTGTTTCTTTTTGTTAATCACCATCCCCAATATCCTTCTAAAAGGGGAGCCTAGTATGTATGCCAGGGGTGTCAAACTGCTGGCCTGTGAGCCAGATGCGTCACCAGGAAACCACGGCCACCCCACTGCCGGCAATGGAGAAAAAGCTCCGATACGTCACGTGACATCATGTGACATTGTGAGTTTGACATGTCTGATTATGCATTGCATTTTCTAAGCAAGGCCCAACAATTTCATGGACATAATGCATCAAAAAGATAACCTATTCTGATGTACAAGGGGAACAGATGGTAACAAAACTAGGAGACATTAAAAACAGCTGGGCTTTTTTTCCTCCATGTCTACATGGTAAATATTTGTTTGGCTCTTATCCTTCTGATATCACAGCTGGGAGAGGAAGTCTCTTGTGAGAATTATTGACAGAAAGTTAGTTGTGGAAAGAATCCTTTAGAAGAGGAAGGGAAAGGAACAAAGTACATATGGTTGCAAAGGGAATGAAGGTCTTGGTTGACTCAAAACAGATACATTAAGCAGACTTGCCTGTGCAAAGAATGAACTTGAAAAGGCACGTTCAGCAGAAATATTGAAGGAAAATTAAGCCTATAACTTCATTTAACTCAAATCTGATATCCACCAAACAAAAGAAAAAACAAGATGCTCTCAGCATGGCTACCTTGAGAAATTTCTCAAATAATTCTTTCCTGATGCTCTGTTTTATGAAATATCAGGTTTTTATCAAAACATACAGACAACAGTAATATGCTTTGAGATCCAAGGAGACAAAGGTCAGATTCCCATTTGACTATGGATCTTGAATCAGTCACTATGATGGAAGTCTATTTAATGGAAGTCACCAGGGGTGTCTCAGAGTATGGTCCATAAAGTCAAGATGGAGCCATGTGTGATCCACATAAACATGGGAAGAATTTGAAACTCATTATTGTGGACATCATTTTGACTTTTTGAACCATGCCCTGCAGATACCATTGCAATTCTCCAGTTTCCCTTTCATTGTTTTCCTTGTTGCCAGGGTGAAGACAACAGACCCAGGACATTTAACATGTTTCCCCATGTTTTCTAGCCAACTTGGCCATGCTTTTCTCTAAATATAATTAAGAAATGAAATAACAGAAGATGACAGGATTATGGTAAAGAAAACTGAGTAGAGTATAAGATATAGTGGGTGGGGGAAATGTAATATTTATTATTTGGTAACTAAAACAAATCTAGATTCCCTAGTTCAAAACAAGGCCTTCCATGATGTTTGTGAGAGATCCTGAACTTATGAAGACAATTTTCCAATTTAGAATATTCAGACTGACTGATATATTTTCTGACACATCATTGCCAGGTTCATGGAAGGTTCTCTTCCCCTCCTTAGACATCAGTGCAAACTTTCTGTAGGTTCCAGGACTTTATTTAGATACCTGAAGAAAAAAAAATAGCGTTACACTCACCAAATACTTTCTTGTGCCTACAATCTGTTGAAATCAATGGCACAAAAGGACATGACTAGAAGATTTGAGAATCAGAGCCTTCACTAATTAAAAATAAGTAAATATTACGTATGATTGTTTACTTGGTTTTACTGAAAAATTACCAGTGAAATATCAGATAATGCATTTGGAGAGAATGAGCAGAAGGTTTTCTGCACTTGAACTGGCACTTTCCAAGATCTGCTTGGCAGATGCCAACAAAAAAACAATCCATCCTGACATCAAGCTGGGCAGTGTGGCTGAAAGGAGGGAAAATCATTATGAGACTTTTATTGAAATATAAATGACTTTTCAACATTGGACTTCTCACTCTGTTCTAAGCCAAGTTAAATGACCATTCATTACTGAATATTATGGAAAAAGTGTAAGTTTCAGAAAATGCCTAGTGATATGTGATAAGCAACACTATCTGTGGTCTAAAGCATGGACCATGTGGTATTGAAAGTATAAGGTTGTTGTCTGTCACTTCTTCTCCCAATCTGCTATTATCTGCTTGTGGCTTTGTTTTTGTTTATTTGTTTTTTGGATCCACCATTCAAACCTGAAGTCAGAATTGAAACTGGAAATTAGAATGTATTTAGTGTGGAGTCAGTTGAATTAACCCTGTACTGATAACATATTTCTCATTCTGCTGCTTTCCAGATATATGGGACAATATTGCCAAACAATAATCTCCAATTCTGAATGGAAAATTCTTCTCTTAGAACTTTTACTTCAGTCTTACTTTCTATGGTTTGTCCATTAAAACGGCTGGGGCGGGGGTGGGGGGGAAGCATTTTAGCTATCAATTCATCAACCCCAAATGAGAACCCAGTAACAGAATAACAGATTTGGAAGGGAACTTGGAGGTCTTCTAGTCCAATCCCTGTTCAAGCAGGAGACCATCTATCATTTCAATCTCTTCTTAAAAACCTCCATTATTGGAGCACCTACAATTTCTTGAGGCAAGTTGTTCCACTGATTAATTGTTTTCCCTGTCAGGACATTTCTCCTTAATTTTAGGTTGGTTCACTCCTTGCTTAGTTTCCACCCACTGCTTCTTGACCTGCCTTCAGGTGCTTTGGAGAACTGAACTTGATAAAATTTTCTTTTTCTCTCTAGGTGTCTGAAACTGAGTAGGATGGACTGGAGGACAAACTGAGAGGGTGAGAACTTATCAAGAATCTGCAAGTCATAATACACAGTTGGAAAGTTGTATAAAATATTTGGGATCACATGATCACTCTTCTAGAAAAGAATCCTCTCAAACAAGCTTGGGAATCTCTCCTCAATTTCATAAATGCTACCAGACTCTAGAACAGTGGTTCTCAACCTGTGGGTCGGGACCCCATTTGGGGTTGAACGACCATTTCACGGGGGTTGCCAAATAACGCAGTCCGCCATTTTTTCTCCCCTTTTCCTTAGCTGTGCTACTCCCTTTTATTCTATTGGCTTTTGAAAGCCAATAGAATAGACTCTCTTGAATAGAGTCTAATTCTCTTGGCTTTCAAAAGCCAATAGGAATTGCCCAGGCTGTCTCTGCCCTGCTGAGCCCGCCAAAAGCCCCAGTCTGCAAACGGGGCTGCACCAGTTGAGTAGTCCTCGACTTATAACCGGTTGAGTAGTCCTCGACTTATGACCGGTTGGGGGTCGCGGCATTAAAAAGGTTGAGAACCACTGCTCTAGAAAAACCTGAATCAGCCAGCATGAATAGAAATGAATTGAGGTAGGGACACAATTCATCCTCCCTTAAGAATTCTAACATCATAAATTACAGATGTCTAAATTCAAGAATTAAACCTGATTTGCTTTCCATTGAAGAGACTTCAGTAGGTTTTGGCACAACTACTGCATATTTCATAATGCTTTCTCCATTAAAGCAAACTGTAGCCAAACGAATGACTCACTTCATGTGTGTATTTGAGTGTATAACAGTTTAGAATAGAATAAGATAACTGACCTTTGGCTCTTGACTTTTCAGTTTATTCTTAAGCCCTCTACTCTGTTCTTTTTTTCCTGTAAAATAACAAAGCACCCTATTTTGGGGTTGTTGGTCATGATTTCAGCAATGGGAGTCCAACTTTTAAATGCAGCAGGCTTTACATAGTTTATAGCCTGGCAATCATTCAGAAATGCTTTGGCCAAAGAGAATTGGTGATTGGTGGGGGGTGGGGGAAGGAGGGAGGGAGAGAAAGAGTGGGGGAGAGAGGGAGAGGGGGAGAGAGAGAGAGAGAGAGAGAGAGAGAGAGAGAGAGAGAGAGGAGAATTGTCAGCAATAAAAGACAGAAATTGTAGACCCAGGAAAATGCACATCATGAAAGATAGACAAAAGGAGCTAAATTCTGCTTTTCGCTTATGCATGCTAGTGGGAAAGCAGTGTTAAGTTTGTCACTAAGTATCATGCATACTAAGGACCACTGCTTAAATGAAAGCTCTTCTTCTCTAAATTGTGTATGTGTAGAGGGGAACATTTCTGGCCTACTGTTGCCAAGTTCTTTTGTCTGATCCACTTGGGAAATTAACTCTACTATGGCATGGTGGTGAAGCAGCTCTCTCAAACTCAACTATTCTCCATTTTTTACTCGCTTTGTCAACCAGTCGGTAGTGAAAATGGAACTCATATAATTGACACCAGAGATTGAAAAGCAGATAATTTCCAGACTTTGCTAGTTCAGCTTACATGCTTATACCCGTAGCTTCATAGGCCTCTAACCAAATTTTAATATATCATGATCTACACAAAACTAGAAAGTGCCTTTATGTAAAATTAGATTATGCATACTTCCAGAAGAAGCTTTTATTTTACAACTGTCCTGTTGCACTCCCCATCTGTATGAATGGTCAAGTAGTGTCATTTTCTTGTATTGTCCCACCATTTCTTTTTTCTGTCCACAGAAAAGCCAAAGATGGCTGAACAATATGTAGATAACATCTTAGGGCAGACTTCAACTCCCAGAATTTCTGAGCCAGCTGTGCTGAGGAGAAAGGGAGAGGTTTCCATGCTGAGCCATGCTGGCTCAGGAATTCTGGGAGCTGAAGTCCACAAGTCATAAAAGAGCCAAGGTTGCCTACCCCTGCTCTATCTGCTTGCTCTTTGAACTGATTCCCCCTTGATGCCAACCTGGGGCGGGCATCTGGCTTATCTCTCTGCAGAAAAAAAGATGTGGAAGACTCAACAATGTTTTCACAGCCTTGGGAACAGAATCTTATCAGCCTCATTCCCACAGCAGACCTAACACCTGGGGATTGCCTCGTTTGAACTGACTGGATGAACTATTGGCTCAGGAATTCTTGGAGTTGACGTCCACGAGTCATAAAAGAGCTAAGGTTGCTTACCCCTGTTTTAGGGCCATCATCTTTTAATTGTCTACCAAAATGCAACATTTAGGCTGTAAAACTCTGGGTGTCCACTAGATGACAGCAAAGAATCAAGATTTTTGCAGAGCAGATGTGTTAGCTTTATCAAGTGGTGAACATTCTGACTAGTAGAGGTTCACCACTATCCTTACTGTTTTAATTATATATAACTTAAAGGAGCCATTAAAAATGTCTTTATCCTCTCCTAGTTGGAATAATAAGTTTACAAAAGAATTTTCCCTCGGCTAAATCTTATATGTAAATAAGGCAATTCAGTATATGTCATTTGATATAAGGTAAAAATTCAGGATCTCTGTTTTGCAATTGCAAAGTTGAGAATTTAAGTGAATCATCCTGCTTTGTATCCTATAGAAAGTTCTCACAATCTACTATCGTACTGGCTAGATATTTGGGATTACAATTCCTGATTCTAATGAAACATACTAGTAGAATGCCTAGTTGCTTTCGAATGGTGGTGTTGGAAAAGACTGTTGAGAGTCCCTTGGACTTCAAGGAGATTAAATCAGGCAATCAGGACAGAGACTGAAGCTGAAGATCAAATATTTTGGCTACCAAATGAAAAGAGAGGATTCATTGGAAAAGACCATCTGGTTGAGAAAGATGAAAGGCAAAGGGAAAGATTGAAGGCAGAGAATGAGATGGTTATATAGTGTCATTGACACAATGAACATGAATGTGAGCAAATTCCAGGAGACAGTGGAGAATGAGAATGGGGGGTGGGGGGCTAGCATACTATAATCTATGGGGTCATGAGGAGTTGGAAATGACTTAATGATTGAACAACAACAAAGGATGCCTAGTAGGGTGTAAGGCAGAGATGCCTGTTTTAAGCAAAAGGGAAATTGCTCTTTCCCATACATGAGGTAATGTGGTTCAGAATAGATATTGAATCTCATTGAAGAGAAATCACAGCAGAGAAATCGGGGGTTGTGTACAAAATCAACTGCAAAGACTACCCCTCTAATTACGTGGGTGAGACCTCTAAGAGGGTAAAAACAAGGGTCCAGGAGCACAAGTTGGCCATAAGAAGAGGAGAGCAATACTCCCAGATCCTAACGCACATGATGGAGTTTGGGCATAAATTTGATTTTGAGGGTGTGAGTGTGATCACCAACGACACCACGAAGAGTGGCAGGTTGCTCAAGGAAGCATGGCTTTCACACGAGGAGTCGATTAATCGACATATAGACTTGCGCCCTGCACACTTAATGCTGAGGGCGTGGGAAACCCGTACCCGGCTGCTGCACCACAGGCAACTCAATAATGACGATTCCACTCCGTCATTGGAAAGGACTAATATCCATGCAAACAACAACCGATGATCTGAGAGTCCTTGGAGTGTCGCAATGGAGACGCGACCGTTACGGAAAGAAATACCCACCAGCTCTAAGGATTTAATTCCCGACACACTAGGTACCTTCCCCACCCCCTCAGGGACCTTCGTGAGGACCAGCTTGCATACCAGTCAATCGGAGACACACTCGCCTCCGTGGAGGGAGATGGAAGCCTTGAATGACAGGCTAGCCACACCCCGTAAGGATACACAAGGGGACAGCTACCGTAAATCCCCTACTGTAGGAATGACTACACGTTCTCGGAAGGCAGCGTAATCAATGGTGGGAAATGAAAGCGTGATTAATAAATCAAGATCCACATCGCACCCTATTTGGGGGAGGAGCGAGAGGCACCAACTTGATAAAGTATGCAAACAACCAGCTTTGGGGATTTCGACTGCTTTGGCGACCAGACAACAGAGTTCGAAGTTTAACCCCCACAATGAGTTGGCAACTGTCAGGGGGAAGAAGGGGAGAACAATTGTTATGGAGCTTAGCGGGATTGGAAACATCGGGAAGACGGTGTGTGAGGGAGAACCATGCAGCGAGAGTACGTGCAGGATACCTGGAGTGGGGCCCCGGAATAATGAACATCACGATGTTAAAGATGGATGCCAGAATGATGGAGGGGAGAGGGTCCTGGACACACGGAGCATCCCAAGGAAGAGGGAAGGGGTGGTAGTGGTGATATTTGGAGTTGGAATAAGATCAAGGATTCTCCTAGACCACGGATATGGATGAATGGGGGGTCGGAGGCTGTGCACATTCGGATAAGGGACATATGGATGAATCAATTAGTCATGCAGCAATCACAACAAATGCTATGATTGGTCGACCTGGACCCTTTACGCGGTCCAGAAGTCGAGCGCAAGTGCTAACTCACTTATAAATGTTTACTCCCATTGATTTATGTACGCCCTGATGATGTTGGCAGGAGCCAACGAAAGCTAGGTTTCTTCTTTTTATTATTAAAACTTTTAATGTTTTATATTTAAAACTTTTAGTGTTTTATATTTAAAACTTTTAATGTTTTAACTCTTCCTGGTGATCAAGTTTTACTCTCAACATATATATATATATATATATATATATATATATATATATATATGTTTTCTGAGGTTTTTGCGGGTGTTTGTATGTAGGTCTTTGGTTGTTCGGGTTTTCTCCCGCATAAAATTGGGAGTGTCTTGGCAACGTTTCGACGAAGTCCCATTCGTCATCTTCAGGCTGGTGTTTTCAGCTTCGTGCTTTGAGGATTATTATATATTATATATATATATAATTTCAAAGCTTTCCTTGTCAAAAACTTCCTGGATTTTGATTGCAGAAGAGATAAATTGCCATACTTCCTGTTGGATTGCTTTTTTAAGAAACCAAGGGATTTTTGTATCTAGAAACACATTCAATCATGTGATCACATGATCCATGGAAGCAAATCCAGAATTATAAATCTATTCTAGAAAGATTCATCCCTGTAATCTTGATATACTAGATTTTATTTGGTTAGTCAAGGCCGACATTGTGTACATGAACACACATTGAAAACCTATGTTAACACCCCAATCTCTATAGTTTTAGCTTTATCATGCAAACAATCTACCTGCAATGAAGTAAAAATATGACCTTCCTGGTATTTCTTATCTTACTACAAATAGATGCTTGCATGTGGTTTGCAAATTAATCCTCACTACCGATGTTTCAGTAACTATTTATAGATGACTGAATATATCAATCCAACGATCAAGTTCCATGAGTGGTATTTTCTTTGTGTCATTTAACAGTGCCATATACTTATAGTTGTTTTAGCCATAAAACCACATCCTAGTGGCTTTGTTTCAAAATCCCTCCAAACTAAAATTGCACTTTAAAACCAATGTTCATATAGGTTTAAAGGCAAGCATTATGTTAGCAAATCTGCAAGTTAGTTCTAAGTAGGACTGTTTTCACAGCACCACAGATTCTCTGGGGTGGCAGTGGGGGGAAATAATGGTGCTTTCTATTCTAAGAAAATAGCCATAAGCTGAAAAAAAGAACTTTGATGTCTTCTTTCTCTCCCATTCTCTCCTAATCACAAGGGTAGCTAATGATTGCCCATGGCTTCTTTGCTAGGATAAATGCAAATGTAAAACTGGGGTTTCTGCAAAGACAGATGGCACTTACTGCTTCCATTAAGCTTCCAGCATTCAAACTGTCTAAGTTCAAGTTCCAATGGTGCACTCAGCTGAGTTAGGTGTAAAATTCAGAGCCCTTCAGCCAAGCGAGGGTCACAAAATAGAAAGTAGCAAAGGTAGAAGAAGCAAAAGAGACTCAGCATTTGGAGAAACCCAAGATAATAAGGACAAATTAAACCCAAACAAGGCTGACATGCATAGTGATTTATCCTCTTTGAAATCTATAAGCAGTATTAATGTCCTTGACAATATGTTTCAAAAATAACAGAATAATAGAGTTGGAAGGGACCTTGAAGTCTTCTAGTTCAACCCACTGCTCAAGCAGGAGACCCTATTCCATTTCAGGCAAGTGGTTGTCCAATTACCGTAAATGCCGGCGTATAAGATGACTTCCGCGAGCGCTGAAATCGGGGCCAAAGACGGGGGTCGTCTTATACGCCGAGTCGTCTTATACGCCGGAAATACTGGTAGTTTCCGGCGTATAAGACGACGTTCTAGGAATGCGGCCCGGCTATAAAGACGGGGGTCGTCTTATACGCCGGGTCGCCTTGTACGCCGGCATTTACGGTACTCTTTCTAGAGTAATAAATAGGATCATCTATGGTAGAAACTCTAGGATCCAAAACTGAACTGTTATTAGAAGACGCTTTTAATAATGGCTTAAACATCTCTAGTGATGGAGGCCCTACAACTTCTGAAGGTGAGCTATTCCACTGTCAAGAATTTTCTCCTTATTTCTAGGTTGGTTCTCTCCTTGATTAGTTTCCATCCATTGCTTCTTGTCCTGCCTTCTTTGGAGAATAGATTGACCCCCATTTTCTTTGTGGCAGCCCCTTAAATATTGGAACACTACTATCATGTCAGCCGTACAGTGCCTTTCATTAAACTCAACATACCCAATCCCTGACACCATCCTTCATGTGTTTCAGTTCCCTTATCTGTGTTGCTCTTCTCTGCACTTTTTCTAGAGTAATAAATAGGATCATCTCTGGTGGAAACTCTAGGATTCAAAACTGAACTGTTACTACAAGGCGCTTTCAATAATGGCTGCAAACTCCACCTTAATATTTTATATAAAGTACTTGTATATTTATATCACTCTATATTTCTTTTTTGATCTTTGCTAGAAAAGGATGATAGTACCTCTGCAACATCAACTAATGATCCACAAAACTAAGAAGGATTGAACTTGATTAGTACATGGATGGGATATCCTGAGACCTGTATTCGAGACTGCTAAATTGAAGAATCATTCTGGAAGAAAGCAGTGGCAAGTCACCTCCTTACTATTGTCTAATAAGTCCTTAGAAGTTGAATTTTACTAATGGTCTTTGGCTCCAAGGGGGTTCTCAAAGTAGCTTCAACTATATGACACTCTACAGAAATTGAGTGTCAGTAGGTGAGAATTTAAATGGACTCCAGAAGATGGTACAGGACAGGAAGACCTGGAGGAACGTTGTCCATGGGGTCGCTATGGGTCGGACACGACTTCGCAATTAACAACAACAACAACAGAAATTGAATTTGCTATTGGAGCACATGACATGTTGTCATAACTCATAAGATGCTATTGTATTCATTTTTGAAGAGAGTAGGGCCCATAAACTTTCAAACTTCAGACAGGTATATGTCCAAACAAGCTATCATTGAGCTTTGAAAATCCTAAACCAGTGGTGGCGAACCTATGGCATGCGTGCCAGAGGCAGCACTCGGAGCCCTCTCTGTGGGCACACATGCCGTTGCCCCAGCCTCACCTCCCCCCGTGACCCCCTCCTCTCCAGCAGCCCCCTTGGAGGAGAGTTGCCCCGAGTGTGGCCCATGCAGAGCAGCGCAGCCAAGGACATGGCAGCCAGGCAGCGTAGACAAGACTCTGCCCTCACACTCCATTGCGCACAGTTGATGCTGTGGGATGCGGGCAAATGGAGTGGCCGCCATGGCATTGCTGGGCTGACTGGGCGATCTGTGGCGGGCCCTGGAGGAGGTGAGTGGCCCTGCGGGCAGGCGGGACAAGGGATGGAGCAGGGACGGGGCCAGTTTTTGGGCACTCAGTCTCTAAAAGGTTCGCCATCACTGTCCTAAACTATAACTGGCCAGAATCCATAATCAGCATCTTAAATTGTGCCCCCAATGAACTGAAACCTCACAGACATTGATCTGTTTTCAGTATTTTGTAATACTAGTATACATTTCAATTGTACGGTCTTCAATATTTTTCAGTAATCAAACATGGCAAGCCAAATTATTTCTGGATAGCATGAGTCATATTCACTGACTGGGGGGGGGGCTGGAGTAGGTGGGTATAAAAATATAAAATGCTTCATCAGATCCAAAATATGCATTGTACACTAAGACCTGGCTTTAGGAACCCCTGATTTAGATTGATGCTGCAAATCACTTCTTTCAGGAGGTAAATGATGACTACAGTGGCACTCAAATATAACCTTACAGTAGTTCCACTGTTTACATGCATAGGGCTATGTAATAGTAATAGTAGTAAAGTTGGAAGGGACCTTGGAGGTCATCTAGTCCAACCCCCTGCTCAGGCAGGAAACCCTACACCATTTCGGACAAATGGCTGTCCAGTCTCTTCTTAAAACCTTCCAGTGTTGGAGCATTTACTGCTTCTGGAGGCAGGCTGTTCCACTGATTAATTGTTCTCACTGTCAGGAAGTTTCTCCTTAGTTCGAGGTTGCTTCTCTCCTTGATGAGTTTCCACCCGTTGCTTCTTGTCCTGCCTTCAGGTGCTTTGGAAAATAGCTTAATTCCCTCTTCTTTATGGCAGCCCCTGAGATATTGGAATACTGCTATCATGTCCCCCCTTGTCCTTCTCTTCGTTAAACTAGACATACCCAATTCTAGCAACCGTTCCTTATATGTTTTAGCCTCCAGTCCCTAATCATCTTTGTTGCTCTTCTCTGTACTCTTTCTAGAGTCTCAACATCTTTTTTATATCGTGGTGACCAAAACTGGATGCAGTATTCCAAGTGTGGCCTTACCAAGGCATTGAAGAGTGGTATTAATACTTCACGTGATCTTGATTCTATCCTCTGTTAATGCAGCCTAGCACTGTGTTGGCCTTTTTGGCAGCTGCAGCACACTGCTGGCTCATATTTAGGTGATTGTCTACTAGGACTCCGAGGTCCCTCTCACAGTTACTACTATTGAGCATGGTGCCACCTATGCTGTACTGGTGCATTTGGTTTTTCTTGCCTAAATGTAGAACCTTGCTTTTTTCACCATTGAATTTCATTTTGTTAGTTAGTGCCCAGTGTTCAAGTCTGTCCAGATCCTTCTGTATCTTAACAGACTTGAACACTGGGCACTAACTAACAAAATGAAATTCAATGGTGAAAAAAAATCAATCATTCCAAATCTCACTTTCCCTCTCTGATCTAGCTTTCAAAATGCAGCTTTCTCTGATTGACAGCAGGTGTTTTCTGCCCCCACCTTTATAAAATAACAGCTTTAAGAAAGGAGCGTTTTTGGGGAGACGACTGTCGTGACTGTCTTTATCTAGACTTGATCTGCCATTTATTACCTTTGACTTCCACCTCCTCTCCTGATTTAACACCTACGTTTTCATATATTCCCAGCCTTCTCTGAAAGAGGTGGCTTAAGTATTCTCTGTCTCCCATCCACCCCCATCCCTGCCTCCTTTGGGCAAAAGCTTTTCCATCCAGAAATTGCAAGGGATCGGGAGGGAGAGGGGGAGGAAAGCTACCTGAGGCTGGGGGCCATGAAAAGATGCAGTTGGGGTGTATCAAAAAACAAAGCCAACGGCCCACTTCCCTCCTGCCTTCCTCCCCCTCCCCCTCCCTAACAGAGGCAGCCCAGCCAGCATTGCAACAGAGGCTGCAGAGCTGTTTGATTGCTTAAGCCTGGTGGTCACACAATAGGACCAGAAAGAATGTCTGTTTCCTTCCTTCCTGTTGAGTGTTCTGCCCGAGTGAACAAACTCAATAGCCCTTCACTTCATAGCAACATTGCGCTCTAGCACAGGCAAAAACCAACAAAGAGGCATTCTAGGGCAGTTCCAACTGTACCTAAGACGAGCCGCTGAGCTATGGTATCATCCGGCCAGGGGGAGGACAACAGCCACAAAGGCAGACAAGGCTAAGGGGAGGTGACAGCGACACAAAGGCACCGTAAACATCCAGGTTATTGTGCTTTTTTTTTGCTTTCCTTTTTTTTTAATGTCGCATGGGTGGCTTTGCTTTCTTCCCTCCCCATCCCACCACTCACATTTGGAGATCTGAAAAGAGAATGCACCTATTTTTTTTTCTTTTAAATGCAACACTTTGGTACAATTAGTCCTTTCTTAGAAAGAAAAAAGGAAAGAAAGAAAGAGAGAGAGAGAGAGAGAGAGAGAGAGAGAGAGAGAGAGAGAGAGAAAGGAAGAAAGGAAGGAAGGAAGGAAGGTTTGATTTTTTTGCTTCTTTTGCACATTACTAGTTTCAGGGAAGATTAAGGCCTTAATCCTCGCCCACATGAAGCTATTTTAAGTCCACTTGTCTTTTATGGAAAAAAAAACTTCAGAGGTTTTTAGATTGTAGTTTTGTACAGACCTACCTGGGAATAAGTGTCACAAAACACAATAGCAGCTATTCAAACTTCCATGTTAGACAATCAGCTGTCAATCACTTCTTTTGAAATTAATCAGAATTCATAAGATTTGTTGGGTTGACATTTAAATGCTAAAAAGGACTGCCTGAACCTAGGGCTTTTGGTGGTCTCTCTCTTCCTCTTTCTTCTCCTCTCATTGTCAACTTTGAAAAGACTATATGTAGGTATGGCTACAAATAATAGGAATTTCCTTTCCTTTCCCAGTTGTTGCTAACCACAGTCTGCCATGATATCAAAGTTGTAAATTTAAGGTTGGCTAAATAATTTATATATAGTTGTATAAGTCTGCGTTCAGAGTGATGTGGTGGCATAGTGGTGAAGACGCTTACCTTGTGCTTGCAAAGGTTGAGAGTTTAATCCTAGGTAGTGGCAGACATTTCTCCAGCATGATTGGATGGAGAATCCACGGACAGATGGGTTGTCTTAATCTATCTGCTCCAATCAGACTAAGTCTGAATCAGAGTCCCGCCCCTGCTGTGCCATTTGCACCCCAGTTTAGACTTAGTCTCTTTCCTTTCTCTCTCCTGGGATGCTGTGAACTCTACATGGCATCAGGAAGGGCATTCGGCCAGCAAACACTTAGTTCCATCCAGTCTCCCTGATTCTATCCCAAATTAAAGGATTATGGGGTCATAAAAAAGAAGCTTTTTAAAATATAAGTCTGAGTTCACCCAAGACAGTAAGGCAGTGTTTCTCAACCTTTTTAATGCCGTGACCCCCAACTGGTTGTAAGTCGAGGACTACTCAACTGGTGCAGCATTGTTTGCAGAATGGGACTTTTGGCGGGCCCAGCAGAGCAGAGACAGCCTGGACAATTCCTATTGACTTTTGAAAGCCAATAGAATTAGACTCTATTCAAGAGAGTCTATTCTATTGGCTTTCAAAAGCCAATAGAATAAAAGGGAGTAGCACAGCTAAGGAAAAGGGGAAAAAAATGGTGGACTGTGTTGTTTGGCGACCCCCGTGAAATGGTCGTTCGACCCCAAATGGGGTCCCAACCCACAGATTGAGAACCACTGCACTAAGGCAAAATCAAATAAAAACACTTTATGGCTTAATAAGCTTTTGTTGGTCCCACTTAACTTTTTGCAGGCCTTTCTTTCTCATTGAACGTCCAGAATGGAGTTCCCCGCACCTTTTTTGGATGGAACCTTGTAGGATAGGCAAGGTGGGTTGTATGACGTGTATGAGTCCTGGCACCTTTTTGGTTTTTTTTGTTTTTTTAGAAAAAAAAGCACTGACTTTTTGGAAAGGCCAGAAGATTGCAATGGACTTTGTGATCATGCAAAAGACTATGCTAAATTATGGAAGGAAACGAAGAAACATGAATATAAACTGGGAAAAATTGAAAGTATCATTATTTGGTAGTATATCAGTGATAAAAATAAATTTACTACTAAGAGTAGTGACTAAAGTTATACAGAAAAATGATGGACAGATGGACATAATATACTTGGACTTCAGATTTGTGACATTTGACAAAGTAGACCACAACCTACTTCTTGGTAACACAGAACAATGTAGGACAGACAGTACCACCGCCAGATGGATTTACAATTGGCTGACCAACCACATTCAGCATGTGGTCATCAATAGAACTAAATCTACATGGAAGGGAACATGCAGTGGGATACCTCAAAAGTCAAACTGGAACTAAGGAGGAATGTGAAACAGTGAGAATAATTAATCAATGGAACAGCTTGGAGTTGTGGGTGCTCCATCGCTGGAGGTTTTCAAGAAAAACTGGACAACGGTTTGTCTGGTAATGTATAAGGACTCTCCTTGGCTGGGGTGGGGGTGGGGGGAGGAGTAGGACTAGAAAATTTCCAAAGTCCCTTACCATTCTTTGATTCTACGATTCCAAGTAAGGTGGCAACTTCTCTTTCTCCACTATGGGGATCAAACTTCTCCATTTCACAAGCAGCTGATATCTGGAACAGTTTCCATTATGGAAATATATATAGTCTCTAGAGGAAAAGGAACAGCAGCCTTCAATTCCTCTATCTCTTTCACTTACCATCAGCATTTTGAAAGCTCACAAACTCTTGTCAGGCAGGGCTTAACCATATAAAAGCCATTAAAAAAAAGCCTATGTTAGTTTTGGGTAAAGAAAAAACGTTCACTGACTGTTTCTGCCTGTTTAATGGATGTTCCAAATATCTAGATACTATCTCATTTTCAAAGGCTTGACATTAGAGGAAATAACTCCTCTGGTTTTTTAACAAGATTTTTCTCCCCTGCAACATAATAAAATTCAGTACAGTTCATAAAACACAATTACATTAAAACCTGAAAGTATTGTGCAAAGAGCATATAAAAATCACTTGGACGTTTGAATGACTTGCTATAAACGTGATCTAAAACAAGTCAGATAGTACTCTATCTTCACGGATAATGCTTTTCTGTTCACATATTCAACTGCTCATCAAATGCCATTCATGCATGATAGAACTAGGTCCCTCTGCACCAGGGAATATCACTTAGACATGAATCTGTGCTATTCAGAAACAGAAACTGGGCAGTGTAGCCTTGCTCATATAGGCATTGTATTGTGGCTACAAATTCCTTAACAACCAACATAGTTTGGAACTAGAGATCTATTGTTCCTTTCTAGGAAGCTGAGTCTTTGACATTTAATTTGCAGATAATCAAAGGGATTTAAATGTTTACTTCCCCTCTCACAAATCAAACTTTTCTCCTTTCTGTTAACAGAGAATGCTGTTTATGAAGTTTGAAAGCTCACACCCTCTCAAAAGGTAAGTCATGATGTTGCTGCTACAGAGATATGGGATCTGGTCTTTCTCTGGGACTGATGCCTAATTCAAGAAGATCTGGAAATAATCTGTAAATGTTTGGAATGAGTTTACTGGAACTCAGTCAACTTCTCATTTATTCCTCCTCACTTCCAGTGAAATAATTGGAAATGACACTGTATTGGTATTTATAATTTGACTTCTCCTTCTAGTGTGGAAGGATATTTCCCACAAGGCAATATATTAACATTTTTTTAAAAAAAAAAAACTAGGAATAAACTCTTCCATAGCTGTATATTCTGTAATCCCACTGGAGTCTCTATTAATATCAAAAAGAAGGTAAAGGTTTTCCCTGTCCAGTTGTGTTCGACTCTAAGGGATGGTGCTTATCTCCATTTTCTAGCTAAGGCAATTAGCATTGTCCAAAGATGCTTCCATGATCATGTGACCAGCATGCCTCTAAGCCAAGGTGCACGGAACGCTGTTTCCGCCATACCGTAGTTGTTGAGTCCGTGGCGGGAAGCAGACATGAGAAGCAGTTGAAGTTCTCAGTTTTCTTTATTCTGCGTTCAGCTTACAAGTAGATGGCTTCTTCAGCTCCCAAAACCTCCCAACTTCTTATATAGACATTTCCCGGGTAAATGCGATACTTTTCCCGCGCCAGCACCCGCGCATGCGCACGGCGCTGGCGACAGCCTGTCTGGTCCCGGGCAGCTTTGCACCTGCCCGGGACTGCCTGCAAACGCCCGAGCCGTTTGCAAGGCTCGGGACATAACACCCCTTTCCCCCGGGCTAAAACTACTACCAACATATAATCATTTATTTTATGCAGTGTTCTGCTTCTCAGTGCTCCTATCGTTACCTGGCTTTTGTTTAGCCAGCAATGTTATGTAATCCTCTAAGTATTTAGGAGACTTCTTTGCTCTCTGTGACCTTCTCAGCTCTGGGTTACTAGCATGAGTTCCCTGACTGGAGGGAGATGTGAGCCTGTTCTCCTTATTTTGCCTTGGTGCCTTCCAAGGACTGTGCCCCGCTGCCTGGCCTGCTTGCTCGCCCACCGGGCTCGTCAGGCCAGGGCTTCTGTCACTTTGTGACCTGGTTGACCTGCCTAGCTGTAGACCCTCGGGCCCCTTGAAGTGATAGCCACTGCTGGGCGTCTCTGTTGAACCTCCTAGGTCCGTCCAAGACCTGTCAGGAGGCTGTCCATTCCCTGAACCCCGTTCTGTGTCCGGGCTTGTGTGGGTTTCTGTACTTTCCCAAAACTCAGTTACTCCCTGATTTGGGCTAGAGGTGTTGTAGTCGGGACTTGGTTCCTCGACCACCTCCCTGTATGTTTGACCCCCTGTAGGATTTGGGGTAAGGTCAGGCCAACCTTGGGAATTGTGTGCCAGCTCTCTTGCGGGGAATGATTTGTTGGGATGCCCCCGGGTATCCTCCGTGACTGGAGTGCTGTGTGATGTGTGTGGAAAGTGAGTATGCCCCCGGGGTGACTCCCTGGCTGGAGTAGGCGTGGATGCCTGGTAGTTAGGTAGGCTCATAGAATTCTTGTTCGGAGCTTCGCGGAACCCTGGGATGGGCCGTTTGTGGCTCCATCAGTGGAGATGGGCAGCAGCTCGTGCCCTTCCCTTTGCTCCAAAGGGTCCCCCTCCCCCCCTGGAAAAGACCCAGGAGTCTCATCTGAAAAGTCCCGCCTAGGGCGGAGTTGGTCGATGTGCCGACGCAGGACACGACCGTTGTCCAGGGCAACCTCGTAGGAGAGAGGACCTGTGACCTGGAAATAGAAGCGGGGACCCATGTATGACCAGGCCCGTAATTGCGAGCCCAAACCGGGGCACCCACAAGTAGTTGTCTAGGTGCCCTAGGATGTGAGGTAGATGAAGGCAGTCTGTCCGGATGCAACCGGTCAAGTTTAGTAGTAAGTTGACGCCCCCAACGAAGTTCAGCTGGGCTTCTCCCTGTAGAAGTGGACGGTGTGGTGCGATAAGAAAGGAGAAAGTCAGTCAACCTGTGATGCCAGTCCCCGTAGGTGAGTCTTTTCAATGCGTCCTTTGTGATGCGCACCATACGTTCAGCCATACCGTTGGTGGACGGGTGGAAGGGTGCAGACGTGGCATGACGAATCATGTTTGCCTGTAAGAAAGCTTGGAATTCGGAGGAAGTGAATTGAGGGCCGTTGTCGGACACAATGACATCTGGCAGCCCGTGTGCAGCAAAAATCCCCCTCAGTACCTGAATAGTCTTTGCAGTGGTGGTGGATGAGACAGGTACAACCTCAAGCCATGGCTGTCAACAAGGACCAAGAAGAACTGGCCCTGAAAAGGCCCAGCGTAGTCAATGTGCACCCTAGACCATGGGGACTGCGTTTCCTCCCATCTATGCATGGGAGCTTGGGGCATCTCTGGGCGAGATCGTTGGCACAGGTGGCATGCATGCACCTTAGCCTCAATATCTTTATCTAAACCAGGCCACCACAAGTGGCTGCGCGCAAGGGCCTTCATACGAACAATGCCAGGATGACCCTCGTGGAGGGATTCTAAGACCCTAGTCCTCATTGAGGTGGGAATGACAACTCTGTTTCCCCAAAGCAGACAACCCTGAGAAAGGGACAGCTCGTTCCTTTTGGACCAGAAACTCTGAAACTCAGGACTAGGGCAGTGCTCAGGCCAACCGGACAAAACCCAGGAACGGACACGTGAAAGTGTGTGATCTGTACCTGATTCAGCGGCAACATCCCTGGCACTAAGAGGGAGCTCGGGCAAGGCTTGGATTGATAGAATGTTGACAGCTGGTGCAGGGTCAGCTTCTACTACTGGCAGAGGCAATCTACTGAGGCCATCAGCATGGCCCATTTCTTTTCCAGGCTTGTGGAGTAAGGAAAAATCATATGCAGACAAAAAAATAGACCACCTAAGCATTCTAGGGGAAATGATTTGGGGAGTCTGCTTACGTGTGGTAAACAGTCCCAGCAGAGGCTTATGGTCAGTGAAGACCGTGAAGTGCCTGCCATATAGAAAGTCATGGAATTTTTTAATTCCAGCAACAACAGCCAGAGCCTCCCTGTCTATCTGAGCGTAGTTGCGCTCAGCAGAAGACAATGTTCTGGAGTAATATGCAACAGGAACCTGAGTTCCATCAGACCTGAGGTGGCTCAGGACAGCTCCAACCCCGTAAGGGGACGCATCACAAACGATGCACACAGGAAGAGACTCGTTGAAATGTGCAAGTACACTGTTAGAAGTGAGCAAAGCCTTGACTTTGTTAAAACAACCCTCATGCGTTTGTGACCACTGCCACACTGCTTGCTTGTCTAGTAGCCTGTGAAGAGGCTCAGCTACACTAGCTTTTTGTGGAAGAAAAGAATTGTAGAAATTCAGGAGGCCCAGGAAGGCCTGAAGTTCGGCCTTGGACTTTGGCCTAGGTGCTTCTAAAATAGCAGTCAGTTTGGATTCAGCAGGGTGAATCCCAGCAGCATCAATTTTGAACCCCAGAAATTCAGTAGAAGGCACCCCAATCTTGCATTTGTCTTTTTTGAGCTTGAGGCCTGATTTCCTGAATCTTAATAGAACAGCTCTTAGCCTTTCAGCTAGAATGTGTGTGGAGTCTCCTGCAATGAAGACATCATCAAAGTAGGGGCAAACCCCCGGTATGCCCCGTAGTGTGTTTTCCATTACGCTTTGGAAAATCCCAGGAGCGACATTCACTCCAAACTGCAGCCTTTTTACCTTAAAGGCTCCCCTGTGGGTCACAATAGTCTGAGCTATAGCAGCATCATCATCAACAGGCAGCTGTTGATACGCTTGAGCTAGGTCAAGCTTTGCAAAAACGCGCCCCCCCTTGAGGGAGGCCAGAATATGACTGACCACAGGAACAGGATAGGCATGTTGCTGCAATGCCTTATTCAGAGTGCATTTGTAGTCAGCACAAATGCGAATGTCCCCATTTGCCTTTAGAGGCGTGACAATGGGGGTCTCCCAAGGGCTGGAATCAACAGGTTCTAGGATTCCCTGTTGGATCAGTTTGTCTAACTCAGTGTCAATTTTACTCTTTAAAGCAAAAGGGACCCTTCTTGCTTTAATTCTAATGGGAGTGACAGTGGGGTCTAGCTTTAAGGACACAGGGGGTCCTTTGAATGTGCCCAGCTGGGGGCTGAAAACATCTGCAAATTCTTTGCAGACTTCCTGTAGGTCGAGTGTTTGTAAACTGTTGAGTCCTGTGACGTGTATCCCCAGGGCCTCAAACCAATCGAGTCCTATGAGACTCGTTCGTTCACCCCCTACTACTAATAAGTCTAGTGGACCTTCAAAACTCTTGTATTGCACGTTAAGGGTGGCCTCCCCCTTAACACACACTCTTGAATTTTGAAAATCTGTTAACACAATGTCAGAAGGCCTTAACTTGGCCTGAGTTCCACTACCGGAACAAATCTTCCTAAATGTATGCAAGGAGATAATTGAAAAGGCAGACCCTGTGTCTAGTTCCATAGATAATGGAACCCCTTGTAGCTTCACCTTGAGTGACAGCTTTTTCTTAATGGGCTTGTGTGTGCCTGTCCTAAGGATGCTTCTTCGCGAAGCGCAAAACCCTACCCTATTCTGGCTGGGGAATCTGGTACCTTTCAGGCGCAGTTCTTCCTGAGGTTGTACCTTTCGTCGGCCCAGACACACAGCTGCAATGTGTCCTTGTTTGCCGCATGCCCGGCAGGTAGCGGAGCGGAACTTGCAGTCGGTTCTCCTGTGGCGACCTCCACAGCCGATGCACTTGAGCGGAGCTGGAGAGCTTCCCTTCTGTTTTTCTTCCTTCGTGGGGTGGAGACGGTCGACTTCCTTGTCCGGATCCTCCTCGGAGTTTTTTGGGACGTCTTCCTGGTGCACGGATGCAACCTCTGGACTGTTTCTGATCGGCCGCATGTTCTTGACAGCGCCGCCTGCTGCTTCTTCTGCGGTGACTTCCCTTAAGGCATCTTGGTAGGACAATTCTTCTTTAGCGAAAAGTCTCTGTTGTAGATCTCGATGCCTTAACCCGCACACGAATCGGTCCCTCAGTCGTTCTTCGAGGTCTTTGAACTCGCAGTGCTTGGCGGCCTTCCGTAATGCGGCGATGAATTCTTTGGCCGACTCACCGGGCCGTTGATCCCTCTGCTCGAAGGTGTGGCGCCATGCGATGACGGACATCTTGGGGTGGAAGTGCTTCTTCAGTAGCTTCTTCAGATCTGCATAGCTTACAGACTCTACTGGAACAGGTGCTGCAAGGTTTTCTGCGATGTCGAAGGCGTCTTGGCCGCAAACACAAAGCAGGGTGGCAGCCTTCAAGCTCTCTTCCCTCACTTGGTTTGCCTTGAAGTAGTTCTCCACCCTGGCTACGTATGACTCCCACCGTTCTGGATGTGAGACGTCGAATTCCGAAAGCCTTCCAATTTTTGCCATCTTCAGGAGACGGGTCTATCAGCCAGCCTACCCCTGAATGCGCACTGGATTGGTGGGTAGCTGCCGAGTCGACGCCGTTCCGCCGCTCAGGACTCACTTGGGTAAGCTTACACTTCTTCCTTTCCAGGCGGTGTAAGGCGATCCCATCCTCGTCGCCAGTGTTGAGTCCGTGGCGGGAAGCAGACACGAGAAGCAGTTGAAGTTCTCAGTTTTCTTTATTCTGCGTTCAGCTTACAAGTAGATGGCTTCAGCAGCTCCCAAAACCTCCCAACTTCTTATATAGACATTTCCCGGGTAAATGCGATACTTTTCCCGCGCCAGCACCCGCGCATGCGCACGGCGCTGGCGACAGCCTGTCTGGTCCCGGGCAGCTTTGCACCTGCCCGGGACTGCCTGCAAACGCCCGAGCCGTTTGCAAGGCTCGGGACATAACAGTAGTGGTACTTATTTATCTAGTTGCACTTGCATGCTTTCAAACTGTTAGATTAGCAGGAGCTGGGGCAAGAAATGGGAGCTCACCCCACCACATGGTGCTTGGGTCTCAAACTGTCAACCTTCCAATCAACAAGCCCAGTATATTAACTGCTAGGCCAGTGCATCTCCTATTATATCTACCAATGTTGTATACTTATTGTATGCACTCATTTAATAGAAGAAAATGATGGAATCCAGAAGTTCAGTCCTGATGGATTCTTCAGTGGCATTGATGTATCTGATGTATTAAAACATTTATTGCAGGATTGTCTGAAATATACCATTCTGATATAATGGATCTATCTATCCAAAAGAAATAGGACTATAACAGTGTCCTTCTTATGAAAAGGTGAGATATGACTTGTACCTTATAGGAGAGAGAAATGATAATGATTAATTTAAACATAATTTATAGGAACAATAGATGAAAAAAATTCAGTTTGGAAGGTTTCTTTTTATTAGGAAAATGACAATAGTGTGATTCTTCATTCTCCTCCCTATATCTCTCATGCATTCTAGATGTTTGATAGCAATTTTGATAGAGCAGATTCAAAGGAAGAGAAACTCCCATTGCAGAAGTCAGTTCACAAAACATGAATTCCCATTCCTTATTTTTTTTTTTGGCAAATCTAACTTGTTCCTTTGAATAAAGCTATTTTCATTTCACGGAATAATTTTTTTAAAAAAACAGTCAAATTATTAAAATCATCATCTATTTTAATAGGATTTTAAACAAACCATAGAAAGTATTCTTATAATTATTTCATAAACTATTTTATAGTCAAACTGGCCCCTTAGTCTATTTAAAAACTTTCCAAAATCAACATTCTAATCACCCCTTTTCTCCTGATTTCCAAATAACAAAGCTTTTCTTTAAGTTCTTAAAAGTACAGGGAACTTGTTTTGCTGAAGATTGAAGGAAAAACAACCCAATATAATAAAATTTATCCTTCTGAAGACTCCTAATATCTCCCCCTCCCCCAAATAAAACAATTTACAAGCCATTTCCAGAGAAGGTGACTAAGAAAGGAAGTGGGTGAGCCTAGTATCTGTTTGAAGGCTTTGAACCTTTGTTTGGGCAAAGATGACTCTCCCATCTATCAGAGCTCTGAAACTCAGCAGAGACTGCTATTTTATGGTCTCATTATAGGGAGTATCTGTATAAAGTACTATGGGTGATCCCAGGTCCTCTCCTTAATCCAGAGAAGAGTTCGGGGAGCTGATTCATTCATTGGCTTCTCTTTCCACCACAGTCTCTGGCTCTGTTCTTGTGGGGCTAGTGTAGAGATACCCAACCTTTTAGGCACCAGGGACCGGTCACACGGAGAGAGGTTTTTCCACGGACCGGAGGGGCCAGTTTTTGTGTGCTGCCTGCATTCAGCAGATGGGGCTTTGCTTGTTTGTGTGAACCAGTTGCTGGCATGCTGCAGCTTGGTACTGCTTCACGGACTGGGGTTTGGGGACCCCTGGGCTATTGTATTTAGTTGCCCCAAAGTGATCAAGCTGACTTAGAGCAGTGATGGTGAACCTTTTAGAGACTGAGTGCCCAAAAGCTGGCCCTGCCCCTGCTCCACCCCTCTGCCCCCTGCTCTGCCCCCATCCCCTGCCCTGCCTGCCCACAGGACCACTCACCATCTCCAGGGCCCGCTGCAGATTACCCGGACAGCCGAGCAGCGCTATGATGGCCACACCCTCTGCTCACACCCTTCAGCATCAACTGTGCATGATGGAGTGTGAGGGCAGAGTCTTGTCTACTCTTCCTGGCTGCCATGTTCTTGGCTGCGCTGCTCCATGTGGGCCACGCTAGAGGGCGACTCTCCAGGGGGGCTGCTGGAGAGGAGGGGGTTGTGGGGGGAGACAAGGCTGGGGCAACAGCACATGTGCCCACAGGGAGGGCTCCGAGTGCTGCCTCTGGCACCCGTGCCATAGGTTTGCCACCACTGACTTAGAGTTTCAGATGAAGAATGATAACAACTTTTGGTTTATATGAAAGTATGTTTTGTTTGCTTGTTTTTCTCCTACACACACATCATTCCCTTAAACGTGCCTCTTCTCGACTTTTTCAAATTTGCCTATATCGGTCTGGTTTGTTCAGGGGTGGGAGAGGAGAGGAGATTGTAGGTAGTATTTCTGTCATCTTTGGAAGTCAAACCTTTATTTTAAGTTAGTTTGATTTTACAGATCCTGAAAAATTTAAGGCAATGAAAGAGTTGAAAAAATTCTTGTGGTCTTCAGCAGACCATCAGACAGCATAAAACATTTGCTTTACGCTTAAATTGCAATTGATTTTTTTTAAAAAAAGAAAAAAAAATGAAACACATTCATTTAATTCTCCTCAGGACATTTTTGCCAGCATACAAAGGAAGGAAAATTATCATTCATGAGGGAAGGAACAATTACAGTTGAGTTTATTTTGAAGTCTCAACATATTTAAGATTATCTAGAAAGTAAGCATTTGAAACAGATGATAATACGGAAAGCATAGGAAAACATCCGATTAAGAGAAAATAGTATATAGAAATTTCACTTAACAAAGTAGGATTAGGAAGTATACATTAGAAATCCTAAAGAATAACAGCAGTGAACCTTTTAGCAAAAGATCACCTAAGGTAATTTACCATAAAACAACAAAATTCCATAAAACAAGTCAAACAACAATAAAATAAAGCACTATATTTTTCAAAAATAGGAAGAAACACAGTAGTCTTTTATTGCATAGCATTAATGAACCCTGAGAAAAATCTTGTAGTGAAATTCCTCAGACGGGTGTATGATTGTTCTTAAAACGGTGTTTCAAGAACTATGTATAACCCAATAAAGGAGAATATTTGTACAGTAGTTCAGGGTTGAAATGAGGGGTCCTTGGTGCTCTCTGAGCTTGGTTGTTTTCTTGCAGATGTTTCATTACCCAAACTAGGTCATATCATCAGTGCTGACGATGTTACCTTGTTTGGTTATGAAATGTACACAAGAAAATCATCAAGTTCAGCGAGCAACAAGGATCCCTCATTCCATAATGCTAATGGAACATACTGGTTTCTTATCCAAGTGTGTCATTTATTGATTACAGACTTTCTGAGGTTGGCATTGGGATTTTTTTTTGAAGGGGTAGCTGGGTAGAGTTTCCTGTCTGAAGGACCATCACAGAATAATCCTTTACTTCAGAAGTGGGCATCTTATGGTCCCCTGCAGATCTTGAGTCCTGCTTTTGCAACTCTTGGGACCATTTCTGCCTGTGAGCAAAAATAAGAGCAAAATTTCCTGCCATTTGGAGATCTGATACACAAGTAGAAGCCCTAAAATAAGTACATCAAAGAAATCCCTATTTCTCTAAAAAAAAAAAAAAAAAAAAAAATCCAGTCATACTCATATAAATACTGTGCACTACCAATTCATTCTAACAAAAATGCTAAGGGCAGTCCTTGGTCTTCAGAAGGTTGCTGATTTCTAATTTATTTGTAGGAGTGTCCAGTCGAAACCCAATTTAAACATAAAGTACCATAAGAAGGGAGAACAAATGTCTTCAGCTGTCCCCTTAACAGTTAGATTTTGGACAATAGAGAGAACAGATAGAATTATTTGGTGGAAGTGGCATAATGTTGAATATTACATTCTGAAGTAAGAAGCAATACCATATAGAAATGATTCAATGTATGAATGAAATAAATACATTCAGTGCAAATGGGCATATATGCTGTATAGATGCTGAATGATTAATTCCTTGAAATGTAATATTTGAATGCTTCCCATCTAAGTGAGTGACTCTTTTTTCCAAAACAGGTAGATCAAGCTGCACAATAGGGTGAATTTAATAATGTAGAGCAGAGGTGCCCAACTTTTTGGGGACCAGGGACCGGTTCCGTGGACAGAGGTTTTTCCATTGACCAGAGGGCGCATGGTTTTGTGTGCTGCCTGCATCCCACGGATAGGTCTTTGCTTGTTTGTGCAGACCGGTTGCTGGCATGCTGCAGCCTGGTCCATGAACCGGGGGTTGGGGACCTCTGAGGTAAAGTCTCCTTAAGCACTTTGCA
This sequence comes from Crotalus tigris, assembly GCF_016545835.1. NCBI lineage: Eukaryota > Metazoa > Chordata > Lepidosauria > Squamata > Viperidae > Crotalus > Crotalus tigris. The sequence continues at coordinate 932,324 of NW_024097237.1, forward strand.
CTAACTGGAGGTTATTTATCTTTTCAGAAACACCATGGTTAAGGCAGTAGTGGGATTCAAATATGTGAACAACTGGTTCTCTGTGTGGATGCCGCTTCTGGAAGCCCATTCTCAGCCTGGGCAACAAAAAATTAGCTACCGGTTTTGCCGAACTGGTGGCAACTGGCTGAATCCCACCACTGGGTTAAGGAAATGTGACTTTGAGCTCTGGTAGAAGCCATGGTGATGCCATGTGTAAAATGCATTCATCCATTCAAATGATGCAAATAATATGCACAACAGAATTACATAATTTTGGTACTTGGACAATGATGCAATAATACAGGTGATGTTGTTTTCCCTTCCACCCATCTGTACCACCTAGGTACACGATGACATTAAACATATGATGCAGTAGTGCATACAAGTGGTTAAAATTGTAAGTCAGTCAGAGGTTAGGAGTTTAAACATCTCCTCCCAAGTTTACAATCATGTCACAATAATCTTCCATGTATGTATGTATGTATGTATGTATGTATGTATGTATGTATGTAATAAATACATAAATAAAATTTATAGGCTACCTATCTTATCTCAAGGTAACCCTGGGCCACCTTATGATCATAAATCTTCCCTTGATGAACAACGTTGTCCTCACCTTGTTACTGTCAGAACTGCCATCCTTCACTCACTATGCTTCAGAGACATCATTCTGTCATAAGTCATGGGGGGAGATTGAGGAAACTGAAAGTGATCTTCATGCTACCCTGAGACATCCCAAAACCATGGACTTGGGAATGGAATGCAACCGCCTATCCATCTACCAACCGTATTTGGGACAGTTACCAAAATAACTTTTTCAAATGTGACTGGACAATGGGTAAATAATGGGGGGGGGGAGGGTGGAACAGAGAAGGGAAAGTCAACTAGCCAATCTTTGTGTGCAAACTTAGATCTGGCTTTGCTACCACTTGGCTGTTAGTAAAAATAACCTTTTCATTATGAACGGAGTCAAGAGTGTTTCTTTCCTAAGGGACCAAGCTGACATCAGCTTAAATATGTCGCTAGCTGGTTTCCAAATAATGTTTTCTTTTTTCGTCACAACTAAAGGAGAATATCCAAGAAGCCAAAAGTCTTATTCTTCCTCCTCAAGGAAAAAACGGTCCAGTTGCCTTTTGTAAAAGCACCTTTGAAAGAACTATGACATGGATGGTTGAGAATCTCCATAGACCTTTTCTCCTTTACTTTCTTCCCCCTTTCAGGTAAATAAAATCTAATTGTCAGCCCTTAGCTTGGAGCTAAGATAACTCAGTTGTTGTGGGTGTGACCAGAAGTGTGCTGTGGAATGTTGGGAGGTGAGAGCACACCTCGTTCCCTTCCTTCTGGTCACTAGCCAGCTTGCACCACAGCTATTTGCCTCCTAGCTATTGCCCTCTCTATTAGCAGTGTTTCCTGACTTATCCATCACTTCCCTCTGTATTTACATCCATCTCCTTTCCCAGCTTCCAATAAAGAAGACAAAACAGATATCACCTCCTTTATTTGGAGGGGGGGGAAGGGACATACTACTGCTATTTTGCTTTACTGGTATCCTGTACTGGCATCCATCTTTACCTTTAAAGGCAGCAACCCCAGCTCTCTCTCCTCACTGCAACATCAAGAAAATAATAGCAGAGTTTATTTGGACTGGTGCTTGTTTACCAGTTTCTTTAATTTTGTTCATTTCATTCATACACATTCCTTTCCCTTAACAAAGTGTGCTATTCAGCAGTTAGTCAGGTTCAGTTTTCTCAATTAGGGTCTAAGTACTTGTATGAATGTGAATCTGTGAATCTCCTTCCGTCTATGGAGATTCACAGTCATCCAGGTCATGGTTGTCCCAATGGTGCTTTTTCAGGAGGCAACTGGACTTTCTTTTTCCTCTTTGAAGATATTTTGCTTCTCATCCAAGAAGCTTCTTCAGCTCTGATGGGATGGTGGGGAATGGAAGGATTTATATTTCTTGCAGACAGCTGGTCATTTGCATTCTTTTAAAGAGTCGTTGATGCCACCTGGAAACTTATCTGTATCCTCAGGATCACCTATTGCAGCCAAGAAGGCTCCACACCCATTTGCACCACTCAAGTGACTCTAAGGACACAGATAAGCCTCCAAGTGGCCTCAATGACTCTCTAAAAGAATGCAAATGACCAGCTGTCTGCAAGGAATATAAATCCTTCCATTCTCCACCATCTAGTCAGAGCTGAAGAAGCTTCTTGGACAATACTCCATTAGTAAGTAGTGTTGTACTAGGATGAGAAATAGAAAATGTTTATGAAATAAAATAAGAATATATTCAAGTAAGTAATAGTTGTATCTTAGATAATATAATTTTTATATAGTGAAATAAAGGAAATTTGGGTTACCCGAATTTTAAATACTATGGATATTAAAGGTTAAATTGGAATATTGTAATTAAAAATTAGGTAAAATTTAAATACAGGATATGGATATGTATAAGCAAAATATAATGATAAATGTTTTAACTGAGCTTGTTATAATTAGAAATTTACTAGCTTAAATATAATATAGCAAATGTTAAGGGAAATAGAGAAGGAATTTTTTGATGATGTAACCTGAGATATGCACTAAAGATTTTGTTATTGTACTATTGACTACCCATGCTGCTTTCCAAATACTCAAATGTAAAACTGGAAAACCAATAAAAACTTGTTATATATAAAAAAAGTTTCTTGGATGAGAAGCGAAATGTCTTCAAAGAAAAACAAGGACGTCCAGTTGCCTTCCGAAAAGCACCTTTCGGACATCTGCTTCCTTCCTTGCCTTGGCTATTTCTGCCTTGGCATCATTCTTTGTGTTTTTTTATTATTATTTCACAGTATTTAGTCTTGGGAGATGGCCAATAGGAGTGGCAGATAAACCAATCTAAAGAAGCCCAGGCAGAGGCCCAAAACCACACCCTTCACATGTTTTCTGTTTGCTGATGAGGTGCCGAAAGGAACAGCAGCAAAGGAAAATGATTTGCCTATAAGAACAGTCACACTCAGAAACCAGAACACCGTCACTCAGCAGTGACACAGAACATACAGGTAGTCCTCAACTTAAAACCTTTCATTTAGCGATCATTCAAAATTACAAAGACCCACTGAAAAAGGTGACTTACGACCGTTGCAGCATTCCCACGATCATGTGATCAAAATTCAGATGCTCGACACAACTGGCTCATATTTATGACAGTTGCAGTGTCCCAGGGTCGGGTGATCATCTTTTGAGAACTTCTGCCAGACAAAGTCAACGGGGAAGCCAGACTCACTTAACAAGTGTCTCACTTAACAACAGAAATATTTTGGGCTCAATTGTGGTCATTAGTCATGGACTCCCTGTACATATGCAATAGAGATGGGAATAAAGTTTGACAATGAGAAGAGCAAATTTGACGCCAGCATTACTTTGTGCTGACTCAAGGAAAGGTGGATGGCACTTTCACTCAATGTATGTAATTTTATTTAAAGAACTTATATGGCTGCTGAGTTCAACTATTATGACTTTGGGTGATAAATCAGAAATGAAACAAAATGAATTGCAAATGTTTAATTTTGTATCAAAGATGACTTCCATTGATTCTAAGCAGGAAAACTGCTATTTCTAGATGAGTATTCCCAAATTAGATTGTTCCTGATGTAATAAGATTTGGTTTCTATCACTTCCTGTCAATATGCAGGAAGCTGATGGAGGATGGAAGGTGCAGGGGAACTATCTACAGAGGCTCCGAGTACGAAATCTTTCTGTACACAACTGCTGTATTTCATGGAGCTGCTATTTTGGTGCTGAATGACATTGACAGACCAATATTATTGACAGCAATTGAACCACTATTACTACAGTACATTTGTTTTGGGAGCACCAAAGTGCTTCCAGGTTGAAAGGGTTGAACCCAGGAACTCCCGTTCGGGGTCTCCTTTCATGTCCCCATTAAGTTGCCCACCGAAATGATACTATCTACTTGCAGATGCCCACTTTCTGGGTCTGCAGAAGCTGGAGCAAGCAACAGGAACTTGCCCTGGTATACGGCAGCAACCGGGTCTCAAAGTGAGCGTGCTGATTGTCAGCTCAGCATCCTAAACTTGTGAGTCGCCATACTCCTAGCAATTGAACTAATATCTACAATTATAGTGCATCTTTCACTCGGATGGATGGTTCCTTTTGTATGGGGTTGTAATGGACATGAAATGACCCCTTCCCATTTTCACCGCTGATTATGTAGAGCTGGGGTTTTCTTATGGACCAAAAAGTTAGGCCTGACAATAATCAGCTATATAAACTTACAGTTAGAAAGTGTTCTTGTGCAGTTAGAAAACCATGAAACAGGAAGTAGATTTCAGTGGGCAGGTTGCCAGTTCACTGTGAAAACACAAAGATTGGATGAAGAAACCTAAATCAACTTAAAAAATAAAACCCTTTTAAGGAGAACAATCAATCTCAATGAACATAATTAATAGATTGAGCAACTTTTTACATTCTTCAACACAATAACCAGTTTTCTTCTGTTTGAAAGGAGCCATACAAGTGACAAGGTACTTAATTCATAATCCAATCAACAAGGTTATAAATTAAGAAATCTTACATAAGATCTGAGTGTGCAGGCATTTTCAGCCTAGTCTGTAATGCCAAAAGGAATGAGAGGAAAGAAGCTATTGTAAGTATGATTCTCTTGCCCTATTTTAGATTATTGTAGATCACATCATGACCGGCTATAAGCTGAGGGGATATACCAGTCCAGTATCTTTTTTAAAAAATATAAACAATGAATAGAACAGAACAGAACAGAATAGACAATATGGAAGAGAGAATAGAATAGAATAGAATAGAATAGAATAGAATAGAATAGAATAGAATAGAATAGAATAGAGCTGGAAGGGGCCTTGGAGGTCTTCTAGTCCAGCCCCCTGCTCAAGCAAGAGACCTTCCAGACAAGTGACTGTCCAGTCACTTCTTAAAAGCCTGCAGTGCACAATTTCTGAAAACAAGCTGTTCCACTGGTTAATTGTCCTCACCGTTAGGAAGTTTCTCCTTAATTCCAGGTTGCTTCTCTCTTTGGTCAGTTTCCAACCATTATTTCTTGTCCTTCCCTCTGGTGCTTTGGAGAACAACCTGCCCCCGTCTTCTTTGTAGCAGCCCCTGAAATACTGGAACATTGCTATAATGTCACTTCTGTTTCTTCTTTTCTTTAGACTAGCCAAACCGAAGACCTGCAGCCATTCTTCATATGTTCTGGTCTCCAGACCTTTGATCATCTTAGTTGCTCTTCTCTAAACTTTTTTTCAAAGTCTCAACATCTTTTTTGTAGTATGGTGACCAAAATTTGTTGCAATATTCCAGGTGTGATCTACTAGGGTTTCATAAAACGGAACTAATACTTCGCATGATCTTAATTCTATGCCTCTGTTTATACAACCCAGGATTGTATTAGCTTTTTTGGCTGCTGCTGCACACTGCTGGCTCATAGTCAAGTGATTGTTCACTAGGACTCCAAGATCCCTCTCACAGTTACTGTTTTTGAACCAGGTCTTGCCTAATCTGTACTTATACATGCCTAAATGTAAAACTTTGCTTTTCTCCACATTCAAATTCATTTTGTTGGATAGGGCCCATTGTTCAAGTTTGTCAAGATTTTTTTGGATCCTGAGCTTGTCTTCTGGGGTGTTGGCTATTTCTGCCAGTTTAGTGTCATCTGCAAATTTGACTCAGTCAGAAAGAAATCCATCTTGAGGGAAGGATCTTTCCAGACAGACGGTTTGCACCTGGACCAGATTTAAATAAGGTTCAATGGCATTATATATGATATGGTTTATATTCGATGGTTAGATGGCCTAGACCAGTGATGGTGAATCTTTTAGAGACCCAGTACCCAAACTGCAACCCAAAACCACTTATTTATCACCGTGTGCTGGGTGGGCGTGGCCACAGTGGTCATGACAGACTCAGTGGGTGGGGCCAGGGCAGCAGGGGCCAGTCCCTTGCCATCTCCGGGGCACGGCACGCATGCCCACAGAGAGGGCTCTGAGTGCCGCCTCTGGCACGCGTGCCATAGGTTCGCCACCACTGGCCTAGACATTGATACGGATCTTTTTAACATTTATATTTTATTGTATTTTACTAATCTAGGTGCAATGTTAATATATTAAGCTAGTCCATGTATGGTATGCCATACGTTGCATACGCTGCAATAAATAAATAATTGTTTTCACATACTAAATCACAAGCAGGCATTTAGTAATATTAATATTCTAATTAATTTCAATTAATTTAATCAAATGAAGGTGATTGATCTATTAACAATTCTTAAATTGGTTATACAGCTCCATTTTTATTTCAGATTCCTTTGTAAAGATTTCCTGCAAGTAGGAAATCCAGAACATTGAAGCATATACAATATACTTATATGACTTATATGACATACAATATATGACTCAGCTCTTCGGTTAAGTGTGGTTGTACATTATGCAGGAAAAGATATAGTAATTATAACAGAATAACAGAGTTGGAAGGGACCTTGGAGGTGTTCTAGTCCAACACTCTGCTCAAGCAGGAGACCCTATACTATTTCAGACAAATGGGTGTGCAATCCCTTCTTAAAAACTTCCAGTGTTGGAGCACCCATAAATTCTGGAGGCAAGTCATCCCACTGATTAATTAATTGTTTTCACTGTCAGGAAATTTCTCCTTAGTTCTAGACTGCTTCTTCAGTTTTCATGCATTGCTTCTTGTCCTGCCTTCAGGCGCTTTGGAGAATAGGTTGACCCCTTCTTCTTTGTGGCAGCTCCTCAAATATTGGAACACTGCTATCATGTCACCCCTAGTCCTTCTGTATATTTTAGCCTCCAGCTCCCTAATCATATTTGTTGCTCTTTTCTGCACTCTTTCGAGAGTCTCAACAGCTTTTTTATATTGTGGTGATAAAAACTGGATCCAATATTCCAAGTGTGGTCTTACCAAGGCATTATAAAGTGGTATTAATACTTTGTGTGATCTTGATTCTATATCTCTGTTAATGCAGCCTGGGCCATTTTGGGGAGCTGCAGCACTCTGCTGGCTCTTATTTAAGTGGGTTGTCCATTTGGATTCCAAGATCCTTCTCACAGTTACTACTATTGAGCCAGGTCCCACCTATTCTATACCTAGGCATAATTATAAACTGCAATGAGAAAGATATTTACTTGTGGGATTTGTTGTGTGTAAGAGAAGGAAAAGAATCATTGGCCGTGTTTGCAGGGCATGTTTGGTCGTCACAAAGATTTTGCTGGGCTAAACACTTTCCACCATATCTTGATAGCACACAATCACTGATGCCTGTATCAAACAGAGAATACTTATCTTAGTATATTAGTATATATAAAGTTCATCTTTATAAAGTTGCATCAGGTAGGATAAGAGGCACCAACTGTCCTTTAGTAATTGTCTAATGGACATGGAGGAAATAGTTTGTCTACACTATTGTTAATTTGATCATGATCTCCTTGATCTAGTGAACTGCAGTGGGAAGTGATATAGACAAAAATAAATGAAAAAAAAATTCCATGAAAACCTCTTATCCTTTTATTAGAACAATTAAAGATGATTAAATTCTTGACTCAAAGCACTTGAAATCTTGCTTCTCACGTATGTGAGAAGAGATTAAGATTGTCTCTCTAGATACAGCAGTGGGAAGTGGTAGAGACAAACATAAATAGAAAGAAACATGGAAACCTTTTATCCTTTTATTAGATACAATTAAAGGTGATTAGATTTTTGACTCAAAGCACTGAAGTCTTGCTTCCTACCTTATGTCAGAGATTAAGATTGTCTCTCTAGATACAACAGGGTAGCTTTAATAGATTTATCCTGCCAGAAACACTTGATTATTGATGGTAGCAAAAACTGTAAACTATTTACAAGGAATGTCTTGGAACTTCAAACTATTGTGGATATTTGATGATGGGATGGCTGATACAACTCCATTCTACACTCCACTGCTGGTTTGAGTCTTGAAGATGGTAAATAGTTTGGAACTCTTAATATAGTTTCAAGAGGAGGAACAGTTTATTCTTTGTTTTCCTAAGCATAGTTTAATCATTGAGAAGTATTGCCCCATGCCCAATTTTTAGACCAGTTGAAGAATGTGCTTGGTTGAATTTCAGACCTCTTTTGCTTGAAATTATGAGTAGTGTACAGTAGAGTACTACAAAACAGAATACTTCATTTAACCAAGTGTGATTAGTCACAAGGAATTTGTGATTAGTCACAAGGAATTTGTGCAGAAGCTCTCTTGTACATGCAAAGCAACAGAGTAATCATCATCATCATTATCATAATACCAATAACAGGAAGTACCAAAGAAGACAATAATAATTATAATAAGGCAGCTTCAGGACACTAAGGCTACATGCTTGTCCTCAGCGTGGTGAACAGGCAATGTAATTCTATTCAACAAGATGTTTTGCATCACTTCAAAGCATAGCTTGTAGAAGAATCAAAAGAATCAACTAGCACAAAGCGAAGCAATGCAAAATCACTGCATGAGACTTTATCATACTGAGCCATAGAAAGGTTGAGATTCTAAGGCAGACATGTCAAACTCGTGACGTCATGTGATGTCACGCAACATATTGGAACTTTTCCCCCATTGCCGGCAATGGGATGGATGCAGTTTCCTCGTAACACATACGGCCCACGGGCCGGCAGTTTGACACCCCTGTTCTAAGGCAAAGAGGTGTTCTGGAGCTTGCAGGGCTGAGGAATTCTCGGAGTTGAAGTCCATAAGTCATAAAAGAGCCAAGTTTGAAGACCCCTGGTTTATGAAAATGGACTGGGACTGGTATCATTTACATGTACATACATATACATATGTGACAGGGGAGTACAGGGCCCTAGTTGTAGGCTGCTGTTGCTTAATGCCAGGTCCATTGTCAACAAAGCCCCCCTTGTCCGTGATCTAATATTGGACAGGGGGGTGGACCTGGCATGTATAACCGAAACCTGGAGGGGCCCTGAGGGGGGTGTTTCCCTCTCGGAGATGTGCCCGGATGGGTTTGTGGTGCTTCATCAGCCTCGACATCAGGGGGAGTGGCAGTCATCACTCGGAGGTCCCTGAGTCCTCGTGGGATTCCTGCCCCAGAGATTGTTGGGTGTGAGTCCCTCCTATTGAAGTTGGGTTCACGGGTTCAGTTGGGCTTGTTGCTGACATACCTACCTCCCAGCTGCGTTGCAACAGCCCTGCTTGCGCTGCTGGAGTCAGTAGCCGGGTTGGTGGTGGAGTTCCCCAGACTTATGGTACTGGGGGACTTTAACCTGCCATTACTCAGTGAACGCTCAGAGGCGGTGCAAGAGTTCATGGCTTCTATGGCAACCATGGAACTGACCCAGGTAATCCAGGATCCGACTCATAGGGGTGGTCACATGCTCGACCTTGTGTTTCTCTCGGGGCAATGGAGACATGATCTGGAATTAAGGGGAATAGAGATCTCTCCCTTGTCATGGACAGATCATTTCCTATTGAGGCTGGACTTCAGAGCATCACTCCCCCACTGCAGGGAGATGGAACCGATTAGGTGGTTCCGCCCCAGGCGCCTAATGGACCCAGATCGGTTCCAGGAGGAGCTTGGGGAAATACCTGACTCCCTTGTCCACAACTCGTCTGGGTCCCTGGTTGCAGCCTGGAATGAGGCGGCGTCTGGGGCCCTGGATCGAATTGCGCCTTTGCGACCTCTCTGTGGTAGTGGTCCCCGGAGGGCGCCTTGGTTTACTAAGGAGCTCCGGGAGATGAAGTGCCACAACAGACGTCTAGAGCGACATTGAAGGGCCAGTAACTCTGAATCTCACCGATCACTATTAAGAGCCTATCTTAGGACTTATTTAGTGGCGATAAGGGCGGCAAAGTGTGTTCACTTTTCCGCACTTATTGCGTCTGCAGAATCTCGCCCGGCCGCCTTGTTTAGGGTGACCCGCTCCCTTCTTAAAGTGGAGGAGGCGGAGGAACCCTTACAGGGGAGAGCTGAAGAGTTTGTTCAGTTTCTCTCGGACAAAATTGCTCAGATTCAGAGAGACCTGGACTCCGACTGGGCAGTGCCAGTCGAGATGCCGGGGGCTGGTCTTAGTCATGTTATCTGGAGAGAGTTTGAGCCTGTGACCCCTGATGAAGTGGACGAGGCCATGAGGGCAATGAATGCCACCACCTGCTTATTGGACCCGTGCCCCTCCTGGCTGGTTTCTGCCAGTAGGGAGGTGACACGAGGCTGGCTCCAGGCAATAATCAATGCCTCCTTGATGGAGGGGTCTTTCCCGCAACCTTTGAAGGAAGCGGTGGTGAGGCCGCTTCCTCAAGAAGCGGCCTCACCACCGCTTCCTTTGAAGGAAACTTTGAAGGAAGCGGTGGTGAGGCCCCTCCTCAAGAAGCCTTTCCTGGACCCAGCTGTTTTGAAGAACTTTCGTCCTGTCTCCAACCTCCCCTTTGTGGGGAAGGTTGTAGAGAAGGTGGTGGCGTCCCAACTCTTGCGATCCTTGGATAAAACCAATTATCTGGACCCTTTTCAATCTGGTTTCAGGCCTGGCTACAGCACTGAGACTGCTTTGGTCGCACTGACCAATGACCTCTGGCGAGCCCGGGATAGGGGTCATTCCTCTATCTTGGTGCTTCTTGACCTCTCAGCGGCTTTCGATACCACTGACCATGGTATCCTTCTGCGTCGTCTCGGAGAGGTGGGGTTGGGTGGCACCATAGTGCGGTGGTTCTCCTCCTACCTCTCTGACAGGTCGCAGTCGATGTTGGCGGGGGGGCAGAGATTGACCCCTAGGCTCCTTGATTATGGGGTGCCTCAGGGCTCGGTCCCGTCCCCCCTCCTTTTTAACATCTACATGAAACTGCTGGGTGAGATCATTCGGCGACACGGGGTGAGGTATCATCAGTACGCGGATGATCCCCAATTATATATCTCCACCCCGTGTCCTTTCAGTGAAGCAGTCGACGTGATGTGCCGGTGCCTGGAAGATGTAAGGTTCTGGATGGGGGTGAACAGGCTTAGACTCAACCCTGACAAGACCGAGTGGCTCTGGGTCTTGCCCTCCAAGGGTCATCCTGATGGTCCATCATTAGTCCTGGGGGGGGGTGTAAATTTACCTCCCTAAATGCAGGCACGCAACTTGGGTGTCCTCCTGGACTCACAGCTAAATTTGGAGCAACATCTATCGGCTGTGGCCAGGGGGACCTTTGCCCAGGTTCGCCTGGTGCCCCAGTTGCGGCTTATTTGGACCAGGAGGCTTTACTCATGGTCACTCATGCCCTTGTCACCTCAAGACTGGATTACTGCAATGCACTCTACATGGGGCTACCCTTGAAGAGCGTTCGGAGGCTTCAGTTGGTTCAGAATGCAGCCGCGAGAGCGATTGTGGGTGCACCAAGGTACACCCACGTGTCACCTATCCTCCGCGAGCTGCACTGGCTTCCTGTGGGTCTCCGGATGCAATTCAAGATGTTGGTTATCACCTTTAAAGCCCTTCATGGTTTAGGACCAGGTTACTTACAGGACCGCATAGTTCCCAGAGACTGGTGAGATCCCACAGATTGGGTCTCCTTCAGGTCCTGTCGGCCAGACAATGTCGGCTGGCGGGCCCTCGGGGAAGGGCCTTTTCTGTGGTGGCTCCGACCTGGTGGAATCAATTTCCCCCCAAGATTCGAACTACTCCCACCTTGCCGGCCTTTAAGAAAGCCATTAAAACTCTCCTGTTCCGGCAGGCCTGGGGTTGATGTCCCCAGGGGGGGCGGGATATGATTGGGACATGCTGTATGAATGCACTTATTTTACTGTTTTATTGTTATATTTATTGTTTTAATTTTGTACGCCGCCCTGAGTCCCTAGGGATTGGGCGGCATATAAATTTTATTAATAAATAAATAAATAAATATACTGTACAGTTCATTTATTCATTCTAACCATTGTCTATCCACTGCAGAATGAAGACCTCTTCCGCATGTTTCTAACTTATACAGTCCTAAACTTTCTTTTGCCAATTGGTCCCATCATACTTGCTGATGTCGTAGATCCATCTTGTTTTAGGTCTCTTTTGTGGATGCTTTTCATCAAGTGGGAACCATTCTTTGACTGTCTTGGTCCACCTGTTGTCTGTTCTTCTTTCTATGTGACCAACTCATTTCCATTTCCACTCTTTTGCTTTCTTTTGTTTGTTCTCTAATCCGTGTGCAGGTCTTTCTATCTTGTCTTGTGCTGCCAAGCGTTGTATCTTTCTATGGCTCTTTATACAGTATACAGTATATATGTGCCCCCCCACCTCTCTCTCTCCCCCCTATTCTTCACAGCAGTTGTAAGCACAATTGCATTTTAACCTCTCTCTCTCCAAATTTACATCATGACTCTCACCTTTCTATAATCTATCTACACAAGTTTATGTTCTAAGGTATCTGTTCAAGAAAAGCAGTTATTTCGTTCTCCTGCCTTCCAATGTTATGTTCTGAATTCTGTCCATGGAACTCTATTAACTGAATGAAATAAAACACAGGCCAACTTTCCAAAGAGCAGCATTGGAGAAGGGCCTGAATTTTGGCTTTGCATACAAATTCAGTTCCTGACAAAAGAACTGGCCTGAAACCACTGTCTTCCTATGTGGTCAAAAGTGAACTAGATGGACTACTTACTTACTTAATAATAAAGCAAGTTCTGCTGTCCCTAAGGAAGGAATAGATTTAATGTCATAATTTGATGTTATGTGTTATTCATTTTCTTTATATTTGTATGGATGCTTCATTGTACAGATAGTCCTTGACTTACAATTACAAATGAGTCCAAAATTTCTGTTGCTAAGCAAGACAGTTGTTAAGTGAATTATGAGCCATTTTACAACCTTTCTTGCCACAGTTGTTAAGTGAATCACTGCAATTGTTAAGTTAGTAACATGGTCGTGAAATTAATCTGGCTTCGCCATTGACTTTGCAAAAGGGGATCACGTGATTCCAGGACACTGCAACTTGTCATAAATATGAACCATCTGCCAAGTGTCTGAATTTTGATCACATGACCACGGGGATGCTGCAATGGTCTTAAGTGTGAAAAATGGTCATAAGTCACTTTTTTCAGGCGCTGTTGTAACTTCGAACAGTTACAAAATGAACTGTTGTAAATTGAGGACTACCTGAACAGTCCTGAGAATTGAATCTTATTTTTCCAGTATTTGGGGAGGAAAAGATGAGGGGAAGAGTAGGGTAAAAAGAAAAAGAAAAGAAAAGTGAAAGATAATGAAACTTATCAACAAAGCAGTAGTTAAACACAGGCCTTCTTGCCCTAATAAACATAGATGAAGTGGCTATTAAGGTTTCTTATCATACTGTGTGTAAATTTATTGTCAGCTAAATTGCACGAGTAGAATCCCAGTTTTTTAAGGATTAAATTGTAGAAGAACATGGAATTTAAGTGCAAGGCTTGGAGTTTATAAACTAATTTCTATTCCATTTTCCATTCTGACCTTGGCAAATGACAATCTCCTGAAAAGATCACCCTAAATCCTAAGAACGAAGAGCTTAGTGTAAACAGTCTCAGCAAGATCCCTTTGATTCTTAAAGACATGTTAAAAGAAAGAATGAATCTGATCCTTCCTTGAATCTTAGTGCAGACTGCCTGAAACCATACATCCTAGCCCTGAGTCTTATCAGATAAGCCTTATCAATACTGGCTTTGTGATAATCCAGGCAAGACTGGATTTTTCAGCTGAGTCCATTAAGGTCAGGTCAAGTTCTTTTTAAATAACCCAAATATACATTTTTCTATTCTTTGTTTTCTCCCTACACTGGCATCATCCTTCCAAACTGCCAATTTGTCTTCTCAGGCCAAACCTAATCAACCATACACAGGCCTTTTGTCGTTCTCCCACCCCACCACAAACACACCCACCCACACTAATATCGACATTCCAGGATGCTTTTGTTGAGGTAGGCTAAATCCAACTGAAATGCAATCTAGTTTTTGTTTCCTTTGTTGCTTATTCTATACCTGCCATCTCCTGCAACCAGCAATTTGTAACACAGACTTTTTAAGGTAATTCGACACTGCAACCTAAGATGCTTGTCTCTCTTGCTGCTCCTGGCTGTATCTTAAATCATCTTCAGAAATTCTAGTCTGACAGTGGTGAGTTAGCAATGATACTCAGTCTCCACTACTGCCACCACAAGACTACTTGGTTTGCCCTACTTCCTTGCCCTTCCCAAAGGTACGGTGAGGTAGGGTAGAGCAGGGCAGGGCAAGGTAAGGTAGGGTAGGATAGAGAAGGAAGGGAAGGACAGGAGAGGGGAGGGAAGAGGAGAGGGGACTGGATGGGACAAGATGGGAGAGGGGAAGAGAGGGGACGGGAGGGGAGAGAGGAGGGGAGGGGGGAGGAGTATAAAGCAGGGAATGGGAAAGTAAAGGTGCCCACTGGCAAGATATAAGGGTTGAATGAAGTGTGAGGTTCTAGGCTTGAGGATAGCTAATTGATTTAATAGCCCATTATTGGATCAGCTGTAGTATTATTCAAAACAAACAATAACAATTGCTGACTAGCAGAGAACATAGTAATTCAACATGAAATGCCTGCGTTGCATAAGGTAGTAGCCAGCCACTGGGAAGGAAGGAGTGTTTCACATATGGTAGCCATTCAGATCTGGGGCTGTTACTAGAACTGAACAAAGTGATGAAAACCATCCTTTTCTGCAGGACACAATCAGTTCAGGTTGTAAGAGCAGTTTTGCACCGAAGTTGTAAAACATGGCCATGTTGTGCATTTGCCTTGATCTGGGAATAGGTGGACTTATGCTCTCCAAGTGATGAATGGTTGGTATTGATGATGGGCCAAGCAGATAATGCAGAATTTAAGCGATTCCATATTCTTAGGAAAGCAGCAGCCTTAAGTATATTTCTCTGCCATTTTTCTAGAGAAACCCAGAGACAATGAGGCACAGTAAGGTGGCCACATTAAATTGCTTTCCTTCAGTCCATGATCCAGTAGAAAAGAGTGCTGGAATAAACAGTGGAGTAGCCACTGCTGATCACTATTTTGTCAAAGCAATAAGGCTAGTGATTGTTCTCATGAACTAAATATAAGAATAGAATAGAATAGAATAGAATAGAATAGAATAGAATAGAATAGAATAGAATAGAATAGAATAGAATATATACCATTTTAGACAAGTGACTGTCCAGTCTCTTCTTAAGAGAAGTTAACAAAATCAACTGGTGGATTGTCATGGCTTTTTTCCTGTCATCTATCAGCAGAAAAGAAAAAAAGCTATCTGATCATGAATCAGAACACAAAGGAAGAATATAAATGATAAATAAAATATGACCTGGGATTGATTTCTGAAAGATACCTACTATATGGGGAAAATTTGCAAAACTGAAACACTATAAAATAATGAGAAGTGAAAAAAAAAAAGATTCAACACCAAAATGCATAGGCAATGGTATCTATTCCAGTATCCATATGCCAAAAGCAATATCCAATGGTCAGGTGTGTCAAATTCTGCTGACAGGTCCAAAAGAATCAGCACTCTTATAAAGATTTGAACACGGTCACCAAAATATCATTCAGAATCTGATAAATTGCCAACTCAGTTGAATGACCCAGAGACAAAATACTGATTGATATGGATCAAGAAGACCATTAGAAGACAAAGAATTAATTCTGAGAGGGCAACCATTTCAAGAACTTTAGATGTTTGTAAGTCTGGTAAGCTGAGCACAAAAAGTGATCTAAAAAAAGCTTTGCTTCAATAAAGGGCCAAAAATAGTATGCTTAACAGAGTATGGGAATCTATCTGCAGTTGAAATGCACAGGAAATGGCTGAGATAAGACAAAAGGGGAAAAAAGATAGAAGAGTAGGATCAAATAACGAGAAAAAAGACTTAGAGGGCAAAATAGTATAAGGAGACTCCTCCATGGTTTCTTGAATCTCTTGTTTCCAGAACTGGGGTCAATAAAATGCAGATGGCATAAAAGAACATAGAAAAGGTGGTGAAGGAGAGCTTGGGGAAAGAAAAGAAGGAATAATATTAGATAAAATGATCCCAAGATCTTGGCTGAAGCAAAGGAGTTGAGAGAGAGATGTTTCCACATTCAGTGGAGGCTGGTACTTTACAGTTCTTATAAAAATGGTGACTGGGGCATGTTCATGATGCAGCTGATGAGACACAAGGAAGAGTAGAGTAGGGTAGGGTAGGGTAGGGTAGGGTACGGTAGAGTAGAGTAGAGTAGAGTAGAATAGAATAGAAAAGAATAGAATAGAATAGAATAGAATAGAATAGAATAGAATAGAATAGAATAGAATAGAATAGAATAGAATAGACCTTGGAGATCTTCTAGCTCAAGCAGGAGAACCTATACCATTTCAGATGACTATCCAGTCTCTTCTTAAAAACCTCCAGTGATGGAGCGCCCACAATTTATGAAGGCAAGCTGTTCCACTGGTTAATTGTCCTTACTGTTAATTGTCCTCACTCCTTAATTCCAGGTTGCTTCTGGTTTCCAACCATTGTTTCTTGTCTTGCTCTCTGGTGCTTTGGAGAATAATTTGACCACCTCTTATTTGTGGCAGCCCCTCAAATACTGGAATACTGCTATCGTGTCACCCTTGTTTCTTCTTTTCCATTCTTTTCTTTTAAAAAGTTTTTTTATTTATAATACAGTTAAAAAAAGTGGACATAACGTAATATTCCAGTGTAAGTATTTCTAACAATTTGTTCCTCTTCTTACATATAATTCTTTATCTCTATATATACATATATATTTTTCTATACAATATCTGCTTTATTTCTCTATTTACTTCTTTTCTTTAGACTAGCCAAACCCAAGTCCCACAGCCGTTCTTCATAAGTTTTAGTCTCCAGGCCTCTGATCATCTTGTTGCTCTTCTCTGAATTTTTTTCCAAAGTCTCAACATCTTTTTTGTAGTACCGTGACCAAAATTTGTTGCAGTATTCCAGGTAAGGTCTCAATAGGGTTTTATAAAGCTTAGCAAAAGGAGTCTTAAACGTCTGATTTCCTGGAAGTGTTGGTGTTCACAGCAAGATCACTAGTTCAGAAAGAAATTTCTCGATTTTCTCAGATACAGGTACAGCTGTCTCTAGTTCCAAAAGGCCAAAACCTTAGTATCTCTCTGAAGATGAAAGAAATGTCCAGGATAAAACTGAGCTGAAGTTTATCTAGAGCTACAGTGTAAGGGCACATTATAGCAGCCAACACAGCTAAGAAAGGAAAAGATATCCCACAGTTTTTTACTATTAGAGTCATACCATACTGAGCATTTTTGAATTACCTGGTGGCTTAAATACAAACCACTTCAGTCCTCTAACTTCTCTTTAGATTAACTAATGTAACAAGATTTAATTGAATTATTTGAATACCCTTCCCATCCTGTCTCCAAATTAGAAACTTGCCGCATTTTCACCTTCAAGTGTGGGATGTGAGCTTGCCTTTTCTCTCTCTCATTTTTTAAAAAAGAAAATGTAACCCTGTTTCCTATTTTTGGCATTCGCTGACATCAGGAAACAATCATCTTGAGCATCCAAGATTGTTTTGTCCCAAAGCATTTTCTGGCTTTTCTATTTCTGCCTAAAGCCAGACTTTCTCAAGCATTGTTGATGGTACCAGATAGATTAAAATAACCAAAGCCCTGAGCCCAAACATCATTTAAATTTGCTGGCCAAGCTTTCCATTAAAATACCATCGCTCTAATTTAAAACATCCTTTTTCAATTTGCATTCTGTACCACTCATCATTATTTTTCTGCTTATTTTAATTTGCATTTTATTTTTTTGTTTTGTTTTGCATTTGGCATGGGCTTGCTAATCTCCACAAGTAAAATCATTTAAATTTTCTTGTGGATTTTTAAGAAGAGATTGAACAACCATTTGTCTGAAATGTTATAAGGTTTCCTGCCTGAGCAGGGGGTCAGACTAGAAGACCTCCAAGGTCCCTTTCAACTATTCTATTCTATTCTATTCTATTCTATTCTATTCTATTCTATTCTATTCTATTCTATTCTAAATAAAGAACAGAAACTTCATAAATATGAGCCAGTTACCACATGGCTGAATTTTGATCACGTGATCTTGGAGATGTTGCAATGGTTATAAGTGTGAAAAATAATCATAAATCATTTTTAGTGCTGTTGTAACTTTGAATGGTCAGTATACAAACTGTTTATAACTCAAGGACTTCCTGTATGTTTACTTGCAAAACGAATAGCGCCTAAAGTTGCTGAGTATATGTCAGAATGTCAAGCATCTTGGTTAAAATGCAATCATGCCAATCCAGTCATTATTGTTATGGTTTTCTTTTTCTGCAACTGGAAATTTTCAGGGCCATATTATTATTAACCTAGGTCAAACAACCTTTTACAGAGACACAAATTCATAGAACAGGAAGGAGACTAGAGATTTTGCAAGGAACAGGTGCTGGGTTCTATCCTGGCATCTGCCAAGTAGGGTTGAAAAACTCTTCCCTAGAATTTGATAGCATTGCCTTAGAAAATGACTCTGTGGCTTAAGTTGATGTGAGCCAGCTTCCCCTTAGCAGAGATTGAAAAGCTCTGATTTATAGCATCAAGGGGAAGGCATCCTTTGTCTGTCAAAGTCTGTGTTCATTCAGAGTAATCTAACAGTGGAAGAAGCTGGGCAGGGGTAGATTTAAAAAATCAACAATTTCAGCTATTTTAGTCTACCCTATTAAAAATAGTGAGGGGGATTAGTTCTGTGCCCTAATCATGTCTACGACAATAAAGTAGGCAAGGAAACAGAGTAAACTCCACAAGATGGATTAGAAAGAGAGAAGACCACAGACAGAGAAGAAATTGAAGCAAAGCAAATAAGAGATTTTAGCCTTCTTCATAAAGATTGAACGCAAGAGTGGAATGAACTCAGTTCACCAAAGACATTCTCTTTGAAGCCTGCTCTTCATCAAATCAACCACCATTTCACAAGTATAGCTGAACATACATCTTGTCTTAAATTTTGGTTTCTTGACGTCTTCATCAGCATTAAGCACCCAAGCTAAGACATGAAATAAATAAATGCACAATAAGCTTATGTCATGGAATATCCTGCAATCTGTATAATGCTGTTTGGGCCTGTATATGTATTAAACTAAAATTAAAAAGATAATAACATGATGTAAAACATATACAGACATTTTCTGCTATCTTGAGTAAAACATTAAACCCCGAGGCAGCAAAATAATAACTAAAATGAACAATCTCATGGTTTCAGATGACTCTATTGATTCCACCCTGGGGTATATCTTTTTTTCTGTATCTCAACATGTCTGGATAACTAGATTATAAGTGAAGTACAGGCTGGGAAACCTATATGTGGGACAAGACAAGACAAAAATGCACAAGTGATGGATCACCAGAAGCATTTTGAGTTTAGAACGAGCCTTCAAATCCTTGAAATAAACACCCTATTAACCATGTGTGATGGTCATATGCACTACCAAAGCTGACATCAGAGTATAGAAAGAACTCAAAGAAGTATCATGTTTCCCCAAAAATAAGACGCAGCCGGAAAATAAGTCCTGGTATGATTTTTCAGGACACTCATAATAAAAGTCCCAAACCAAAAATTTGTTGCCAGATGGACGCATTTAGTACCGTATTTTCCCAAATATAAGCTCTACTTTTTGAAGCAAAAATTAATATAAAGACCTGGTCTTATTTTCCAGGAAACATGGTAGTGCAAGATCAGAAGATGTGGAGAGACCTGGCGCATAAAATCATCAAGAGTCAAGACTCAAGACATGACTGAATGGACATCATCATGATCATCATTGCAGACATGTGAACATCTGCCTCGCTTATTGCTCATTTTCTTCCAGCCATGGCTGGCTTAAGGTAAAACCAAGATTTACTGAAGTGAAGTTTGATGTGGGGAGGAGACCATATTGGTAGGCCAGATGGTAAAATTATATGGGCCAGAGATAGCGTGTGAAGAAGCAATTCACTGTCCTTCTTTAACAGTGCTAGAATTCAAGGTTGGTTCAAAAGAGTCTCACTTGATGCAAAACGGTCTCCAACACAAGAAGATGGAAATAGGATGGTGTCATTAGACCAGGGGTCTTCAAACTTAGCCTTTTTATGACTTGTGGATTTCAACTCCCAGAATTCCTCAGCCAACATTCTGGGAGTTGAAGTCCACAAGTCATAAAAGGGCCAAGTTTGAAGACCCTTGCATTAGACCAACCCCCAAGTGTATTTGTTGAATTGAAATGTTGAAATAGCATGCTGGCATGGCTACTTAAATTCTCAGATTCCACATTTGCCAAAATTCTGGCAATGGGACAGGAAAGAACTGCCTGTCCTGTAGTTCTGACAAATATGTTAGATGTTGAACAAGCCTTTCAGCTAAAAGACCATAAACTATTTCTTTATTACAGAAATATGAGATTGAAATAAGCTCAGCTGTCATTACTTTCTGAGGTAATTGGGCTTGTGCAAAACAAATGACAATAGAAAAGTGTGGAAATTTATAGGAACCGGCAGTATACAATCATGGAAAATGTTGATATATTTTTTTTTTTTGAGAGGCAAAACAGACCCTTTTCATCACCTCATCATAAAACTCTCAAGGGCGCAGCAATGCTTCTGTGAGGATACAATCCATGCCTTTCTTTTGCATTTTATAATGAAGTTGCAACAAAAAATTGAACTTTACAAACAAAATCCAGGGAGGTGGTAGCAATGTAAGAAAAGGCAGAGGTATGCTTCTTTTGGGAAAACAAATACTTAAATACAGTTTCACTTTTATAAATTCTTTAAAAAATTTTGATCTAATAATTTAACCTGGAGGGCTGAATCACTCTATAAAAGTGCAACACATTTGCTAATAAAAGTGAACATTCACTCTTAAGCATAAAGTGAAATACCCTTGGAATTAAGTTTGAATTAAGTTGAATTAAATTTTTGAATTAAAATTAAATTTTCTTTTCAAGAGAGTTAAGGGTTAGTATGATTTTGGTTATTGTATAATTAGTAAACTTAAATAGATTATGTTTAATATGTTTGTATAACCCTGTACTTGGCTCTGGGAAGTGGGGGTGGGCGGGGGCGGGGGTGGGGTGGGGGGGATGGGTTGAAGGTTAAATAGCTCAGATAAGTAGAAATAGTTTTATTGTATATAATATTGATGTTTCAGTTTGGAGAGAGGAATTGCTCGGGCATTTCCCCTGGACCGCATCCGGAGTGAGAAGATAGGAGGAAGGGGAGAAGTAAGTAGGAAGGTTGAGGAGAAGGAGGAGAGGGGGAGAGTGAGGAAGAAGAGGGAAAGAGAGAAGTGACAGAAGAGGTTAGAGGTGGATGCGGTTTCGGGGGAAATGGGTGAGCAATACTGAAAGTTTTGTGTATAAATTTATTTTATTCTTTATCTGATGTATTTTTTTATAAATGTAATGTAAAATTGAATTTTTTTTTTTTAAAAAAATTAAATTTTCTTGCAGTGATATAAAAGAAGCTTGTCATTCTCCATGGTCCCTGGAATTACTTGATGGTCTCCCTTTCAAATACTAACCAGGTTTGATTTTACTTAGCTTCTAAAGGTCTAGGTAGACACTGCCCCCTACTGTAGCCTAAAGGTAGCAAAGACCTCAAGTAAAACTCAACTGCTGATGACTTCATGGGTCATTGGCTTTCCTATCTAGTTACTTCTTAAACAGGGTTGGTGCTGTTATTTTTGAACAATTATGACAGTAAGACTGGATTTAGTTTTGGGTCCCTACCTTGTCGACTAGATAAACCCTACAAATTTGAGTAGTGCCAAGCTACAACCAAATACCATGTTTCACACAAGTAGTACAGGCATGCCTAGATGCTAAATGTTTTTAATTGTGTAAATTTGATAAGTTGACAAGTTAACAAATCAGGACGCCTTTTAACTTTCCTAATTTGAAAAACATGAATGCTTGGTATGGAAGACTCACGCATCTCATGCCAATAGGGATCTGCAAACTTGCCTGTCCATTTGAGAGTTGCCAATGACTTCATCATGGATTTCTTAAAAGCAAAGCTTCAGAATTAAATATTGCAATTTAATGTTAGAAGCTGATTTATTTACTTTGGGTGCAAAGCAATGAAAGTTTGTTTCTAATAGTTTAGAAGGTATTTTTAAGAGTTTGAGTTGGTTGGTTGAGTTTGGTTGGCCTCAAGAAGAACTGTTCCCAGATCACTTTTCCTTAAGCTCAGTCAATAATTAACTTATTGTAGTAAATATGTATAATAAATTAAAGCTGTCAACTGCTCATTTATAAGTGAGAGTGGTCTTTCAGATGTATTGCACTCCAACAGATGTGAGCATCTTGCATTATAAAGTTAAGAAAAACTGAGGTCCAGCAAACATCTAGAAGTTGGCTATCTGAGCAATAGCAAGTAATTTTCCAAATGGGATACACTTCCGTGAACACACAGACACACACATACATATACACACCCACACACAAACATGCACTGAGAGACACATCAAGATAAAGATGTGTCTGGTTTCAATAGGCCATGCATTTTCCACTCTGCTTTTGATTTGGATGAAATCTCTGATACTTTTTCTCAATAAACCAGCATCTGTCTTAAAACATACATGTCCCAATACATTTGCATTAAGTTGTGACCAAATCTCACTAAAATTAGAGGGAAAAGTCTGCTGTAACCATCTCAAACCTTATTGCTTTAACATAAGTGCTACTTAGAATGTTGTACTGTTTTATCTGTGCAAACCATTGATTTATTTTTGAAACACTTAGCAGTGGAAAACTCTTCAGGGGGATATTTTAATGCAATTAATCCAGGGGGTCTTTTTTTTAGATTTCTACAGGTCTTCAAATGGCACATAATGGATGCTACAGTCATTTAAAGTCATGGGTAATGCTTCTCGGCAAGATTTAGTGTAAGGATCACAATCCAGATTAATTTATTGTATGGGAGCATTTATTTAGCCCCTGTTTATCCAAGGATGTGCCGAATTAATCTGATGCAAAGATAAAGAAGTCAGGCTGATATTTTTTGATAGTTCAGAAATGGTGGTATCTTAACTGAGTGTGTTAGTATTGCAAACAAAGACATTGTGGTACATACTATATATTATCACTTAAATCCCACACATACTGAAGTAGAAACAAATCAAACCTGTATTATAATAAACCTAACATCTATGTCCATATCATGCATGTCTAAATTTTTCAAGAATTTTATTGCATGCCGGCCAGTGTGTGAGATGTGGCTGTATACATTTGATAAATAAATCAATAAATAAAATGACTGCAGGTAGTCCTCAATTTACAACAATCCACTTATTGAACATTCGAAGTTACGACGACCCAGGAAAAGTGACTTATGACCATTTTTCACACTTATGACCGTTGCAGCCTCCCCATGGTCATGTGATTTACATTCAGACGCTTAACAATGGACTCATGTTAATGACGGTTGCAGTGTCCCGAGGTCATGTGATCCCCTTTTGCGACCTTCTAACAAGCAGAGTCAATACGGAAACCAGATTCACTTAACAACAATGTTAAGAAAAGTCGTAAAATGGGGCAAAATTTTCTTAACAAATTTCTCACTTAGCAACATAAATTTTGGGCTCAGTTGTGGTCGTATGTTGAGGATTACCTGTATTTTATATATGGAAACATCTGACTTTTTTAAAAAACAAAAAAAAAGAGATAGGCTGCATATGTGAGGTTATACATGGACTGCATCGAATTTGTTAAAAATGTTCTTCTTGAGTGATTAACTTGAAATTGGTTCCTACAGTGTCAAAGCTAAGCAAGTTCTCCTTCATCTGCTGATCTCCCCAGCAGAACAGCCATTGAGGAAAGTTGAACTGCATCTTAGATAACAGTTGACTGCAATGTAATTTGCAAATTAGAAGTGTTTTAAATAAGCTATTCACCTTCATTCCTGGTAGAATAATACTGGAGCAGCTACTTGGGGAACTTTTTTTTTAAAAAAATACAAGAACAGTTAACCAATTAATTTATAGTGTAACAGTTTAAGCTTTCCTTAGATCAGTGTTTCTCAACCTGTGGGTCGGGACCCCATTTGGGGTCGAACGACCATTTCACGGGGGTCGCCAAACAAGGCTGTCCGCCATTTTTTCCCCTTTTCTTGGGCCACGCCCCTGGCACCTGGTGATGTATAAGTGGTTGGGGGTCACCACAACATGGGGAACTGTATCATGGGGTCGCATGATTAGAAAGGTTGAGAACCACTGCCTTAGATTAAGTTTGGGCTTGCAAATGTCAGAAACTTCTAGCTTAGTGTGAAATTTTAACTCATTTAATCATTATTTCTTTACATAAAGGTAGATTCTATAACACAAGAGAGACAGCATGGACTCTATTTCTTACAAATGCTTAATACCAAAAATAGGCCCTTTGATTTTATTGGTAAAATATCAACATGAATAGAATTATTGTGTAAGATAGAAATTACTATGTAAAATATTAGTTTTACATAAATAAGTAATACTAATGGAGCAATCTCTGAGACATAGTAGTTGCAAAGGAAGTTTGTTTAAAGCCTTAGACATCCACAAGCAA
This sequence comes from Crotalus tigris, assembly GCF_016545835.1. Classification (NCBI taxonomy): domain Eukaryota; kingdom Metazoa; phylum Chordata; class Lepidosauria; order Squamata; family Viperidae; genus Crotalus; species Crotalus tigris. The sequence goes on from NW_024097237.1 coordinate 956,900, forward strand.
ATGTTGTGCTCCACCATAAATTCAACACTTTTCCCAAAACATGCATTATCTTCTGTTGTATATAATTTAGGGGAAAGAATCTACTTCCTCTGAGAAAAACTCCTTTCTAAAGCAGGAAAAACTTCACTAGCATTGCTCTACTTTAAAAAAACAAATGGAAAATGAGGCCAGAAAGAAAAAAAAAGAAAAGATAAGCACTTCTCTATAATAACACGGAAGTGATAGTTTTCTAAGTGCAGATGATTTTTTTTAAAATGGAACATTCATTGTCAGTTATTTATTGAAGTCTAAAATCCACATGTTTGCCACTACGGATAAGAGCTCAGCTCAAATAAGGCTATTATCAGGCCAGTTCATGTAAACAGAACAATCCAAATCTAGTTAGGACTACACCCGGTGTTGCGTCCTTGGCGGGAAAACAGACACGAGAAGCAGCTGGAGTTCTCAGTTTCTTTTATTCAGCGTTCAGCTTACAGGAAGATGGCTTCAGCCTCGCCCAAACGCCTCGCAGCCTCTTATATAGGCAACTCCCGGGTAAATGGGTTACTTTTCCCGCGCCAGCACCCGCGCATGCGCACGGCGCTGGCGACAGCCTGTCTGGTCCCGGGCAGCTTTGCACCTGCCCGGGACTGCCTGCAAACGCCCGAGCCGTTTGCAAAGGCTCGGGACATAACACCCCTTTCCCCCGGGCTAAAACTACTACCAACATACAACATTTATTTTATATGACATTTTGCTCCCCAGTGCTCCCACTGTTTACTGGCCTTTGCCTTGCCAGCAATGTTATGTAGTCTTCTAGGTACTTAGGAGATTTCTTTGCTCTCTGTGACCTTCTTAGCTGTGGGTTACTGGCATAAGTCCCCTGACTGGAGGGAGGCGTGAGCCTGTTCTCTCTATTGTGCCCTGGTGTCTTCCAAGGACTGTGCCCCGATGCCTGGCCTGCTTGCTTGCCCACCGGGCTCGTCAGGCCAGGGCTTCTGTTACTTTGTGACCTGGTTGACCTACCTAGCTGTAGACCCTCAGGCCCCTTGAAGTGATAGCCGCTGCTGGGCGTCTCTGTAGAACCTCCTAGGTCAGTCCAAGACCTGTCAGGAGGCTGTTCATTCCCTGAACCCCATTCTGTGCTCGGGCTCGTGTGGGTTTCTGTACTTTCCCAAAACTCAGGTGTTCCCTGATTTGTGCTAGGGTTGTTGTAGTCGGGACTTGGTTCCTCGACTAGCTCTGTGTATGTTTGACCCCCTGTAGGATTTGGGGTAAGGTCAGGCCAACTTTGGGGATTGTGTGCCAGCTCTCTTGCGGGGAATGATTTGTTGGGATGCCCCCGGGTATCCTCCGTGACTGGAGTGCTGTGTGACGTGTGTGGAACGTGAGTATGCCCCCGGGGTGACTCCCTGGCTGGAGTAGGCGTGAGTGCCTGTTGTGTGGGTAAGCTCCATGACTTCCTTTTCGGAGCAATTGCGGAATCTGGGGACGGGCCGTTTGTGGCTCCCTCAGTGGAGATGGGCAGTAACTCTTGCCCTTCCCTTTGCTCCAAAGGGTCCCCCTCCCCCCCTGGAAAAGACCCAGGAGTCTCAGCAGAAAAGTCTCGCCTAGAGCGAAGTTGGTCGATGTGCCGACGTAGGACACGACCGTTGTCCAGGGCAACCTCGTAGGAGAGAGGACCTGTGATCCTGGACACAGAAGCGGGGACCCATGTATGACCAGGCCCGTAATTGCGAGCCCAAACCGGGGCACCCACAAGTAGTTGTCTAGGTGCCCTAGGATGTGAGGTAGATGAAGGCAGTCTGTCCGGATGCAACCGGTCAAGTCTAGTAGTAAGTTGGCGCCCCCAACGAAGTTCAGCTGGACTTCTCCCTGTAGAAGTGGACGGTGTGGTGCGATAAGAAAGGAGAAAGTCAGCCAACCTGTGATGCCAGTCCCCGTAGGTGAGTCTCTTCAAGGCGTCCTTTGCGATGCGCACCATGCGTTCAGCCATACCGTTGGTGGACGGGTGAAAAGGCGCAGACGTGGCATGACGAATCAGGTTTGCCTGTAAGAAAGCTTGGAATTCGGAGGAGGTGAATTGAGGGCCGTTGTCGGACACGATGACATCTGGCAGCCCGTGTGCAGCAAAAATCCCCCTCAGTACCTGAATAGTCTTTGCAGTGGTGGTGGATGAGACAGGCACAACCTCAAGCCATTTTGAATGGCTGTCAACAAGGACCAAGAAGAACTGGCCCTGAAAGGGCCCAGCGTAGTCAATGTGCACCCTAGACCATGGGGACTGTGTTTCCTCCCATCTATGCACAGGAGCTTGGGGCATCTCTGGGCGAGATCGTTGGCAGAGGTGGCATGCGTGCACCTTAGCCTCAATATCTTTATCTAAAGCAGGCCACCACAAGTGGCTTCGTGCAAGAGCCTTCATACGGACAATGCCAGGATGACCCTCGTGGAGGGATTCTAAGACCCTAGTCCTCATTGAGGTGGGAATGACAACTCTGTTTCCCCAAAGCAGACAACCCTGAGAAAGGGACAGTTCGTTTCTTTTGGACCAGAAACTCTGAAACTCAGGACTAGGGCAGTGCTCAGGCCACCCGGACAGGACCCAGGAGCGGACACGTGAAAGTGTGTGATCTGTACCCGTTTCAGCGGTAACATCCCTGGCACTAAGAGGGAGCTCGGGCAAGGCTTGGATTGATAGAATGTTGACAGCTGGCGCGGGGTCAGCTTCTACTACTGGCAGAGGCAACTACTGAGGCCATCAGCATGGCCCATTTCTTTCCCAGGCTTGTGGAGTAATGAAAAATCATATGCAGACAAGAAAATAGACCACCTAAGCATTCTAGGGGAAATGATGTGGGGAGTCTGCTTACGTGTGGTAAACAGTCCCAGCAGAGGCTTATGGTCAGTGAAGACCGTGAAATGCCTGCCATATAGAAAATCGTGGAATTTTTTAATTCCAGCAACAACAGCCAGAGCCTCCCTGTCTATCTGAGCGTAGTTGCGCTCGGCAGAAGACAGTGTTCTGGAGTAGTATGCAATAGGAACCTGAGTTCCATCAGACCTGAGGTGACTCAGGACAGCTCCAACCCCGTAGGGGGATGCATCACAAGCGATGCACACAGGAAGAGACTCGTTGAAATGTGCAAGAACACTGTTAGAAGTGAGCAAGGCCTTGACTTCTTTAAAGCAAGCCTCATGTGCTTGTGACCACAGCCACACAGCTTGTTTGTCTAGTAGCCTGTGAAGAGGCTCAGCTACACTAGCTTTATGTGGAAGAAAAGAATTGTAGAAATTCAGGAGGCCTAGGAAGGCCTGAAGTTCGGCCTTAGACTTTGGCCTGGGTGCTTGTAAAATAGCAGTTAGTTTGGATTCAGCAGGATGAATCCCAGCAGCATCAATTTTGAATCCCAGAAATTCAGTAGAAGGCACCCCGATCTTGCATTTGTCTTTTCTGAGCTTGAGGCCTGATTCCCTGAATCTTAACAGGACAGCCCTAAGTCTTTCAGCTAGAATGTGTGTGGAGTCTCCTGCAATCAAGACATCGTCAAAGTAGGGGCAGACCCCTGGTATACCTCGTAGTGTGTTTTCCATTACGCTTTGGAAAATCCCAGGAGCGACATTTACTCCAAACTGTAGCCTTTTTACTTTAAAGGCTCCCCTGTGGGTCACAATGGTCTGAGCTATGGCAGCATCATCATCAACAGGCAGCTGTTGATATGCTTGAGCTAGGTCAAGCTTTGCAAAAACACGCCCCCCCTTGAGAGAGGCCAGGATGTGACTGACCACAGGAACAGGATAGGCATGTTGCTGCAATGCCTTATTGAGTGTGCATTTGTAATCAGCACAAATGCGAATGTCCCCATTTGCCTTTAGAGGCGTGACAATGGGGGTCTCCCACGGGCTGGAATCAACAGGTTCTAGGATTCCCTGTTGGATTAGTTTGTCTAGTTCAGTGTCAATCTTACTTTTTAAAGCAAAAGGGACCCTTCTTGCTTTAATCCTAATGGGAGTGACAGTGGGGTCTAGCTTTAAGGACACAGGTGGTCCTTTGAATGTGCCCAGCTGGGGGCTGAAAACATCTGCAAATTCTTTGCAGACTTCCTGTAGGTCGAGTGTTTGTAAGCTGTTGAGTCCTGTGACGTGTATCCCCAGGGCCTCAAACCAATCGAGTCCTATGAGACTCGTTCGTTCACCCCCTACTACTAATAAGTCTAGTGGACCTTCAAAGCTCTTGTATTGCACGTTAAGGGTGGCCTCCCCCTTAACACATACTCTTGAGTTCTGAAAATCTGTTAATACAATATCAGAAGGCCTTAACTTGGCCTTAGACCCACTACTGGAACAAATCTTCCTAAATGTATGCAATGAAATGATGGACAGGGCAGACCCTGTGTCTAGTTCCATAGATAATGGAACCCCTTGTAGCTTCACGTTGAGTGACAGCTTTTTCTTCATGGGCTTGTGTGTGCCTGTTCTACAGATGCTTCTTCGCGAAGCGCAAAACCCTACCCTATTCTGGCTGGGGAATCTGGTACCTTTCAGGCGTTCTTCTTGGGGTTGTGCCTTTCGTCGGCTCAGACACACAGCTGCAATATGCCCTTGTTTGCCGCATGCCCGGCAGGTAGCGGAGCGGAACTTGCAGTCGGTTCTCCTGTGGCGACCTCCACAGCCGATGCACTTGAGCAGAGCCGAAGAGCTTCCCTTCTGGTTCTCTTCCTTCGCGGGGTGTAGACGGTCGACTTCCTCGTCCGGATCCTCCTCGGAGTTTCGTCGGACGTCTTCCTGGTGCACGGACGCACCCTCTGCACTGTTTCTGATCGGCCGCATGTTTTTGATGGCGCCGCCTGCTGCTTCTTCTGCGGTGACTTCCCTTAAGGCGTCTTGGAAGGATAATTCTTCCTTGGCAAAAAGTCTCTGTTGTAGCTCTCGATGCCTTAGCCCGCACACGAATCGGTCCCTCAGTCGTTCCTCGAGGTCCTTGAACTCGCAGGGCTTGGCGGCCTTCCGTAGCGCGGCGATGTATTCCTTGGCTGTTTCACCGGACCGTTGATCCCTCTGCTCGAAGGTGTGGCGCCATGAGATAACGGACACCTTGGGGTGGAAGTGCTCTTTCAGCAGCTTCTTCAGGTCTGCGTAGCTTACAGACTCTACTGGAACAGGTGCTACAAGATTTTCTGCGATTTCGAAGGCGTCTTGGCCGCAAACGCAAAGCAGGGTGGCGGCCTTCAAGCTATCTTCCCTCACTTGGTTTGCCTTGAAGTAGTTCTCCATTCTGGATACGTAGGACTCCCACCGCTCTGGATGTGAGACGTCGAATTCCGAAAGCCTTCCGATTTTCGCCATCTTCGGATCTTCAGGAGACGGGTCTATCAGCCAGCCTACCCCCGAATGCGCACCGGATTGGCGGGTAGCTGCGGAGTCGACGCCGTTCCTCTTCCGCCGTTCAGGACTCCTCGGGTAAGCTTACACTTCTTCCTTTCCAGGTAGTGCAAGGCATCCCACCTTCGTCGCCAGTGTTGCGTCCTTGGCGGGAAAACAGACACGAGAAGCAGCTGGAGTTCTCAGTTTCTTTTATTCAGCGTTCAGCTTACAGGAAGATGGCTTCAGCTCAGCCCAAACGCCTCACAGCCTCTTATATAGGCAACTCCCGGGTAAATGGGTTACTTTCCCGCGCCAGCACCCGCGCATGCGCACGGCGCTGGCGACAGCCTGTCTGGTCCCGGGCAGCTTTGCACCTGCCCGGGACTGCCTGCAAACGCCCGAGCCGTTTGCAAGGCTCGGGACATAACACCCGGGATATTTAGTTTACTTTGTACACCTGTGAGATTTAAGGACCTTGAAAAAGGTCCCTATTTTGCATCTTAACCTCTAACAACAATATGCAAAGAGGGGGGAATCTGGAGAGCACAAAATTGATGGTTTCACTTTTTTTGCGTTCTGGATGTAAATCAATGTGCCCTCTTAAGAAGGCTTTTTGGGGACAACAGAGAATGAGATGGTTGGATGGAGTCACTGAAGCAGTAGGTGTGAACTTAAATGGACTCCAGAAGATGGTAGAGGACAGGAAGACCTGGAGGAACATTGTCCATGGGGTCGCGATGGGTCGGACACGACTTCGCAATTAACAACAACAAGAAGGCTTTGAACCAGTGGTTCTCAACCTGTGGGTCGGGACCCCATTTGGGGTCAAACAACCATTTCACGGGGGTCGCCAAACAATGCAGTCCGCCATTTTTTTCCCCTTTTCCTTAGCTGTGCTACTCCCTTTTATTCTATTGGCTTTTGAAAGCCACTAGAATAGACTCTCTTGAATAGAGTCTAATTCTATTGGCTTTCAAAAGCCAATAGGAATTGTCCAGGCTGTCTCTGCCCTGCTGAGCCCGCCAAAAGTCCCATTCTGCAAACAGTGCTGCACCAGTTGAGTAGTCCTCAACTTACGACCGGTTGAGTAGTCCTCGACTTACGACTGGTTGGGGGGGGTTGCGGCATTAAAAAGGTTGAGAACCACTGCTTTGAACTATGGTGCTGGAGAAGACTCCTGAGAGTCCCCTGGACTGCAAGGCAATCAAACCGGTCAGTCCTAGAGGAGATCAACCCTGACTGCTCTTTAGAAGGCCAGATCCTGAAGTTGAAACACAAGTACTTTGGCCACCTAATGAGAAGGAAAGACTCACTGGAGAAGAGCCTAATGCTGAGAAAGATTGAGGGCCAGAGAAGAAGGGGACAACAGAGAATGAGGTGGCTGGATGGAGTCACTGAAGCAGTAGGAGTGAGCTTAAATGGACTCCAGGAGATGGTAGAGGACAGGAAGGCCTGGAGGAACGTTGTCCATAGGGTCGTGATGGTCAGACATGACTTCGCAACTAACAACAACAACAAAGAAGGCTGCCTTCTACAGCTGATTCTTTTTGATCACAATCTTGTTATTGTAGATCTGAATGCAAAGGAAAGCCTTTTGCTCTCAATCGCTTTGAGAATGCAAGCAAACATATTGCAGCATTATGCCATAAACCTATTCATTCACTTTACCATAGTCCCATCCATTTTTTAAAAAATAATCCCCAAATTTATTATTTTTATAAATCACTCAAGGGGTCAAACACATCTAATATTCCTTCCTACTCCTATTTTCCTCACAACAAACTCGTGAGGTGAGTCGGACTAAGAGTCAGCGACTGCTCCTAAGTCACAAAGCTGAGTCTCATGCATAAACTGGAACTGGAATTCAGTCTCCTGAATTTCCGCCTGGAGCCTTAACTACTAGAGCAAGCTGGTTCTCTGATTTGATCATTTCAGAATTTATAATTGACAATCTGATAATCAGATTGGCTGATCTGATTTGATAAAAAAAATCTTAAAATGACATTGCTGGCAGTTTTGGAGATTATGGTCCAAATAGAGAGCACCAAAAAGCTTGTTTTATAAGGCCCCCAAGCTTGCCAAATAGCAAGAATATGGCTTATGTATAAAACCAGCTTTTGGACAAACTAATACAAATATGTATCTTTATAAAATCATACACTTGCTTAAGAAAGCATAGCAGCCACATTTGTCCATATTATCAGAAAAATATCACCTACACGTGGAGATTGCCAAATCTGATGAAAACAAGATTTCAGCGTTGCATATATTGTCTGAAAAGGTAGAACCATCCTCAGGTTAGATAGTGTTCCAATATTTAAAGGGTCAACCTATTCTTCAAATCACCTGAAGGCAGAAGCAGAAGCAATAGATGGAAGCTAAACAAGGGGAGAACTGACCTAGAAATAAGGAAAAACTTTCTGACAGTTAAACAACTAATCCGTGGAATGACTTGCTTCCAGAAGTTGTGGGTGCTCTAACACTGGTTTTTAAGAAGATTGGACAGCCACTTGCTTGAAATGGTATAGGGTTTCCTGTTGAGCAGGGGGTTCTACTAGAACAGACATGTCAAACACAAGACCCGGGGGCCGGATGCGGCCCGCAAAGTGGTTTCATGTGGCCTGTGAAGCCATCCTGGAAACAGTGAGGGAACAGCCCCCTCTGCCTTGGCTCTGGCCCAGGCCAGCCGGGAGCCAATGTACAATTTTGTGGTGGCCCTCTATGTTGAAACGCATTCAGTCTTAGCTCCATAAGCCCCCCCCCCCCCGCATGGCCCGAGAGGAACAGTGAGGCTCCTCCAGTGGACCATGCCTTGGCACTTGCCCTGGTCCCATCCCATTCTGCTAGAGACCCTCAGATCTATCCCACTCCTGCCCAGGCCCCCACAGGCACCCTTGACGTGAATGATGTAGAGCTGGCCACACCCACCCAGTAGGCCACACCCACTCCATCCATACCCACCCAGTAGGCCGCACCCACTCTGGCCACACCCACCCGGCCCCCTGAGGGCAACCGCAATGCTGATGCGGCCCTCAATGAAATTGAGTTTGACACCCCTGTACTAGAAGACCTCTAACATCCCTTTCAACTTCTGTTATTGTCATTTCCTCAAGGATCACAAAATGTCACAGGTTACATCAACAGCAGCACTCTGTTGTTTGAAGTCATATATCCAATTTCAACTTGCAGAATTGCCCCACGTTGGCTGAAGATTTTGGGAGAGCAAGAACAACATACACAAGGAAGCCCCTGGCTTGCAAAACTTCTATTAGGCAGAAAATGTGTCAACAGCTTAAACTGCCCAAAGATAAAGCTGAATTTATCATACACAAACTGTCATTTCTGATACGCTTAAATTCAATTCTTCAGACGTGGAACTTCCATGTACAAATAAATGGTAGCATAACTGCACCAGTAATTCACAGAACAGGCCACATTTCCATGTCCACTTGTGACTTTAATTCATAAGGCATTTCATTATCCATCACTGGAACAAGAATTTCCTAATTCCTTTTCAGACTTTCTGTTATGATCCAACCAACACAATCATGACTACATTCTTAAATTATTTCAGACTGGCAAGGATACGGAGGCACTTCCATGTGGCTCTCCGCCAATTTCATAAAAATAACATTCTCAGTTTCTCTCTCCCTTTCATACACAAACAGAAACACACATTTGTGACAGGTTTTATTTGCTTGTTGTCTGGGTAATCAGCACTTTATGAACTATGGACTTGGAAGGCCGGACTTCGAATGACAAAAAGATTGTTAATACAGCTGGGCAGTTATTTTTTTGTTTTCTTGTGAGAACCTTGGTAAAAGAAGGACACTTACCTATGCAGAAGTAGCTCTAGCACAGTGTTTCTCAACCTTGACAATTTTAAGCAGATACATCAACCAGAAGCTTGGCCTAAACTGGAGTGCATTCAGATTTCCACAACAAATTATTTTGCCTCTGGCTTTTCTATTCTTTGCATGGAACTTTTTTTTTTTTTTGCATTTGTCCTAAACCAGACCTGGCTGAATAATTAACCCAGACTATAGAAAGGCATTGTTTATGTGGCTATTGAAAATGTTAACTGTATACCTAAACAGTTAACCTCTCTCCTTCTAATATCCACAAGCATAATCCACTTCCCAGGCCATGTTAATTCTGTAACTGCTTTGTATCCATTTGCTGACATTAGTGGAGGAAACAAACATTGCTATCAGATAAGATGGTCCTTGACTTAGGACCACAATTCAGTCCAAAATTTCTGTTACTATGTGAGACATTTGTTAAGTGAATTTTGCCCCATTTTACCTCTCTTGCCACAGTTGTTAAGTGAATCACTGCAGTTGTTAAGTTAGTAACATGGTTGTTAAATGAATCTGACCCTCCTCCATTGATTTTGCTTGTCAGAAGGTTACAAAAGGTGACACTGGGACACTGCAATCATCATAAATATGAGTCAGTTGCAGAGGTCGTAAGTGTGAAAAATGGTCATAAGTCACTTTTCTTCATTGCCGTTGCAACTTCAAACAGTCACTAAATGAACTGTTGTAACTTGAGGACCATCTGTATAATTGCTTTTTTTTTTCGACAGAGGCAATAGTAGAATGTAATATTGGCACTACTGATGATCTTAAGTCCTTTTAACAACCTTTATCATATGCAGGACAAGAAGCAACGGATGGAAACTAATCAAGGAGAGAAGCAACCTAGAACTAAGGAGAAATTTCCTGACAGTGAGAACAATCAACCAGTGGAACAACCTGCCTCCAGAAGTGGTGAATGCTCCAACACTGGAAGTTTTTAAGAAGAGACTGGACAGCCATTTGTCCGAAATGGTATAGGGTTTCCTGCCTGAGCAGGGGGTTGGACTAGATGACCTCCAAAGTCCCTTCCAACTTTATTATTATTATTAACTCTACTTTTGTGTATCTTTCTGGATCCCCTAATAACCAAACAAAAGCTCACAAAAATACCTTTGGTACTTGCTTTTTAAAAACATCCTAATGACAAATGCAATTGCTCAATTCAAAGAAGTGAGGGGAACGGATGAAAAAAAATGACAAACAGCCTGGTTTAATTTCAAACGTTAATATATTTTCTATTTTATAGGGAATATATGTTTTTTTCACCCTTAATTTGCAGCAATGGTGGCATCCTCATAAAGAGGGGTGAAATTTGTAAGATGCCTCTTAAAATAAATATTTTTTATAAAATAATAAAACTTCAAATAAATATTCTTTACACTAGACAATATATTGAAAAATTAGAAAATAAAGACTCAATTTTACTGCAACTGTCCAAAAGGAGAGAGAGAGAGAAAAAAAAAAGAAATCAGAGTCTTGCAATTGAAGGGCTTCATAAGGCAAAAAATACAATCTAAGCCATAGGGATTGATTCACATTCTTTTGAATGTACAACATATTAGTATAATATTTTGTGACTCGTGTGCCATACTTGTTTTTATGACACTTGTGTTTTCACAGTTGAAAATATCCTATATACAAAAATATAGCACATCTCTGGCAGAAAATAAATTGGGAGTGGGTTGAAGTAGTTTCCTAATTTACAAGTGTACTAATTCCTTTAAAAACACACAAACGCACAACACGTGAGTTTGCCTAGAAGTAGCTTGAGTCTCTTAGCTTATGCAATACTTGGGTGCTGCCACTTGGATCTCCACTGGTCGGATTCTAAAGTGGGGTCTTCACAAGACTGGACTTTTTTCACTGCTGCTTCTCCCCTCCCCAACCACCAAGAAACAGTGCCACAGTTATAGATCATTTAGCTGGCCCCATTTGATGTTCTTTCGTCATCCTTATTACCCGATTAGTGATGCTATGTTGGCTTGTCAATAATCCTGGGTGGGACTTTGGGAACTTTACAGCAAACCGTGTTGGACTGTTTACAACGACAACCTGGCCTGTTAACTTGGTCGTAACAGCCCTGGCACAATTTAAGGCAACCCTTGGCTGGTAGGTAACACCACAAGCAAGGCAGAACAAGGGACACGACCCCCATGGTGGACCACCGAGTGCAACAGTGGGCCTGGCTACAGGAACACGGGTTATCAGCACAGTTGTCCTCATCGTCATTGGAGCAGTGGTAGAAAAGCCCCTTCACACAACAGACACAGGTCCCGTAATCTACCATGTTCTGGGCTGAGCAAAGACATTGCTTATCACAGATCCAACAGGATGGAAGAGTCCGTGGATAAGTGCATTCCTTACACTTGCATTTCCCACAGTCCTCACATCGGTAAGCATGCATATGCAAATTTTCTTTGCTGGGGGGTTTCAGCTCCCGAGACTTCAGTTCCGATTTCGGCTGTACTCGTATTATCCCCTCAACAACTGTCCCCAAGGATGACCCCAGAAGTCTCTGTTCGGAGGAATTGCTACTCGTACTTGTCCTTGTGCTACCACGTGAGCTAGTGCTGCTGACCGTGCTGATGGAACGGGAGAGTGGTAGTCGAGAAGAAACATGGACCTGGGGGTGTTGAAGCCAGTTCAAATGACGTTGCTCCGTCAAGTCATGTGGCCTTTCGCTCTTGTGCTGGACCGCTGGATGTGGTGCTGGCTTCAGTCCTGGCCGGGGAGCCACCGTAGGAGGTTCTGTGTATTCATTTGTGTTTCGGATAGCCTTGATCTGCTCCAAGGATAAGACGTGAACTTGTTGTGCTAAGACATCCCTCAGGTCAGAATCTCCAAATTGTCTCCCGGTGTCATGCTGGCCTTGAAGCAAGGGTTGTAACCCACTGCCATTCTGAGCTCTCGTCTCCATCAGTATCCTGAACAGCTATCACTCCCGGAAGCTTAGAACACATCTGAAATCCTAAGTGAAAGAAAGGGAGGATTAGTTGGGTGTTCTTTTGTTTTTGCATTTCCAGGTGTGGATGTTTGCTTTGCCAGGCAATGTAACTGGGTGCAGCATTGCACCCAGTCTCTCAGGAAAGAAAGTCAATCAACCGAGGTCTTGATCTTGAAATAAACACACACTTTAAGGAAACAAACCTTTATTTGCTATCCTGAATTGGGCCAAGTTTATGGAAATGCAACACTACAATGCTTCCCTGGAATTAGGACTTTCAATATCAACCCAGATCTGCATGTAGGTCAGCCTGCAGCTTTTGCACACTTAAGTGTGCTCTGCTTGGCAAGGCAGCTGCATGTGGCTCACTCCACCACACCTGATAAATAAGCCTAGTGAACACCTGTCTCTATCTCGTGCGCTTTACTTTTTACGGCTTACATCTGAATGAGGCTCCAAACAGGCTTTTCAAATTCTTGCCCCAGATAGAAAAATCTTACATAAGTACAGGTGGGAGCCATTGATTTCAGAGGAACTTATTCCATAAGTAAGAGAATGTAGGACTGAAGACTTAGCTGGAGCTTAATCCCCTTCAAGTTGTAAAATTACCATACAGGTAGTCCTCGACTTACTCCTATTCATTTAGTGTCCATTCAAAGTTGTGACACTGAAAAAAAATGACGCAGGGCCGTGTTTCACAGGACTGTTGTTTCATCCTCAAGGGTCACGTGATCAAAATTCAAACACTTGGCAACTGGCACGTATTTATGACCCTTCGTGTATTTATGCAGTGCCCCAGGGTCCTTCTGACAAGCAAATATCAACGGGGAAGTCAGATTTGCTTTACGACCGTGTTACTAACTAAACCAGCTGCGGCAGTTCGCTTAACAGTGGCAAGAAAGATCGTAAAATGGGGCAAAATGTAACCATGTCTTGCTTAGCAACGGAAATGTTAAGCTCCAATGTGGTCATAAGTCGAGGACTACCTGTTAGTAGCCCTGAAGCTCTGGGAGCAAAATGGTAGCTCTGAACATTATGGGGCAATCTGGGAAAAATGTTGGCAGCCCATGAAACGTAAAGACAATGCAGAGAGGAAAAGGAACAATTCTATGCAATGGTAGCAGGAAAAACAGCCAGGTTATTTGGCTCTGGGAGTCATCAAATTGAACAAACAAATGCTTTTGGGTATTTGAGGTTAGTCTTATCTGAGGTGAAAAAACAAACAAACCCGAAAAGCTAGACCCCCCCTTCTCTCTTCAGAATTTTGCATTTGTGTTCCACTTTGCAATTCAAAGTACCAGCAGAGACACATTACAATGCTAAGCACTGTCAGGGTTTGCATTGTGCATTCATAACACCCAGAGATAATCCATTCACTTCCTGAACATAGCCAGAAAAGGTGGTTTGGCTTACATGGGCAAACATCCTACACATTAACAATAAATCACACAGTTCCAGGAACAGCATGTGACACCGCTGCTTCAACTTAAAACTGGGCTTCCTAAAGCATTATTGCTTAGCTGTAAGAAGCACAATGAACTATGCTCAGAGTAACAAAGATGTCAAACTGGAATGAGAGAGAGAGAGAGAGAGAGAGAGAGAGAGAGAGAGAAGCTGAAATTCTTACTCTCTCAAGATTTAGCAAGACCTATTTCACAAAGGTGAACCATAAAGGCTATCAAACTAAACTTTATTATGCTCCCTGCAATTCAGAAGACAACACTTTCGAATATACAAGCATTCAAACACTGCCTGTCTAGAGAACTTTGCAGGATTTATTTCTGAGAAAACCTGCAAGAAATGGCCACACTCTCATGGACATTTGCTTGCAAAGCATTTCATTCCTCAACAACCACTTTGGAGAAGCACTTAAAATTCTGACTTCCATTTGCCTTCTAAGAACATGAACAAACAGAACTCACTAGTGCTGGATGAAAGTCAGGCACAGACCTATTTTGCAATAACTGTATAAAAATGGGTGTTGCTTTTTTAAAATCCTGCACAGGGGAAAATGCAGGAGCCTGGAGGTTTCATATTGTACATTTAGGATTTCCGTGACAAAGCTTCGCCCTAGAAAAAGATTAGTTTGACATCTTCCCACTTGAGCTGATTCTTCCTCCTAGCAACCCAAGCATAGCTCTTTCTCTTATTATAGACTTTTCCTCTGCAGATAGTTAGTTAGTTAGTTAGTTAGATAGATAGATAGATAGATAGATAGATAGATAGATAGATAGATAGATAGATAGATAAAGCAGGCTGATAAGGTGGGATTTTTGGAAACCACACTACTTGTTTGCCTCTAAGCTGTCCTGATCTTGCAGGAAGAAAACCTACAAACAACCTGGAGATAAGAAATGAACTTCCTGGCTGGGCGGAGGTGGGAGAGAAAAAGCAGTGAGAATGGGGCTACTAATAAGATTGCCTTATCAGGAGAGCTTTGCTGTCTCACTTCCTCTCTCCTCCCAAGTAGGGACTTTGCTTATGTAAAGCCTTCTAGATAGCAGCTCCATTCAGGAATATCTTCAAGTCAGGTAGTCTCTCTCTCTCTCTCTTATTCCTTTCCCTGGCCCTAAAAGTATAAGACTCCCTTCAATGTTGCTTTTGATAGGATGTTATTATTCTCTCCTCCGGGAGCCCAGGAAAATACTTTAAAAGGTAGTATTCTCTCTAGCCTCTCTCTTTGATTTGATCTGCATAATCAACCTTCCCCCCCCCCCACACACACACTTCAAGGCATGAGAAAACCTGAACTTTTCCCAAAATAAATAAAATAACAGCCCCCAGAATGTCATTTGTCCATAAGGGGGCTGGGGGCTGCGGTGGAGGGAGCTTGACCTATGAATAAGACCAAAGTCACACTCCCAATAGATTGATTTCTCTATGAATGTCACACAGGTGTTTGGAAAAAAACAGCAGCTCAACTCCTCTTTTGAAACGATGGTTTCCCACCCCCCAATTGATATATATATTTAGCGAGATGGCTTTTCTGCCATTGCCCAAAATCAATGGCTTTTCTGCCATTGCCCAAAATCAAGAGTCATGGGGAGGAAAACGCTCCTTTCCCCCTACAAGTTTCTAAACAGTTCTCTCTCGCTTTCCCAACCTCTCTCTCTCTCTCTCTCTCTCTCTCTCTCTCTCTCAAAAGTCGTTATTAGGCGAAATTGACAAGGCGCATACAGACAGGTCCCTTTGACAGACAGAAGCGTATAAGGGGAAAGGAATAAAGGCAAACTTTCCGTGCCATTGAGAACCTTCCACCGTTGTTTCCTGCCACTGAATCGCCTTGTCTTCGTGTCATATTTACGGCCGGAGGTTAAATCTCTGCAGTTAGAAAACGGCCCAAACTAAGAGGGGGGGGGGAAGGGAGATTGCCAGCCTTTTTTTCCCCCAAAATAAGGAGTGTCCCCCCTCTCTCCCTCCCCAAAATAAAATAGAAGGCAAGGAAACTGGTAGGGCAGATGTCAACAAGCGTTGCTCCCAAAGTGATTTGGTAGCGGCCTTGCTCCCCTTCCAATCGGTTTCCCAAGCAGAGGGGGACGAGAAGGCCGGGGGAGGGGGGGAGAGAAACAGATTTACAGTCTCTCACTTCCGAATGGCACCCAGAAAAAGCTCCCCCCCACCTCCCCGCCCAAAGAGGCACAAGCCAAAGAACCCCGATTTCAGAGTCTGGGGCTGCGGAAGCCCAACCTTTGACAGGTTTGAAGCCCCCCTCCCCACGGGCTCTGGATTTAGCCCGAACCCCGTTTTGCAAAGGGTCCGCCTGCAGGCGAGCTTCCCGGCGCCTCGATCCGGGGAACAGAGTTACTCTCCTGCAAGCAGTTGTTTTTTTTTAACCTGCCCTTGGAAACCACCACGCCACCTCCCATTGACAATCGGGCCGCGGGTGGGTGCTCCCACGCTTGCAAAGACCTCCGCAAAAAGCGGAAGGGGACCAGCAGGTGACCCCCCCCACCCGAGAAATCGGGACTTCAGCCCCCGCAGCCCCCGTGCGCCCTTTCCAAGCCACCTCGCCGGGCTCCATCGCCCTCCGTCCCCACGAGGGAGGGAGAAAGACGGAGGGAGCAAAGCGGGGAAACCCCGCCGTCTCGCACCCCGGGGCAAACGGCTCCGATCCGCACGTTTCTTGTACAAGCCTTGGTTTCTCTCCTCCCGGGAGTTCGCTTTGCAACGGAAGGGCAAAGCTGCCTGCCGCCGTGCAAGCGAGGTCACCCTCACTCCCAAGCCTTCTCTCCCCCCCCCCACAAGAGTCTCTCCCCGCGTCCTCCTTCCTGCGGCGGGCGAGTAAATGCAACCCCAGAAGCCGAAAAGGGAAAAAAAAAAAAAGAACAGAAAAGCGTTTCTTCCGTTTGCAAACTCACTTCGAGTCCAGGTTGTAAGCCAGAAGCATCGAAATGTTTTGCTTTTAAACCGAGGGGGAAAAAAAAATCCACTGCAAACTTGGGAGGCTTTTTTTTTTTCCTCTCTCTCTCTCTCTCTGCTTGCACTTTTCTCCAGAGGGGAAAAATAACAACAAGTCGTAAGCCAGAGAGCCACACGCCGCTGCACCACAATCAACGGATTTCTAAAAAAAAAAAAAAAAACACAAAAAAACGCCCTTTTTCTTTTCCGATCCAGCGAGGATTTGTTTTTTTCTCTCTCTCTCTTTCTCTCCCCCTTCGCGATCTCACGGCGGTTTCCTTAATCGCTTCTGTTGTTGTTGGGGTTTTTTTTTTTATCAATGAAGAGGCCGATTCGTCATTCTCCAGCCACTTTTCTCTGCGTGCACCGTACACAGAAAGGAGCGCGAGGGGAAGACAAGCCCCGGCCAACGACGCGAAGAGTCGGTTCTTTAATAACAATTAAAAAAGTAAAAATAAAAATTACGATTCCTGGAGTTGGCTTTGATGAGCTCTCTCTCTCTCTCTCGCTCAGATCTTTTTCCAGCCCAACCAAGAGCGGCTTTTTTCTCGGATCGCTCGGCTTCCCCAGACTCCGATCGGTTGCAAAAAACCGTTTGCAAAATAAAAAAAAAATGATAATGGGAAAAAAAATAGGAAAAAGGGAAGGTAGCTTTTCTTTTCTTTTTTTTTTTTTAAAGTGGTGGCTTGCTTGCTTCCTCGGAGTTTGTGTGCTGTACGTGAGTGCGTGTTTTTTTTCCCCCCTCTCTCTTTCTCTCTCCCTCTCTCAAGGCAGCTTTGCTGATTGCAAAAAAAAAAAAAAAAAAAAGGGAGGGGGAGTTGCTGTTGTTTTAAAGGGGAGGGGAGAGGGGAAAAAAAATCAGCGGTTGCTTTCTGCTGCTGCTGCTGCTGCTGCTGCTTGTATCTTTGCAGAAAAGCAGGTTTGAGATCCGGTCTCTAAGAGCTTCGGCGTTTTTCTGCTGCTCCCTCGTTCCCCTCCTTCTCTGGCTTTTTTTTTTTTTTCTCCTTTCTTTTCTTTTTTTTTTTTTCTTCTCCTTTCCGGAGGAGGCAGGGTGATCTCTCCGCAAAAGCAAAAGTAAATGGCGTCATGTGGATCTGAGGAGGAACAGAGCAGTTGTTGTCCTAGAGGATATATCGCATCCGGTCCCAGCTCATTGGCTCGCGCGGGCTACATTCATTTCCCCTGCCAGGGCGCGCTTAGGGTTGTTGCAACTCCGCAGCAGTCGGTGTTCGAGACCCCGGCCGGAGGAGGCAGTAGCTCCCGCTCCGCTCCCTCCCTTTTTTCATTTTAGGGTGGTGGGGGGGACGCCACTAAAATCCCCAGTGCACCCCAGGAATGGAAGGGATCCTATTTGCCCTAAAGAAGCCTCGCTTCGGGGGACCTGGTGGGGGGGGATGGGAAGGGAAAAAGGGGGGGGAAGGGAGACGTATTTTCCCTTCGGTGACATTTTGGACAAAGGGGGGGAAAAAAAGCGCAGGCAGGGGACTCCAACCTCCCTCTTCCCCCCTCCCCCCCGTCTTGCTGTCCTGAGATCAGATGGGGTTCGCACCCCTAAATAAGCTGGTTGAATCTTGACCTTAGCCAATGGTATTTAAAAAAAACAAAAAGCGGAACGGAGGCAGAACTTTTTCGGGGTGACAAAACAAAATCCACGCACCCCTTTTCCCCCTCCCGGGAATGCCCCCTTATTCCTCCCCCCCCCAACCTTCACCATCCCAAATTGCAAATTGGATTTTATTCGGGAGGAGGGGGCGTGAATTATTTTCCTCCACGAGACTCCGAGGCGGCGGGGGGGGCCTCCTCGTTTGAAGGCCCCCTTCTTTGGGGATCAACCCCGCTGAATTCGCTGCCTTTCCTTCCTGAGCCTACAAAGAAAGCCGTGGGACGTTAGACGCCCTTGGGATGGGGCAAGTCCGAAGCGGGGGCGGGGGGGCAAGCGGTTTCGAGGGACCGCAGAGTCAGACCAGGCAATCGCCCCCCCCCCCCACAAAAGACCCAAAGGAAGCTTGAAGCAGACCTAGGCAAGGCAGCAGGGCCGAAATAACTTAACACGTGGTGCGGGGCATTGCATCATGAATGTAACTTCGCGGCTGGTTCCCACCCACCTACCCCCCCCTTCTCCCGTCCCCCGCCTCCATTCAAAGAAAGGTAATCCAATCACCTAGCCGATTTTCCAGGGCGCTACGCGGGGAGGAGAAAAGGGAGGGGATCGTGTTGGGTGGATTATCCCAAGGAGACGTTTGAGTACAAGTGTTAGCTGCAATTCCGCCGCCGCCCCCCCCTTTCCTCTCCTTCCCCTCCCCTTTCCTATCCTCCCCACTTCCCCAACACCACCCCCGTCCCCGTTCACCCTCTGCGTGTTTAGTGTACGTGAGAAGCAGAATGCTGCCCTGGTAGAAACGGACCAGGGCTATGAAAAATGCGTTTCTGTATAAACGAAGCACAGTTTTTTTTTCCTTTTTCTTTTTTTTAAAAGGAAAGTGCGTGGGGAGGCTTAGTAAGAATAGGAAAAGGGCAGACGTGATGCGAGGTTTGTTTATTTGGAAGGGTTTTCCACGGGGGATTATAGGGAGGCATTATTTTCTGAATGAACATACATAGGAGGCTGGCTACTAACGGTTGGAAAGCCTAGCCTTTTATAAGCTTCTGATTCACTGGCTGGGGTGAAAGCCTGGAAAGGGTGCCAGAGAGGGAAATTGGTTGACATTTGTCTTGCCTGGAGTGGGGGGGTGGGCAGGCGTTGAAGCCTTCTCTGACATAAGAGAAGTCAGTTCTCCAGAATGTCCATGCAGAGAAGAGCAAAGCAAAAAACGATGAAGGGGCTGGAGGCTAAAATGTAGAAGAATGGTTACAGACGGTGGAATTCAGCCGGTTTGCACCACTTTGGCAGAACTTGGTAGTTAATTTTTTGTTGCCGGGGCCCAGAATGGACTTCCGGAAGCAGCATCCACACAGAGAACTGGTTGTTCACATATTTGAATCCCACCACTGGTTACAGGAATTGGGCACCTCTATAGTCTATTGAAAAGAAGGACTAGAGGACACATGATAGCACATGATAGTTGAGGAGCTCCTGCGAAGGTGAGAGGGTCAAATTATTTTCCGAAGCACCAATAGGCAAGACAAGAAACAATGGTTGGGAAATAACCAAGGAGAAAAGCAGCCTAGAATTAAGGAGAAATTTCCTAACAGTGAGAGCAATTAACCGATGGAATAGCTTGCCTTCAGAAGTTGTGGGTGCTCCATCACTGAAGGTTTTCAAAAAGAGGCTGGACTTTGTCTGAAGTGGTATAGGGTCTCTTGCCTGAGCAGAGAGCTGGACTGAAGGACCTCCAAGGTCCCTTCCAACGCTGTTAATTCTATTTCAAACACTTTTTGAAGAAATGAGTTGAAACAGAAAATGCTGTTTGATAGTAAGTATTCCATTAAAGGTAAAGAAGCTATGACCGTAGCCATTTGTTACTATTCTAATTAAAGTATCAGATTTTTTTTTTTTAAATCCACTGTATATTCCATTAGGAATCCTTTGCAAATGATTGGCAGGTTAATGTAGGTAAATGTGTATGGAGATTCTCCATCATCCACTCATGGCTGTTCCAAAGGTGCTTTTCAAAAGCAACTGGATTTCCTTGTTTTTTTTTCCCTTGAAAACGTTTCATTTCTCATCCAAGAAGCTTCTTCAGTTCTGACTGAATTCTGAATATATATTATTATTATTAAACGTACATATATCATTTTACTGCTTTCAACCTTGTAAGCCACATAGAGTCACCTTGTAATGAGATGAGCGGCAAGTAAATTTAATAAACAAATAAATTAGAAACAAAAAAATTATCTCCAGAAAAAACAAATTAGGCTTGCACGTGTATTTCTTTTATGCTGTGCTTAAGGCAGGAAGACATTAATCACAGATTCTTATCTCAAATGGATAAAAAATATTAATAAAGTGTAGAAATAATAAAAAGAAAGTAAAGGTAAAACAAATCCAGAAATCTGGATCGTAACAGAAGAACTCTCCAAACTGATAGTTTTTGTTTGAATTCTGCTTCTTTGACTTGATAAGCAGCAGCAACAACAACAAAAATGTTGGCAACATATTGACAATCCATTTTTGCATACCAGTTGAAATGCTGAAGAATATATTTTTTTTTCACCAATCCCCCAGGCCATAGTTCTGGATTTGTTGTTAAATTCCAAATACCAGGCATATAGCCAAGAAGAACATGTATATATATCTTTAACACAGTGATCAGTCCAGAATCATGTTAACAGGCTTGTGGATGTCAGCCCAAGTTCTGAACGTGGCCATAATAGAAGACCAGACAGCCTAGTTCAGTGGTTCTCAACCTTTTTAATGCCGCGACCCCCAACTGGTCGTAAGTCAAGGACTACTCAACCGGTCGTAAGTTGAGGACTACTCAACTGGTGCAGCACCGTTTACAGAATGGGACTTTTGGCGGGCTCAGCAGGGCAGAGACAGCCTGGACAATTCCTATTGGCTTTTGAAAGCCAATAGAATTAGACTCTATTCAAGAGAGTCTATTCTATTGGCTTTCAAAAGCCAATAGAATAAAAGGGAGTAGCACAGCTAAGGAAAAGGGGGAAAAAATGGCGGACTGCGTTGTTTGGCGACTCCCGTGAAATGGTCGTTCGACCCCAAATGGGGTCCCGACCCACAGGTTGAGAACCACTGGTCTAGTTCAAACCCTTGAATTGCATCTTTAGCAGCGAGGTGGTTGTAGCCAAACCTTATTAAACGTTCTGGGGTGACTCTTAATAGACATCAAATGACATCTGTGTTGCTCTGACTTCATTTAAAGATCAAAGTAATCTTTCATATTATGGAACCGCAGTTTCCTCTTTTGTCCAATGGTGGCCTTCAGTTTCAGAAAATCTGGATCTCAAGCTGCTGTTTGTGGAAAGGTCGGTAAGAAGCCCTAGAGTTACTGTGGATCTAATTAGAATAGCTCTCCTTAGGAACTATCATTAATGCATAAGTAAAGGGAACTTTCACTGTTGTGCACCATCTATCATGCAGTTCACTAGAAACTTTTGACATCTTATTATTAGTTTCCCTCAACAACCTAACAGTAATTTTTAGAGAAGATTTAGTGAAGATTTGAACTTTGATAATTAACTTGTTACTGTATGTCCTGGAATTAAAGCCCTTCCTTCCTTCCTTCCTTCCTTCCTTCCTTCCTTCCTTCCTTCCTTCCTTCCTTCCTTCCTTCCTTCCTTCCTTCCTTCCTTCCTTTGTTTTAAAGTTTCTGATTCTATGGTCCAGTTGAAAGTTACACCTTTCCCAATGTTTTCCTCTGTTTATCCAGTTCGGAGTCAGGTGCAATTTCCCAGTTAGACATTTCTCTTCCTCAGTTTTATGAATGACCAGATTTCTTTTCTGCATTATAACCACTAGAGGGGGAGGCTAATTGCTTAGCTTTAGTGAGCTGTTAGAAAAATAAGTATGTCAGGGATGGAGAAGAGGCGAAAGCATTTGTTTCTCTATTGATACCCAGAGTTACCAGCAGCCTTAAGAGCTGGCCATTGTCTTCTGTCTTCTGCATTAAGGGAAAGGACTGGAAAACTGAAAAACTAGGTTGGTATCAGTGGGACACATCTGATGATGTGACCTAGTTAGGGTAATGAAATGTCTGCAAGAAAACAAGCAAGCTCAGAGAGCAGCAAGGACCCCTCACAACACTGTTTAATGACCGTGTGGACTTACAACGGCCCTGAAAAAAAGTGACATGATGGTTTTTCACACAACCGTTGCAGTGTCCCCATGGTCATGTGATTAAAATTTAATATAATATGTGGCAACTCATATTTATGACAGTTCCAGTTTCTTGAGGTCACGTATGGGGGACTGTTAGTAACACCTAACAGCCGTGATTCATTTAAGTGCAGTGATTCATTTAACCACTGGGGCGAGAAAGCTTGCAAAATGGGGCCCAAAATCAACAATCTTTTTGCTTAGCAACAGAAATGTTGGGCTCCATTGTGCTTGTAAGCCGAGGCCTACTTGTACTGTAGACACTGTTTAATAGTTACCCGTAAATGCAGTTTGGGTATTTGGCTAGAATGATCGTCCTGGATTGAACAGGTAAAGCCTCTTCCCAGCCTGAAAGTTCTGTTGTTAAGTGAGACATTTGTTAAGTGAGTTTGGGCCCATTTTATGACCTTTCCTGCCACAATGGTTAAGTGAATCCACTGCAGTTGATAAGTTAGTAACCCAGCTGTTAAGCGAATCTGGCTTCCCCATTGATTTTGCTTGTCAGACGGTCGCAAAAGGGGATCTCATGACTCCGGGACACAACAGCGGTTGTAAGTATGAACCGTTGCCAAGTATCTGAATTTTGAGCATATACAGTGTTTTCCCAAAAGTAAGGCCTACACCAACAATAAGCCCTAGCTTGATTTTTAGGGGTGGGCCTAATATAAGCCCTAGCTTTGGGGCGAGGCACACACCTAAAAATCAAGCTAGGGTGGGGTGTGGGGTGAAGCTGCCCCACTCACCCTGCACCCACTTACCTTGCAGCCAGGCCTCTCCTTGCCGGCCCACTTCTTCTGAGGCCTCTTCTTGTAGCCAGGCCTGCATTTCTCAGTCACAGGGCTTTCCGGAAGGCCTATGCAGCCGAGACTTATGCAAGACTGTACTCGGCTGCTTAGGCCTTCTGGAATGGCCTGACTGCAAAATGCAGGCCCGAATGCAGCTGCAGAACTTCAGCCCCAGAAGAAGTGGACCGGCTGGGCGAGGCTGTGGGTGCTGGAGGTGAGGTAAGGCCTACCCTGAAAATAAGACCTGGTGCCTCTTTTGGAGGCAAAAAAAAAGTACCCAGTCTTATTTTCGGGGGAACATGGTAATAAGGGGACCAACTTTTTTACAATGAAAAGGAGGACACAAATAAATTGAAGAAAAAATATCGCAAATAAAAGAAACATTTTATTCATTGTAACAATAATACAGACAACTTGCATGTGCAAAGTTTGCCGGCCGGGTGTTTTGGCGCACTCAGCAGCAATTCCTATTGGCTTTCGAAAGCCAATAGCGGGAGTAGCACAGTTGAAAAAGTTGAAAAAAAAACCATCAAAAAAAGGTGCCGGAACGCCATTCTGAGCGTTCTATGAGGGGAAAAAAAAGCCCTGCAGATTAGTCTTCAAATATCGAAGAGGAGGAGATGTAGGAGGACACTTTTCGAGGGAGGACAGAACTTACAAAAGGAGGACTGTCCTCCCTAAAGGAGGACGGTTGGTCACCTTAACCATAATCATGGGGATGGTACAAAGATTGTAACTGAAAAAATGTTCCTAAGTCACTTTTTTCAGTGCCATTGTGACTTTGAACGGTCACAATATGAACTGTTTTTAAGTCGAGGACTATCTGTACTGCTTCCCCATCCACTTCTGGGACCCTGTCCAGCTGTTGTGCGTCTGGCATTTGTCCCAGCAAGGAATATGACTTTCTACCATTGTGCTCTGCCATTACACGTGCTTCTTTCCAACAAGCATCCCAAAAGGCCCTGGGAAACACGGGAGAGCTGATGCATGTTTATTTCACTCACAGGGAATCCTCAATTTACAACCATTCATTCAGGGACCATTCAAAATTACAATGGCACTGAAAAAGAGTGACTTACACCTGAAGACTGTTACAGCCAGTGCTTTTTTTTTTTTTTTTTTTTGATCGGGCTGCTGGGGGTCCGCAAAATCGCTCTGCAGGTTTACCTGGACATGCGCTGGCAGCTTAGAAGGAACCAGTTCTTAGGTTCAAAAAAAAAGTTCCGGAACGCCGTTCCGTGCATTCTATGACAAAAAAAGCCCTGGTTACAGCATTCCTACGGTTGTGTGATCAAAATTTGGGCTCATTTAACAACTGCCTTGTTACTCAGTGGAAAATCTGGTCACAATTATGGTTGAAGTTGAGATCTACCTCTATAATACTACTTACTATAATACTACTTAATATAATGCCACTAAGTGGAGACCTACCTGTATACTACTTACTATAATACTACTTACTATAACACTACTAAGTTGAGACCTACCTCTACAATACTACTTAGTATAATATAATTCTACTAAGTTGAGATCTACCTATATAATACTAGTACTTAGTATAATACTACTTAATATAATACTACTAAGTTGAGACCTACGTCTATAATACAGTATAACTGTATTGTAGAAATCCTAATTGTATTTTTGGACAGTGTGTAGCTTTTTAACCTGCTGCAAGGAAGAAGATGCCATTATTTTTCTCCATTTGATGCTCCCACTTCAGTAGCCAAAAAGAGTGGGAGATTGGAGATACCTGAGTCATCCAGTGCTTCTATAAATAAATCCATGGCCAGGTCTGTAACTTAAATATATTGCAGGTTACAACTTCATTTGTATTTGCCCATAAATGTATGTAAGTCTGGATCAGAGTTCCTATCCCTCTGGACCTCAGCTTCCAGGATTCCCCGGCAAGAAAAAATGGATGGAAACTAATCAAGGAGAAAAGCAAGCTAGAACTAAGGAGAAATTTCCTAAACAGTGAGAGCAATTAACCAGTGGAAAAACTTGCCTTTAGAAATTGTGGGTGCTCCATCACTGGAGGCTTTTAAGAAGAGATTGGATTGCCATTTGTCTGAAATGGTAGTGGGTCTCCTGCTGGAGCAACAGGTTGGACTAGAAGACCTCCAAGGTCCCTTCCAGCTCTGTTATTCGGCTGTTCTGTTGATATGTTTGCCATTGAGAATTATGGAATTTGAAATCCATAACAGTAAGAGATAAGTATAGTTTTGTGTAGTACTATGTTTCAATTGGAAAAGGATTAGAATGACTGCCCAGGGCGTATTCAAGGCAGAAGACATAGCCAGCTGTTGTCATTTTCATGGCCAGTACATTTGCTCAACACAATGGCTTCATTGTGTTAGTATGCAGTTCTATTCCTCTCCATCCCAGCTGCGCTCTGAAAAATTCTCTCATACTCCTTCCTTGTAATGGCAATAAGGATGCACTGACCTTAAAAAGAGAGAGACAGACAACTTGAACTCAAAACCATTTTTCTGAGAATAATCAGGATCCAAAAGGGTATGCAGTATTTTTCAAGCCAGTTGAGTAATGAATAGCGTTAAAAAATAATAAAAAAGACAAAGCAAGAAAACAAGATGAAAACTTTCTTTAGCAGAGATGAGAAGAGAGGAGACGAGAAAAAATGAAGTAGGCATGCCACAGCCTATCAATCAAATGGAGATTCGTCAGTGCAATAATTTTTCCAATTGCTACTTGTGGCTGCAAAATGTGGACTCTGAAAAATACAGGTAGGAGAAAGGTGGACACCATTGAAGTCCTCGATCGGACCTCATCAAAAATACCACTCGAAGCCAAGATTGCCAAATAAAGGCTATCATACTTTTGGCCATGTCATGCAAGTTGACTTACTCAAAAAGTCCATCATGCTGAGAGTGATCAGCAGAAATAGGAGAGGAGGCCACCCTAGCATCTGTTGGCTGGACACTATAAAATATGATCATGGCAGATCTGAAAAGGCAGTGTGAGACAGAGGAGCATGACAAGTGCTCATCCATAGAACAGCAAGGGTTGGTCATGGCTGAATGGCTGGGGATGTTGTTCCTCAGGGTTCCTGCTAGACCAGTGATGGTGAACCTTTTAGAAACCGAGTGCCCAAAAACTGGCCCTGCCCCCACTCCACCCCCTGCCCCACCCCCACTCCACCCCCCATCCCCCACACCGTCTGCCTGCAGGGCCACTCACCGCCTCCAGGGTCCGTGCAGATCGCCCAGGCAGCCCAGTAGTGCTATGGCAGTCACGTCCTCTGCCTGCACCTGCAGCATCAACTGTGCACAATGGGATGTGAGGGCAGAGTCTTGTCTACGCT
Organism: Crotalus tigris; assembly: GCF_016545835.1. NCBI lineage: Eukaryota > Metazoa > Chordata > Lepidosauria > Squamata > Viperidae > Crotalus > Crotalus tigris. The sequence goes on from NW_024097237.1 coordinate 983,328, forward strand.
GTCTGGCTGCCATGTCCTTGGCTGTGCTGCTCCACGTGGGCCACGCTCAGGGGCGACTCTCCTTCAGGAGGGCTGCTGGAGAGGAGCGGGTCGTGGGGGGAGGCGAGGCTGGGACAACGGAACGTGTGCCCACAGAGAGGGCTCCGAATGCCGGCTCTGGCACCCGTGCCGTAGGTTCGCCACCACTGTGCTAGACCATAAAGCTGCTTGAATGACTTTGTGATAGTCTCTCTCACTGTCGTATCAACCGATTTTTACAGTTTTTGCAATCATGACCAGACAAAGGGAGCTCTCTATGTTATTTCCTTTCCCCTTTACTCTTGAGTAATGGTTCTCAATCTCAGTGGCTTTAAGAACTGTAGACTCCAACTCTCAGAAATCCATGCTAGCTGCAGAATTCTAGGAATTGCAATCCGCAGGTCTCAAAATCACTGAAATTGAGAAACACTTTTCTAGAGTAAATGGCTGGAAGCTTATTTCTTAGTTTGCTAGTGTAGATGTTAGGGGATGTTAATAGTTGGACACCTGTGCCTACAGTTCACATGGAAAGTAATTTGGTTCTTTGTTAGCACTTTGACAGTGGAGTTGCTATTAAATAAGTCCTTTATTTTTAGTGAGTAGAAAACACAGTAGCTGCTAATTGTTCCCACATTATGTTTAATTTTAATTTAGCATAATGTGTGAAATACATTACTGTTCTTTGTGCATTATGGTTTATTTTATTATTATACTTTTACATTGTTATATAACAGGATTACATAGCAAAGGATTCCCAACAGTTCATGACTTCTACTTGAGGAGAAAGTATGTGACTTCCCAGAATTCACATGGTCTGAGTTAGTACTTGAAATAAAAGAAATAAATCATAAAATAACATCAGTATCCAGGAAGGCCTTTGGACAAATCCATCTAGTGCACCAGTTGTATCCATTCCTGGATCCGGAACCTTACTGTGACTTAATCAACTTCCATTTGGGCTACTGTAATGTTCTATGCAGGGCTGCCCTTGAAGAATATTCAGAAGCTGCAACTGTTTCAGAAGAATAACGATAGCACTTAGATCTATATACCACTTCACCACCCTCTCTAAGCAGTTTACAGAGTCAGTATATTGCCCCCAACAATCAGGGTCCTCATTTTACCAACCTTGGAAGGATGGAAGTCTGAGTCAACCTTGAGCCCTGTCAGGACTGAACTCCTGGCTGGGCAGAGTTAGCCTGGAATACTACATTCTAACCATTGTGCCACCACAGCTCAAACGGTAAACAAGCTGTTCTGGATATGTCAGAATACACTCAGGTGTTACTATATCTCCATGACTTGTACTCATAAGTGTTTGGGTACAATTTAAGATGCTGGTTATAACCAACAAAATCCCTACAAGGCACAAGAGCAAGTTATTTCCAGGACTACTTTCCGATCTTTTCTGGTGGCTCCATGAATGAATGAACGAATGAGCTGTGATCCATATGTTGCCCTTCATCTTCTCCTTGTGGGCTGCTTTAATAAATATAGCAATACCACTTCACAGTGCTTCACAGCCCTCTCTAACCAGTTTACAGAGTCAGCCTTTTGCCCCCAATAATCTGGGTCCTCATTTTACCGACCTCGGAGGGGTGGAAGGCTGAGTCATCCTTGAGCTGGTGAGAATCGAACTGCTGAACTGCTGGCAGCTGGCAGTCAGCAGAAGTAGCCTGCAGTACTGCATTCTAACCACTGCGCCACCACGGCTCATATAATAAGTCAAAGCTAATAAAACATAAAGAAAACAAAAGAGTAACATGGATAGAGAAATACAGCCACCTCTCAAAAGACCAAAATCTGTTGGGCAGACAAAAGTACTCTTATGTGGTTAACCAAAAGAAGGCTATAGTGGAACTCACTGAGCCTTGATTGGTTCCTGGAGTTCCTGGAGTATCATGGTACAGATGGTCTCAACTTATAACCACAACGGAGTCCCAAATTTCTGTTGCTAAGCGAGACAGTTGTTAAGAGAATGTTGCCCCATGTTAGTAGACCTTTCTTGACAGAGCTGTTAAGAGAGTCACTGTAGTTCTTAAGTTAGTAACATGGTTATTAAATGAATCTAGCTACCCCATTGATTTTTGCTTGTCGGAAGGTCACAAAAGGTGATCACATGACCCCGGGAGACTGCCAGTTGCCAAGCCTCCAAATTTTGATCATGTGACCAGGGGAATGCTACAATGGTCGTATGTGTGAAAAACATCAAGTTATAAGTCATTTTTTCCAGTGCCGTTGTAACTTCGAATGATCACTTAATAATGGGTCGAAATCAATGGTTCTCAACCTTTTTAATGCCTCGACCCCAACCGGTCGTAAGTCGAGGACTACTCAACCGGTCGTAAGTTGAGGACTTTCCCTGCCTGGGAGCGCCATGCATGCGTGGTGCCACCCCCTGCACCGGCCGAGACATAGCTGGCAAGCGGCAGAGACGGTGCAGGCCAACCACTGGCTGGGCCACCAGCTGGCCCAGCCCAAGGCAGGTAAGGCACCCGCCGGGTCCCACGTGTGCCAGCAACCCTCCCTGCGCCCACCAGCCTCCCACTTCCCACCCCTGGCCTCTTTTACTTACATTTTTAGTAGTTGCTCAGCAGGGAGGGGTGGAAACTTCCAGACAGCTCGCCTTCGCTGCAGACAACTTGCAGCATCATTTGCAGAATGGGACTTTTGGTGGGCTCAGCAGGGCAGAGACAGGCTGGACAATTCCTATTGGCTTTTGAAAGCCAATAGAATTAGACTCTATTCAAGAGTGTCTATTCTATTGGCTTTCAAAAGCCAATAGAATAAAAGGGAGTAGCACAGCTAAGGAAAAGGGGAAAAAAATGGCGGACTGTGTTGTTTGGCGACCCCCGTGAGATGGTCGTTTGGCCCCAAATGGGGTCCCGACCCACAGGTTGAGAACCGCTGGTCTAAATCTTTCTATATAGATCACATCATCTCCAGAAGTACTTTTCCAGATAATCAGAATAGTTTAACAATTTTTTTTTTACATAATTAGGCAGCAAGCTACAAGTTGCTCAGTATCCTTTATTTACAAAGTCCTTTTATGCTGCTCCAATCGCTTTGACTCTGTTTGGGGATGAGTTGGGCTCCAAATAGAATTGACAAGGAAGCAATTCTTTCAGAAGCCTTAGTAAAGCCCAGCCTTTTGCAATGGCAATAGAAAGAGGAGTCAGGATAAAAATGTGTTGTGCTGACTGTGGCTATCTTTGTTCTCCTTTGTGTTTTGCTGCTGGCTGGACTCTTGCAGCCCAGAAAAGAACAGGACAAGAGTGTCTAAAGCACGGCATGAGGACACTGGTAGTGTCATGGAGGAAAGGGGGTAAAACTGGAAATGACACAAAAAAGCTCTGGGATCTAATCTGGTGAAAAGAAGAATCAGAGATGATGCGGTTAGCAGTGTTCCAATATTAGAGGGGCTGCCACAAAGAAGAGGGGGTCCACCTATTCTCCAAAGCACCTGAAGGCAGGAGAAGAAGCAATGGATGGAAACTAACCAAGGAGAGAAGCAACTTAGAACTGAGGAGAAATTTCCAGACAGTGAGAACAATTAATCAATGGAATGGCTTGTCTTCAGAAGTTGTGGGTGCTCCATCACTGGAGGTTTTTAAGAAGAGATTGGACAGCCACTTGTCTGGAATCATGTAGGGTTTCTTGCTTGAGCAAGGGGTTGGACTAGAAGGCCTCAAAGGTGCCTTCCAGGTCTGTTATTCTGTTATTTGGGGCAGCGAGGCTTCAGCTGCCCTACTCTGGTAAAACCAGGCAGCTCCATTCGGCTGAAGCTGCTACTCTTATCTTCTGAAATTTAAATATATTTCATCTCCAGGAGCAGCCAAGGACGAGAAAGGCCGTATTCCCATCTGTCTGCTTTATTTCTCCTTCAGAGAAGTACAAATAGCTAGTTATTTTCTTTGCATAAAGGGGTTTCCTGAAAGTGCTCATTCAGGGCAAAGAGAAAGCTGCTGATGGCTTTTCTACCGTGTCCCTGGAGCATTTAGTGTCTCGTCTCCTGGCTTAATGCAATGATATTGATCTAGGACCACTTTTTTTTTTTTTTTTAAAGTGAGTGGAAGGCAAGCATTAATGCTGGCATTTCCTTTGAAAGATAAACCTTTCCTTGACATTTTCTTTTTTTATGTTTAGCATTTGAAAGAGCAATAATGAACTGGAAAGGAGGAGAATAATACACCTAAGGGAAGGAAAGGGCTTTATTATCTCTATTAGCAACCAGTTCTGAGTGACCTCCAGAGCTCATCTGGGCTGCAATCCACTGAGTTTTTTGAGGAAACAGCAATGCATCTTTAAATTCTCTTTCACCATTTGGAGTCCTGGCCTGATTCACAAGAAGCCTTTACAACAGTGGTTCTCAACCTGTGGGTCGGGACCCCATTTGGGGTCGAACAACCATTTCACGGGGGTTGCCAAACAACGCAGTCCCCCTTTTCCTTAGTTGTGCTACGCCCTTTTATTCTATTGGCTTTTGAAAGCCAATAGAATAGACTCTCTTGAATAGAGTCTAATTTTATTGGCTTTCAAAAGCCAATAGGAATGGTCCAGGCTGTCTCTGCCCTGCTGAGCCCGCCAAAATGGTGCTGCACCAGTTGAGTAGTCCTCGACTTATGACCGGTTTGGGGGGGTCGCGGCATTAAAAAGGTTGAGAACCACTGCTTTACAACCTGAGTGCTGGTACTCTTTGTCCTGAAAGCCATGAAAGTGTAGGAATTTCCAGGTATCTACCTAGCTCTACTTTTCTCCACTGGCCTGGACTCGCCTGCCTTGAAATTATCAAGGTCAACTCAGTATTGTGGTTAGCAGCCAAAAAAGCTAATGCAATCCTGCATTAATAGAGAGATAGAATCAAGAGTTATGTGAAGTATTACTATTGTATTATAAAGCCTTAGTAAGACTACACTTGGAATACTGCATCCAGTTTTGGCCACCATATTATAAAAAAGATGTAGAGACTCTGGAAAGACTGCAGAGAAGAGCAACAATGATGATTAACGGGGGTGGAGGCTAAAACATATGAAGAACAGTTACAGGAATTGGGAATCTCTAGTCCAGTGAAAAGAAGAGTGACGTGATAGCAGTCTTCCAATATTTGAGGGGCTGCCACAAAGAAGTGGGGATCAACCTATTTTCCAAAGCACCAGAGGCAAGACAAGAAACAATAGATGGAAATTGATCAAGGAGAGAAGCAACCTAGGACTAAGGAGAAATTTCTTAATGGTGAGAACAATTATCCAGTGGAATGTCTTGCCTTCAGAAGTTGTGGGTGTGCTCCATCACTGGAAGCTTTTAAGAAGTATAAAAGCTTTTTGGATTAAGATATGGTGGAATATTCAAAGAATTTTTAAAAGAAGGATAAAATTTACTCCACAATTGTTTTTGTTGGGTATTGTTCCGGATTGTGATGACAAAGAGATCATTTTAATGTTAAATTTAATTACTGCGGCTAGGTTGTTAATAGGGCAATATTGGAAGAAGGAATCTTTGCCTACTTTGCAAGAATGGTTTTTTAAAGTTTCTTACTTAGCAGAAATGGCAAAGATTTCGGCTTTCTTGAAAGATCAATTGCAAGAGAAGTATCTCTTGGTGTGGAAAAGATGGATAAATTTTATACAATATAAGTATGATATAAGAAAATATTATCTAGCTTTCAAATAATTTATATTTAAAGTTTAAGATATTATCTAGAAGTGTAATTATTATTATTCTTTAATTTTTTATTTTTTATTTTCCTTTTTTTCCTCTTTTTGTTTTTTATATATAATGAAGTTAAAGTATTTTACAATTTGTTTATTGAGTGTAATTATATTTGCTTAAGGTTTATTTGGGTTTAAAACTCTTTTTCTTTTAAGTTCTAGTTAAGCCTGTATTCAGCTCTGGGAAGAATGGGGGAGGGTTTTGGGGAGGGTTGGGAGGGATTGGGGAAGGGGTTTTTATTGTAAAATCTTAAATTTTTTTAATAATAATAAAAAAAAGAAGTGACTGGACAGTCATTTGTCTGAAATGGTATAGGGTCTCCTGCTCAAGCAGGAAGTTGAACTGGAATACTTCCAAGGTCCCTTTCAACTCTTTTATTCTGTTAGCCTATGAATGGTATGAGGACTCTTCAAAGTCCTTGCATAACCCCTCCTCCCCTTTCTAACAACGATGGGGATTGCCATCTAAAATTGGCCATGCAATTTTAACAGCTGTAACATATGGGATATTTTAAAGGGTAATACTTTCTCTTGATATTTAAGATATTAAGAATAGATGTAATTTTCCAAAATTACATTTCCCTCCAGGCCTGCCAAATTTCTGTCCTAGCCACAGTTGCCTGCTGAATGTGGCTCCTGGCATGCTCTTTGGAGATTGTTCATCTCTGCTATAAATGCTTCCAGGCGATACAGTTGCAAAGAGTTTTGTCTCTTTGTTCAGCAATGTGGTTACCTTTTGTTATCTCTGCTGCTTTTTTTCTAGCTCTTAGATAGAGATGCAGCCCAGCTTAAGTAAGCTTGGCTCAGAGATGGCTTTCCTATAGATCTGTCAGACACTTTTTTTTCCCCTAAATCTGGCTCCAGTTACCAAGAGATTTAGCTCTTTGCTGCAATTTCCCGGCTTAGACTGCCGGAAGGAGTTCTCCAGGAATTTTAAAACAAAGAGCAGAGATCAAAATTAGCATTCACCAAAGGTGGAGAATGGGGGTAAGTAAGCAGGGTAGATCCTAGGAGCCAGGCAGATTGTTGTGTGTTGCAAATTATATATTTCTGAATGGCAAACAAATCTTAGTATTCACTTTAGCTATTTCTAATTGGAAAAAAAAAGGGGAGGTGGGAGCAATATGACATCTGTCTTTAAAATCTACTATTGTTCTTCCAGAGTACGGATGAGTGGACTATTTGAGATATTTAATATCTCCCTGATCAATACTGTGTTGAGCTAAAAACCTGTAATTATCCTTGCTTAAGGATATTTTCCTGCAGAGAGGTCTTACTGGAAGATCCCTTGTAGAGGCATTTAATAATCTTCAGGGCAGTCATTCCGCTCTACTGATGAGGACAATGATTATTATTTATTACATTTTTTTGTTGTCCATCTTGCTGCGAGGCGACTCTGAGCAGCTTAGAATATTGTAAGCTCCTTATGGAGCACTGGGATGAATGTGGAAGAAACATATAGGCTGTGTGATGTTGGTGGCAGTTCTGTTCATATTAACAAGGGGACAAGACCTTTGGAAATTTGAATCAGGCGGCCAGAATTCCTAGCTAACATAGACTTTGATCATGGTGACTATGTTTCTGGGCCACCTAAATCAAGCTTTCCATCTAGTCACTCCAGAGCATTTGAGGTGACTTTCTCATATCTAATACAGCAATAATCAAATGAATGGTCAAAAACATTGCAGGATCAAATTTAGAACATAAGAGAATAGAATATCAGAGTTGGAAGGGACCTTGAAGGTCTTCTAGTTCAACCTCCTGTTTAAGCCAGAGATCCTATACCATTTCAGACAGATGGCTGTCCAGTCTCTTCTTAAAAGCCTCCAATGATGGAGCACCGACAACTTCTGAAGGCAAGCCGTTCCACTGGTTGATTGTTCTCACTGTCAGAAAAAAATCTCCTTAGTTCTAGATTGGATCGCTCTTTGATTAGTTTCCATCTGTTTGCTTCTTGTCTTCTCTTTGGGTGCTTTGGAAAATAGGTTGATCCTTTCTTCTTCTCTCCCCTGGTCCTTCTTTATACTACACTAGCCATACCCAATTCCTGCAACCATTCATCAAATGATTTAGTCTCTAGACCCCTAATCATCTTTGCACTCCCCCCCCCAAAGTCTCAACATCTTTTTTATAAGGTTGTGACCCAAACTGGATGCAGTATTCCAGGTGTAGTCTTACGAAGGCTTTATAAAACGGTACTAGTCCTTCATGTGATATTGATTCTATCCTGTTAATGCATCCTAGAATGGCAATAGCTTTTTTTTTTTCTGTTGTCACACACACTGCTGGCTCATATTTAAATGATTGTCCACTAGGACTCTGAGATCCCTTTCACAGTTACTGCTATTGAGCCATGTTGCACCTAATTTGTACCTACACTTTTGGTTTTTCTTTCCTAAGTGTAAGACCTTACTTTCTCTACATTGAATTTCATTTTGTTGGATAGGGCCCAGTCTTCAGGTCTGTTGAGATCCATCTGGTTCTTGAGCCTATCTTCTGGGGTGTTGGCTATTTATAAAAAGAAAAACTGAAAAAAACAACAACTCAGCAATACACTGATGCTTTTAGTCAGTATTAAGTCAGTAGAAATAGGCTGAGCATCTTAAGTGCCTGTCAGACTAAGAGGAACTGAAATAAGTAACACATGAGGAAGGAAATGGAGGTGTCCAGGTTGAACTTACCTGGGGCATTCTGTAAGGAAAACAGTATGAAGAAGGTAGCTATCACATTAGATCAGAAGAGACATGAATCTGCCAATTGGATACACAGATGACTTGAAGGCTCTTTCCCATATTTACCTCTTACTAAAACTTTGTAAGCTGAGCTTCCCTCTCATATGAAGTACTGCAAGTCAAAAATATCAAAATGATATTTTTCACAAGAGCACTAAGCCACTTAGATGTTGAAAGTGTAATGCCTCTGTCACCTAGCTTCACTTCCAATATTATCTACGCCTGGATAAGAGAAAGTGTGGGAAAATGGTACTTTACAAGAAATGTGGAACCTCCGGGGTTCGCACCATTCTATATTCCACTCCTTCATTATGCTGATCCTTCCCCCCTCCCAATAAACAGTTTTGTTAATTTTGAAAAGTTCCAAAATTTTATTTGGGGGGGGGGGAGAGAGAGGAAAACGTCCATCAGATGAAAAACATCATCATCGTCATCATCATCATCATCATCGTTATTATTGTTGTTGTTGTTGTTGCCTTTTTGATCCAGGAGAGAAGACAAGAACTATTTCTATGTGATTCCTTTCACTTTGAGTCAAACATCTCTGAAGAGGCAAAGAGTTGGTTTGAAGGGCAACAAGGAAAGCTTGGGTCATTCTTTGTGTTGCTCTTTTTTTTTCATACTTTCCAAAAAAGTAAACTTAAGAAAAAAAAAGGGGGGGGGCAATTCACACAACAGCGGTGACCTCCGTTCCATTGCCAAAAGGCCTCCCTGTCCTTTTTGTTCTCTCTCCCCCCTCCCAACTTCTCATTTGGCTTACCAGTTGGGCATCTTCCTGCCTTGGGTAAACCAGATTGTCTCCTTATTCAAGGTCAGTCATTAGCACCCTCCCCCCCCACCCTTTCCCTCCCGAAATTATGAAAAGCCTTGTTGTTCTTTACAAATAACCCTGGGCTCCTCACTCAGTCAAATTCAAATGGGAAGTGACTGCTGGACAAAGCTGCCTCTATGATGGACAGGCCGCTCAGCAAGTCATCTATGTTCACAGGAAGTTTGGGTCTCTCTCTCTCTCTCCCACTCCCACCCCCACCCCCGCTCTTCCAAGCCACAGGCACAATATCAGTACCGCTGTTATTCTGCACTTTCTGTACGGTTAGGGCTGCTGGAGCAAAGCGAAGAAGAAGAAGAAGAAGAAGAAGAAGAAGAAAAGATTTATTTGCAAAAGGCTGCTCAGATGCTAATCGGATGCCAAGTTGGTTCTGCCTCAGCAAGACTTCTGAACTTTTTGCTGGGGGACATCTATACCTTCTGTTCCAGTCAACCTCATCCAAGGGGGTGGGGCAGGCCCTACCGTTTAAATAGTTTTGAATGCAGAATGGGCCACATCCTTGAAGGGACACACCCACCCGCTGAGCCTTTGCCATTGTCCCGAGGCCCTCTTTTCACGACAGGGGAAAAGGTAATTGACAGCTGGATTGTCTAGCTGGGATCCCCGCTGCTTTAAAATACTCCCAGGCCCCAGCCAAACCGTTGTCTATAATAGCTGTCGGAGGTGATGAGTGTAGAAGGAACTGTTCAGGAAATGGGTTTTGAGTCGTCAAGTGGACAGGCCTGAGTGACTTCTCTGGCATCGCAGCTTGCCATAAGCAACCCCTTCAAACCTTGCCTTCAAACTATAAATCACCCCGATTTCCTGGACTATACAAGAAACAGCTGGTTATTTTTATTACCCCCATTTTCCCCCCCAACTCTCTTTAAAGAAATAAAAAAAAAGAAAAAGAAAAAAAGAAAGAAAAAGAATTAAGGCCAGGAAATCATGCATGTCAAAGTTTGGCAAAAACATTTCGCGTGATTTAGCATTAAACATCCCTCTCTCTCTCTCTCAAATAGTTTAGACCCTGGCCAGTTTCCCTTGCTCTGACTTTTTATCTATTCCCTTCAATCATGTCTTCCTTTGCTGCTGTGTTGTCTATAATTCATCTCCTGTCTCCCACGCAGTGCAGGAAGTGAGCTGAGTAATTTGCAAAGAAAATTGACCACAGTTCCCTGTTTTGGAGGGATCATATATTCCCCAAAGAGGAACTGAGCTAGTCTGGTCTTTTGATTTAGGAGCCCATAAAAGAGGCATTTGTGGAGTGCTGCAGGCTTGCATTGTTATAGCAAATGCTATGTTGCAGATACAATAAACACAGAAGCTTCAGCCATTGAAACAGTCCGAGCTTCAGGGACTATAGGAACTTGCACGCTGGTCCATCCATACTTTCTTAATTGGTAACATTTACTTCATAAAGCTATTTTTATTTAAATTAGTGCCCTGGAATTCTAGCTAGGACTATGCAGTGACAGTAGCTCTTAAGATTTTAGCTGGAGGTTATTCCCAGCCTTGCTACTAAGATTCCTTTAATATAAGGAATCTGGGAATTCATTCCAGATACATCCTACAAGATCCTCAGATCTGAACCAGTTCAGAATAACTAAATAGATTTCCCTATTGCTTCCTGGGAACATTCATTCATTCTCATCAACAATTAAAAGGTTAGATGAATGAATGAGAGACACAGAGCTGAATAAGCAAAATGCAAGGAAGGGGCAATGTTTCTGGTCGCTAGGATCCATTTGGAAAAGTCAGCTCAGCAATCCATGCAAATGTATACAAGCCAGAGTAAATGTTTCAACAATTGCAGGGAATTGCATTCTGTTAGTGATCATGCAGCTCTCCAGTGGCGTGACTTTTGGAGCAGTAGATCTTTTCAAGGGCCAACTTGAAAAAGCACAATGTAGCAGAAATTGCATTGATAAAATCATAGCACTGCATTACTGGACTTTGTTTGCTTACTTATGCTTTTAATCAATGTATTGGCTGCTTGATGACCAAAGCAACTCTAGACAGCATCCATATTAATGAGGAAAAAAAAGCATACCCACATGCACGCACAGACACCCTGTGTCAAGGAACAAACTGTACCATAAAGCACTAAGAGGAAATCAGTGTGGGCTGAATAGAATTTGAGATCTCCCCATTGCATGAAAAATCAAACACATCTGAAAAACACATGTCATCGGAAACAACAGTCCATTTTTTAAACTGAGAAAAGTTCATGCATTCTTTTCGATTGAGAAGTGATAAAGTTGAATGCGAATGGTCAAGGAAAAGGCACTTTATACAGACATAAAAGAAGCTTGATTTGCGTGGCATTTTTAGGTAAGACATATTCCAGAGTGGAACCCGCCCTCCAATTAAGCTCTGGATGAATGACCATTGCTTTAACAGAAAGAAGTGGAATATCTACAGAGCAAGCTCTGTTTTTAGACAAAACATTTGTATCCACTTATTCAGATAAATTTTAATTCTCTGCCTTTACATCAGGAATCTTTTGAGACTTGCAAGGAAGAACTGAGACAAGGTACAGGAACTGGACTCTTGGCTGGAGTGTAAGGCCACCCAGTCTTATGTCATGCTTGATTATATATAGCTATGGGTAGGTCATTTGGAACTGATAAATTGTGGGAAAGCTAAAACATCCTTTAAAATATGACTTGGGATAGACATGATACAGGAGACCCAGGATACAATCTCCTGAATTCTTCTCCCCCTGTAATTAAAATTAGTCATGGGTGGTGACAATGGTTTTCATCAGGTTGATGGCATTGGGAAAGGAAATATTAAATTAGGACCAACAGGACCATCTTTTCTTTTTGGCTTCAAGAGAGAAAAGTTCTTCTACATTTGTCTCCCTGGATGCCTAATGATGCTTCCCAGGGCTGATTAATCAGGAAATATCACCAAAGGGAAAATGAACAATCTCAGGAGTCCATAATTTGTGCTTCCATTGTTCACCCCATTGTTCACCTGACTTCTTCCTCATTATTCACTAATTTAACTTAGAAAGATAAAGCATCTCAGAGATAAGCTTGACTTCTGGGGGACTGCATCAGTATAGTTTTCTTGGCATCATTGGGGACCACCCCTTTCCACGGCATATCTTTTTTTCAGCTTTTCTGTCTACAACTACAATAATTCCATGTCTCCCATCCAAATGCTAAGCAGGCCTGAACCTGCTTAGCTTTCATGCTGAGACAAGGGTAGCCATAAGATGCTGGTTATAGGCTACACTAGAAACAGAAACAAAACACAACAAAACAAAAATCTAACTCTCAGGCTATTTGTCAGTGTGGGAACTGGTTCAGATAGACTGGGAGAGCCATACAAATGTAAGTCAGTAAGTATGATCTTAGCTGAAAGTAAAGCATGCTTCATAGCACATTTTAAAAAATCAATCCAAATCAGTTTGGTGTAATGGTTAACAAGTTGACCTAGAACCCAGAAGACTTGAGTTCTAGGTCTGTCCAAAAGGTGGGTGGGTGACTTTGGCAGTCACAATTTCTCTGCCATCCTACCTCACAGGGGGATAAAATTATCACCATTTGGCAATTTTTCTAACTGGGTGGTAGATAGTCTGATGACTCAAATTGTGCAGTCGGTTAGTCAAAAAAATTAGCATTCTGAAGTGGAATGAGTCCTAAGGCACAATAGATGGATAAATTGATTTGCAGGGTTCTCTTTCTGTACTACAGGCATTGTTTTTATTGACAGCACTTTTTGTGTGTTTAAAATACTTTCACATGTTATGAATGCATACAAAACACAGTGCTTACATTGTACTAAAAAGCACAAGCCTAAAGATATCAAGAGAAGGTTGTATATAGCCCCCCAATATAGCTGGAGAAAGGGATGGGTGTTCATTTTGGTTGCCATGATACAAAAAAGATGATGAGACTCTAGAAAGAGTGAGAGAAGAGCAACAAAGATGACTGGGAAGCTGGGCACTAAAACAAGGTTGCAGGAATTGTATATGTTTAGTTTAATGAAAAGAAGGACTAGGGGTGACATTATAACCATGTTCCAATATTTGAGGGGCTGCCACAAAGAAAAGGGGATCCAAAGCACCTGAAGGCAGGACAAGAAGCAATGGATGGAAACTAATCAAGGAGACAATTAACCTAGAACTAAGGAGGAATTTCCTGGCAGTGACAACAATTGATCAGTGGAACAGCTTGCCTCCAGAAGTTGTGGGTGTTCTAACACTGGAAGTTTTTAAGAAGAGATTGGAGAACCATTTGTTTGAAATATTATAGGGTGTCTTACTTGAGCAGGGGGTTGGACTAGAAGACCTCCAAGGTTCCTTCCAACTCTCTTATTCTGTTATGACAGGCCTGAAAACAGTGATTGATTGTCTTACTGCTGCTATTTTGAAGATGCCCCAAGCATACTTCTCAACAAAAATATGGTTCAAGTAGTATGAACAGAGCATAGTAAAATACATTTACCAACACCCTTACAAAAGTGTTAGACTCAAGTACTAAAGAGTTCCAAAGAATAGATAGTTGATACTAATTTCACTTGTAACTTTGAGTCTGTCTGAACTGAAAATAGACGTAAGATTCATACATCACACCAGATTTTTTAAATGATTTATTGAGCTGAATATACACATAATAACACTAAGCCAAAAATACCAGTTTGTTTAATGCTGCCTGTAGTCCTAGGCCAGACCTTATAAACATGGAGTTCTTCAACATTTTCTGTGCTTAGGTAATGCAGGGGACTGTGGAAGCTGCACATAGACCGTATGGCCAAAGTTTACAGAGTAAATAAAGAAGCAAGATACAAATCTCAAACTTTTGATTGCAATGTACTAACAGTAATTTAAAACCAGTTTCCTTACTTTATTTTGTTACGCGTTGAGAAAGGAAGTTATTTTCTCACAGGAATTAGGATCCTTGAGTCCTGAAGGGGAGAAAAAGCTACCAAAGGTTAGCTAATTTTGTTTTAGAACCCTTGATAATAAAGCAGCAAGAAATAAATGAGTAGTGCTCCCTCTACTGGCTATACAGTAGCAATTATTAATCAAATCTGACTCCTTGAAAACTTTGTTTTATTAATCAGTAAAACAGAGACTTTGGGAGTCAATGCCTGACATACTCAAAGAGGAATCTACAGTCAATTGGCCTGATTAAAAATATTATAAAAACAACAACAACAACAACATAAAGAACTCTCTGATAAATTGAAAGATAAAAAGGACAAGTATAAAAAGTAGAAAGAGGGGCACATAACTAAGTCAGAATATCAACAAATAGCCTGAGCCTGCAAAGATGAAGTGAGGAAAGCTAAGGCTCAAAATAAACTAAGGCTTGCGACCAAAGTCAAAAATAACAAACAAAGCTTCTTTCAACATGTAAAAAACAAGAAAAAAGTGAAAGAAATGATTGGTCCATTAGTGGGGGAAAGTGGCAAGAAGGTGACAAGCAACAGGGAGAAAGCAGAACTATTTAACTCGTTTTTGGCATCTGTCTTTACACAAAGGGAAAAAACAGACCAACCTACCAAAAATAGTGCCATAAAAAACAGAATAGAAACGCAAGTTAAGATAGGCAAGAAAACGGTAAGTGAGCACCTGTCCAGCCTAGACGAGTTCAAATCACCAGGACCAGATGGATTACACCCCAGGGTTCTCAAGAAACTGGCAGATGTGATCTCAGAACCATTGAACTATATTTTTCAAAGATCCTGGAGCACTGGGGAACTACTGGAGGACTGAAAAAGAGCTGATGTAGTTCCCATCTTCAAAAAAGCCAACATGGGTTTGTCAAAAACAGATCATGCCAGACAAATCTTATTGCATTCTTTGACCAACTGACAAAATTAGTGGATCAGAGGAATGCTGTGGATATAATTTACTTGGACTTCAGTAAGGCATTTGATAAAGTAGATCACAACCTACTATTTGATAAGATAGAAAAATGTGGGTTAGACAGCATCACCACCAGATGGATCCTTAGTTGGCTGACCGGCCTTACTCAGCGTGTGGTCCTCAATGGAACTGCATCTACATGAAGGGAAGTGTGTAATGGGGTGCCCAGGGCTAAGTTCTGGGCCCAGTGCTATTCAACATCTTCATCAACAATTTGGACGAGGGGATAGATGAGGAAATCATCAAATTTGCAAACGACACCAAGCTGGCAGGAATAGTCAACACTCCAGAAGACAGGCTTAGGATACAGGAGGATCTGGACAGACTTGAACACTGGGCGCTATCTAACAAGATGAAATTCAATGGTGAAAAAAGTAAGGTTCTATGTTTAGGCAAGAAAAACCAAATGTACAGGTATAGTATAGGAAATACCTTGCTCAATAGTAATAACTGTGAGAGGGACTTCGGAGTCCTAGTTGACAATCACTTAAATATGAGCCAGCAGTGTGCTGCAGCTGCCAAAAAGGTCAACAAAATGCTGGGCTGCACTAACAGAGGGATAGAATTAAGATCACGTGAAGTATTAATACCACTTGGAATACCACTTGATAAGGCCATGCTTGGAATACTGCATCCAGTTTTGGTCACCACGATGTAAAAAAGATGTTGAGACTCTAGAAAGAGTACAGAGAAGAGCAACAAAGATGATTAGGGGACTGGAGGCTAAAGCATATAAGGAAAGGCTGCTGGAATTGGGTATGTCTAGTTTAATGAAGAGAAGGATGAGGGGAGACATGATAGCAGTATTCCAATATCTCAGGGGCTGCCACAAAGAAGAGGGAGTCAAGCTATTTTCCAAGGCACCTGAAGGCAGGACAAGAAGCAACGGATGGAAACTAATCAAGGAGAGAAGCAACCTAGAACTAAGGAGAAACTTCCTGACAGTTAGAACAATTAACCAGTGGAACAACCTGCCTCCAGAAGTGGTGAATGCTCCAACACTGGAAGTTTTTAAGAAGAGACTGGACAGCCATTTGTCTGAAATGGTATAGGGTTTCCTGCCTGAGCAGGGGGTTGGACTAGATGACTCCAAGGTCCCTTCCAACTTTATTATTATTATTATTATTATTATTATTATTATTATTATTATTATTATTATTATTATTATTATTATTATTATTATTATTATTATTATCAACAAACCAACTTGATTAATTTGACAAACTTCTTTTTTCAAATGTAGTTGGCAAGCAACCTGAAAAATGGCATTCACATTTATTTTTATTCAGGAGAGGAATGCCTCTTCCACACTAACTCCTGATCCATCTAGCATATATATGGAAGGACTAAAAATGAAAGAGACAGTTTTCCACTTTCAGAATAGTTATTTAATTGCAAGATCCAATCTGGGTCAGTCACCAAGACCAGAGGCTTAATCTTCTGAGCTTTTGGACTCATACTGGAGCCCATCCACAGGGAACTTCTCTCTACTGCAGGGGTGTGAACCTGCCAGCCCGTGGGCCGGACGCATCACGACAAAACCATGCCCATCGCATTGCCGGCAATGGGGAAAAAGCTCTGATACGTCATGCAAACTCAAGTGACATCACGAGTTTGACATGTCTGCTCTACTGGAATATGTGATTTGTGGTATTCTATGAGTCATATTTATGTGGTGCCTTCCTATTGGTTGATTGGTGTGTTGATGGCCGGCAATTGGCTGTTGTTTCCTTGTGCTGCCTAGTCTTTGGCTCCTAAGCACCTGATAAGCTGGTGGTAAATCAGCACTCCTGTTGACTGACAAGGGGCCCATTTCCCAGGCTTTAATCATTTCTCTGGCTATTTTTGTACCTGCTCAGCCAACAATCTCAGTAATTGCAAAATTGAACATGTGTCTTGTTCACTGCAATGTGAGGCTACCAATGAGTTCAGGTTTTCTCATCTGACTGCTCGCTTGTGTTCTGATGGTTAGCTTTCTCCCTGTATTAAGCTTATTAAATTACTCAGTACAATAAGTATTAAAAGAGTAAAACTTATTTGATTTTTTGACAGTGGTTTATTTAATCAGATGATATACCTAACTCATAACAAATACCGATGCTATATATGGGAACTTGATAGAAGCAGAGATTTATTTGTTTATTAATTTATTCTTTAAATTTATATACCACTTATCTTGGTCTTTGTGGTAACTCTGAGCAGATCATTTAAACAAAGCAAAAGAAAATCAGTTCTCCTAAGCTTTTCATATCACAAATATTAACACTTGATGCAGTATTTACATTCAGAGATGTACAGTTTTACATTCAGGTTTGGGAAATGTGCTTAATTTCTTTATAGCACAGAAATGGCTAATTCAAAGATAGGAGCAGGGCTTCCTGTCTTGTGGGAAAATCTGAGTTAATATATTAAAACCTATTTTTTTTACATGAGTTGGCTGGATGGAGTCACTGAAGCAGTAGGAGTGAGCTTAAATGGACTCCAGAAGATGGTAGAGGACAGGAAGGCCTGGAGGAATGTTGTCCATGGGGTCGCGATGGGTCGGACACAACTTCGCAACTAACAACAACATTTTTTTTACAACCCTGTAATCTCTTAATTAGGGGTAAAGTGAGGGCAAATGGATGCAGCTGAGTGCTTACTGGCTGGATGCCCTTCCTGATGCCTATGTGGAGTTCACAGCAGATATTTTTTCTTTGTGCCCTGATAGAGGAACATCTGTCACTGCTTGGGAATTGAACTCTCAACCTTCCAAGTGGCAGGCAAGCATCTTTACCACTAGGTTGCCAAGCTGTTCACATTAAAACCTACTTAATATTTTAAATATTAAAAGTATCCAGACTTCATAATATTTTCCATATAATAAATAAATTTTGTTGTTGTTAGTTGTGAAGTCGTATCCGACCCATCACGACCCCATGGACAACGTTCCTCCAGGCCTTCCTGTCCTCTACCATCTTCTGGAATCTATTTAAGTTCACACCTACTGCTTCAGTGACTCCATCCAGACACCTCATTTTCTGTTGTCCTCTTCTTCTATTGCCCTCAATCTTTCCCAGCATTAGGCTCTTCTCTAGTGAGTCCTTCCTTCTCATTAGGTGGCCAAAGTATTTGAGTTTCAACTTCAGAATCTGGCCTTTTAAAGAGCAGTCAGGGTTGATCTCCTCTAGGACTGACTGGTTTGATCACCTTGCAGTCCAGGGGACTCGCAAGAGACTTCTCCAGCACCATAGTTCAAAGGTCTCAATTCTTTGGCGCTCAGCCTTTCTTATGGTCCAACTTTCACAGCCATACACTCAAATACAATTTGTTACTTTTGATTTTTGGCATTTTGGACTATAGTTCCAATGGCTAATACATGTTTCAATAATCTTATTTCATATTTCTCATTTCTTGAATCATAGGGGAGGAAAACCCAAGATTAAATGTAACTAATGTTTTTGAAATTACATTAAAATTCAAACTGATCTTTTATCTACCATGTTTCCAAATAGCTACGCCTTGCTTCTGTTTTTCTCGAATATCTACGCTGAAAAAAAGTATTGTATAGAATTCTGGTAGTTTGTAGTTTTTGTCTAAACTAATACAAATGTAATGATATTACTTTTTTTTCCAGTTCCAATTGCCAGTGGGCTACAAATGATTATAAATTTACCCTGTCATCTTAATTCTACTTTTTTAAATTGCAAATTCACAAACGAGTTCCACAAAAATAAATCCTCCTTGTACATTCACACACAGTTGCAAAAGAGCTAGATGCCTTAACCGTTCCTTCTGCGTAATAAAACTCATATATTCATAGATAAGCTTTAGTGTATTAACATATCTTTCAGCATCTGTTTCTCCAAATAAAAGTGTGCGTAAATCCCTAAGACTATCACGTGATTAATCATATAAATGTTAATAAGATAAATGCCAATAATTTTCTACTTCTCTTTTTTTCTTCTTCTAAAAATGGACTCTTTTTCTTGATTCAATAGTTCGAAAAAAATTGGTAGGACTTATGAAGGAGATCTTTAGTCTTATATACAGGTAGTACTCAGCTTACAACAATTCATTTAGTGACCACTTGACCTTACAATGGCACTGAAAAAGTGCCTTATGACCATTTTTCCCACTTACGACCATTGCAGCTTTCCTATGGTCAGCTGATCCAAATTCAGACACTTGGCAACTGACTCACATTTATGACGGTTGCAGTGTCCTGGACTCATGCGATCCGCTTTTGTGACCTTCTGACAAGCAAAGTCAATGGGGAAGTCAGATTCTCCTAACAACCATGTTACTAACTTAACAACTGCAGCGATTCACTTAACAAGAAAGGTTGTAAAATGTAAAAGTCTAAATTTTGACCACGTGACCATGGGGATGTTGCAAAGGTCATAAGTGCGAAAAACAGTCATAAGTCATTGTTTTCAGTGCTGTTGTAACTTGGAACGGTCACTAAATGAACCCACTGTAAGTTGAGGACTTCCTGTATGCAGTGATGGGATTCAAATACATGAACAACTGGTTCTCTGCATGGATGCTGCTTCCAGAAGTCCATTCTGGGCCTGGGCCTCTGAGTTACAGAACGGACTTCTGGAAGTGGCATCCATGCACTTCTGGTGGGCTGTTCTGGGCCTGGGAGGCTTTCTCCGGGCCTCCGAGGCCCAGAATGGACTTCTGGAAGTGGTGTCCATGCACTTCCGGCAGTCCATTCTGAGCCTGGGAGGCCCGGTTTGCCAAACTCAACAAAAAATTAGCTTCTACCGAACCAGTGTGAACCGGCTGAATCCCACAGCTGCCTGTATGTATAACTCAATTTCTAATTTACAAGAATTCACAGAACATCTAAAGTACTTTATGAAATTAATCCTATAGTGTATAAAACAGCTAACCAAAAACTTATAAGTAATATGTTCAGATGTCATCCAGTCCACCCACAGCAAAGATTCTTAGAGCTGATTTTATGAGAACTAAAATAAATATCAGAACATGTTTACAGTCAGCTACAGAGGATAACTTTTAGAATATTACATGGTTATCCTTAATGTTGCCAGATATTAACCAAGAAGTCTGATCTGTACCAAGAATCTAAAGATTTCTAAACAACAACAATAAATCTATGATCTCAGCTGGCTTTAAATTTCTCACATACGATGGATTGGTTATGAGAAAAAAACAAACAAGCAAGCAAGCCTCTGTGTATTTGAATCATATAAGTTCTTAAGTCAACCTAGAGCAACAGTTTTTATATTTCATATCTTTAAAATGGAAGAGGCTGAATGAAATGTCTCTTAGGAGGATGCTAATATGCCAGGAAGCAATACATCTTGTTTATGTACTGTACACCAGTGTTTCTAGACTCCATAATGTGGAATTATTCAGAATGTATTAGAAAATGAAAACGAGACGGTAACCCATTGCTTTGTTTGAAAATGCAGAAACAGTTCCGAAAGAAGGAAGAAAAAAAAAGATAAGATGAACATCTGTGGTGATCATCAGTGTCATCAATTTGTCTGGTAGGAAATGAGCATTTTGTAAATGGTCATGCCATTGGAGGCAGCCTTTTTATGAACTGTTAATCTCCTTCCCACGGTAGCCATCCCATACTGTGAGAGGATCAATAACCTGTTCCCCAAATTCCAGATAAGTCCAACAGCCTCCATACCTATTGAACTATTCCTCAATGTGTGTTCCTTCAGTCCTTCATGTACAATGAAGAAAAGAAGGAAAAGGAGGAGCAAACACAAACTCTACAGGAGTAATCTGGAGATTACAAGTTGCTTTCACAAAGATTACTAACTGGAGAGGATAGAGGCCAAGATTTCAATTGTATCTCCATCTCCTCTCCTCTTTTTGACTGCCCTACTGAAGCAAATAGGATTTGCCCCACGGCAGGTACAGAGGTGAGTGAAGCAACAAGATGCAAGGAGTTGTAGGAAACAGGGTGTGATCCTTTCGTACTTGCATTTTACAAGTCTGATCTTACTGAAATTTGCATGCTCACCAAGAAGGAGCTAATTTCCCATGTTACCAAATTGTGCCCTGGAGTCTCTTCATTTGAAACTCCCCCACTGTGTTTCCACATTGCTTCTGTCAGATGACATAAAGAAAGCCCTTCTCCAACATGTGAACTGGGCAGTAGTATGAAGTAAGGCTGGTCCCAATGCTGACAAAATTCTGATATCAATTTAAATCCATCCATCCATCCATCCATCCATCCATCCATCCATCCATCCATCCATCCATCCTATCTGCCAGCTCATTCAAAATTCTAGGGCAAACTCGCAACATCACGTGACATCGCACAACGTATCAGGACAGTTTTGCCATTGCCGGCAATGGGCTGGGTGTGGCTTCTGCATGACGCATCCGGCCCATGGGCCAGCAGTTTGACACCCCTGCTCTAGGGTATAATCCATCTGGTCCTGGTGATTTGAACTCATGTAGAGAGATAGGTCTTGTCTTTATAGTTTTTATATTTCTATTCTAATTTATTTATATAATGAAATAAGTTACATCCATTGAAACTGCTTTCAAAGTTTTGAGGAGTGGGTAGGTAGCAGAATCCATCTAAGAAGAGAAAAAGTGACAAAATTTGCAGGATTTGTATAAAACTCCACTCACGGAAAGCAACCTCTTTGTTTTAAACAAAGATCTTCCCACTTAGCATCTAGCAGTTTCATCCATTCATCCTAAATTTTCCATATATTTTTGTTTTTTCCCCACTGAGAAAAACCTGCAGGATGGGAGAGGACAGTTGCTGTTGTCTCAAGTGTGAAATAAATGAGGCCCTGGTTTAAAATGAACATTATATCCTATAGATTAAATGCTAACTCCAGAGTTACCATTTCAGGGACTGAGGAAGTGAAACTGCAGCTTTAAGAAGAATAGATTTGTGTGCCATACAGACTGTGGACAAATGTAGAGAGTTTGCAGCCAAGCTCCTAAGCAACTTCCACACTATTTATCTCCCCAGATCCACTATTTACTGATATTTGGGGGATGGGGGAACCCCCTAAAAGTTTGAAAAACTATGCACAGCTGTCTGGTGCACTTCATTACAGGTGGTTCTCAAATTACAACCACAATTGAATCCAAAGTTTCTGCTGCTAAGTTTCTGTTGTCAAATCAATTTTGCCCCATTTTACGACATTTCTTGCAACAATTGTTAAGTGAATCACTGCAGTTGTTAAGTTGGTAACAGGGTTGTTAAAGGAATCTGGCTCTTCCCCCATGGATTTCGCTTGTTAGAAGATCTTGGGGTATACTGCGACTGTCATAAATATGCCAAGGGTCTGAATTTTGATCACATTAACTGTGGGGGTGCTGCAGTGGT
Organism: Crotalus tigris; assembly: GCF_016545835.1. Taxonomy (NCBI): domain Eukaryota; kingdom Metazoa; phylum Chordata; class Lepidosauria; order Squamata; family Viperidae; genus Crotalus; species Crotalus tigris. The sequence continues at coordinate 1,005,805 of NW_024097237.1, forward strand.
CATAAGTGTGAAAAACAATAACAACTCACTTTTTTCAGTGCCATTGTAACTTCAAATGGTCACCAAATGAATGATTGTAAGTCGAGAGTTACCTATATGTCAAGAAAAGCAAAGGAGGGCGTTTAAAATAAGTGCAGAAATGGAGGCCTGGGTCTGCGTTAAATCACAGAGCCCCATACCCCTGCAATTAGCATCTTTCCCCCTACTGTTACATCCTTTAACATGAAACCATAAAAAAGATGATAAGGCTTTCTAAACGATTTCCTTCCTTCTTCCTCTAGAAATTCACTTCCAAGTGCTCCCCTTTGATGGACAGCTAAAAGCCACATAACGTACTCAGCCTGAAACTCCTGAAAGCAATTAGAAGGATTGTCTCCCATTATGTCTCTTTGATCAAAGAGATTAGTGGAAATGCCTAGTGGGTACCTTTCACTCATCTACTTGCCAGTTTATGGTTGTTAGTAAAGATGCACAATAAACATCTGCAGACTCCTTTCTCTGTCCTCTGAGCTGCACGTGCATGGGAAATTCATTCATTTATTTATTTTTAAAATTTATAAGCCGCCCCATTCCCGAAAGTCTCTGGGCGGTTAACAATAAAAAACACATAAAACATAACAAAACAACAATACAAAAACAATCATCCATTAATTTGGATTCTGTTGACTAGAGACTACAGTTGCCTCTTTCAGAATAACAGATTAACAGAGCTGGAAGGTCTTCTAGTCCAACCCACTGCTCAAGCAGAAGACCCCATACCATTTTAGACAAATGATTGTCCAATCCCTTCTTAAAAGCTCCAGTGATGGAGCACCCACAACTTCTGAAGGCAAGCCATCTCACTATTGTTTGTTCTTACTGCCAGGAAATTTCTCCTTAGTTCTAGGTTGCTTCTCTCTTCGTTCAGTTTCAACTCATACTATACATGTTTTAATTCTTAGAAAACCTTCTATTGACTTCTGTTTGCATCTGTTGAGTCATTTATCATATTAATGTATTAAGAAAATCACGGGTCAGATTTTTAAAGGGCTTTTAACCTGATTTTTTAAAAAATTGTTCAGTGTATTTTTTAACATAAGCACTTACAGAAAGTAGACAGCAAGCAGTGTCTCAGAAGAAGATATATTTATGACTTCTTTTCTGGTTTACTATTTTAAGTGGCAGGCTCATGGTTTGGAGGTGAATTGAGAGAAGGGTTGTAGCGTCCTAAACAAGAATAAAAATCTGCATGGGATTGTCACATAGAAAAGGCAAACTTTCTTTCAAATTGGACTTATATAACATGATGCTCATGTCCATGTAGTTTAACTGACAACGATCTGCAAGTGGCCATCCTCAATTTTTTGATCACTACATGGAATTTGGGAATACTTAGTGGTCTCCCACCCAAGTATTGACTAACCAACTTAACTCTTGCTTAACTTCCAGTATCATTCATCATTGATTAGGTGCAGACAACACATTGGACATTGGATTGTTATATACTTTTTCTTCAGAACTACTGTTATTCCAAGGCCGTTTTTGATTCAGTAAAAATGCATGTGACTAACTGCCTAAGATTGCTCAAACTATGTGACTAGAGTGCTGCAGTATTGCATTACTACTATATAGCCATTGCACTTTAGATTAAGCATTTGATGGGTTTTTAAAATTAAGCACTTCAAAAATGATACTGATATTTGTAAAATGGAATTAAATAAGTAACTTTGATTTAGCTGATCGCTGCCTTGGTGGAAGCTAAATTTTGAGATGGGATTGCAGCAGGCCATTTGTGTTCCATGAAAAGAAAGATGAGGGGTGACATGATAGCAGTGATCCAATATTTGAGGGGCTGCCACAAAGAAGAGGAGGTCAATCTGTTCTCCAAAGCACCAGAAGGCGAGACAAGAAACAATGGATGGAAACTAATCAAGGAGAGAAGCAACATGGAATTAAGGAGAAATTTCCTAATAGTGAGAACAATTAACCAGTAGAACGGTTTCCCTTCAGAAGTTGTGAGTGCTCCATCACTGGAGGCCTTTAAGAAGAGATTGAACAACCATTTGTTTGAAAAGGTATGGGGTCTCCTGTTGAGCAGTGGGTTGGACTAGAAGACCTCCAAGGTCCCTTCCAACACTGTTATTCTGTTCTGAGTTTGGTTGGTTTTTGTTTGCTTTTGTAATGAGCGTGCAAAGGCAGGATTGAAAGTGGCTTTTCCTTCCAGCAGTGAGTAATAGTTTCTGCTTGTAAAAATTGTACTTTAAAATGATCTCTGCACTGAGATCCAGCAGCATATACCATTACTAAAAAGTTCCTGGACAGAGAATTAAATCCGGACTAAGACGTTTGGGGTTCAAAGCTCTGCTCAACCATGGTGATTAGTGACTTACTTTATTTCATCACTGTTGTCTAGTCTATCTCTTAAAAGGTTTGTGAAGCTAACCTGGAAAATAGCCACGTATATTAGTGAGTGCTGCTTGGAAAACATTTCGGAAACCAACATCATTGATTAAATTGAATTAATTGATTGACTTTCATACTGTAATTTCCTGACTTTCTCTTTTGGGCATATTTGCATTAATATTATTGCTGTCCCTACATATCCCTTTTAAAATGTTGCTCCAATTCCCTTTTCCTTCAGGGCACAAAGCATTTTAATGATGAAAAGTATAGTAGCATATATACAGTCCAGTCCTTTTGATGTCTACACTGTGGTGAAACTCAATACAGTGGACCTATTCTCAGGTGTAGAGGTGTGGTTTTGCAGCCATTTTTACTTATGAGTAAATCAAATAAAACAACATGGGCCTTATTTCAAAGTAGACATGAATTGGATTGTTCTGTAAAGGATAAAGTTGTGCAAAATGTCTCCTTAGATGCCACTGTTCTTATGCAAGCTTTTTTTTTTCTTAACAAAGAAGGTATTTATTAGATTTATTTGCCACCCATCTTGTCTTGTTTTGTTGCCTTCTAGGTTGAGGGAAGATGCGGTATTTTAAAATAGGTATTTATTTAAACTAGTTTCCTATGGAATTTCAAATAAAACTGCCATCTTTCAAGCTTCTGATTGTCCTAAAACATTAAGGGTCTTTTCAAAAAGAATCTTTTAAATTTGGGGTTCATGCTTTTATCTGTTTTTTATCTTTCCATCCCAACAAAATATTGGAAAGAAATTGCACAAAAGATCTTGGGAGCCTGAATATCTGTCAACTGGTCAACAGAAAAGTGAGTGAAATAAATCAAATTTTCCATGGAGGGAGAAGCCAGCAAAAGGAAGATCGAGTTAAAAAAAGTGGAGTGGATCCAATGTAAGGGTTACAAGGGGAAAAAAAAAAAAATCTCAGGAGAAAAATAATATTGTAATGCATCTTTATGGAAAAAGCAGATGGACAACATCTTGGAATGTTGCGATGGCTCCATTATAAGCCCCTCCCTCCTTCCTTGTCACATGATCCAGAATGGAATGTATGCTGCTCTCTCTGTGGTTCCTAAAAGAAATGCATACAGATGCAGCATGAAGGAAGAGCAGAAAACCAGACCCACATGGAACACATTACTTTGTTCCTCGGAAGAAAATGCAGACATTTCCTATAGTCCAGGCTGGTAAAGAAATTGGAAAGAATTCCCAAAGCCCTGGGCTTTGTGTGCTTTCCTTATCGGGCCTTAATTGTATAGTTCTTGAATTGAAGTAGCATTTCTTCTGAGCTTTCGCCCGCCTCATTATTACTGTTTCATGTCATTTGCACTTCTAACTTCTCACCCTCGTGAAGTTTGGGATTTTGCTTTTAATCCCTCCGTTTCAGATTACTTTAGCTTCTGTCTTAATTTAAATGCTGGAAGAACATAACAGATTGTTTCAGTGAGTGAAAGTTCTCCACTTCCCTTCCTTCCAGCTCTTAAAGCCTGCCTAACAGGCTCTGCTGGTTCTCAACCTCAAAGGTTGGCAACCTCTTTGCTTAAGTGGAAACAGCCCTAATCCGTTGCAGAAGGTGTGCTGCGGAGTTGCGAAATAAAAATTGTCTTGTCTCCTCTATCAGATTGGCTACTGCTTCATTTCCACTTATCTCTCTTTTCCTTTCTTCATCTTGTTTGAAGGTGGCAAAATAGTGGAAGAGATAATATGCTGGGTTTCTTGCAGCTGAAGTAATCCCTGATTATTCAACTTCCAAAGACCTTCCCATGAAGAAGGCAACTCAAAAATCTATAAATTAGGCCCCTTGAACACCTACAACGAAATAAAAGGTGCAAAACTGCCAGTTTCACATGTAGTCCTTTAACAATTCACTAGAAAACAGGAGTCATCTACAAGATACAGTGTAAGAACTGCAACAACCACAGTATGTAGGACAAAGAGGCAGAAGGCTGGCAGAACGCACCCTTGGGCACCAACTGGCAATCAAGAGGCATGATGGAAATTCTTTAATTTCACAACTTATAGACAGATTTAACCGTAGTTTCAATTGGGAAAATGTGACAATCCTAGACCAGGCCAAATCCAAAAATGCCAGGGAATTTCTAGAAGCCTGGCACTCTGACAAATCAGCCATCAATAGACACATAGACACATTAACAACATCTATAGATTATTTATTTATTTATTTATGAGACTTATATACTGCTTATGCAAAAGAGACAATCAATCAGCCCCAAAGAGAAAAAGACTCTAGCACTTCTCCATCAGTAATCAGCACTCAGATCAGCATAGATTAACTCCAAGGTCAACATCAGACCAAGAAACTGCCGTAGAACCATTAGTAAACAGCCCAATCGAAAAATCCCTAAGACCGCCCCCACCCATACAGACAGGCAAGACACCAGAATATAACCTGACAGCAAACAGCACTCCTTACCAGCGCTGATGATGTTACCTAGTTAGAGTAATGAAACGTCTGCAAAAAAGCAAGCAAGCTCAGAGAGCACCTAGGACTCCTCACTAGAGTATTGGCACAATATGAAATATTTTGCCAAGGGCATCACTAGAACAGTAGACATTTAAAGCAGTGGTTCTCAACCTTTTTAATGCCGCGACCCCCAACCGGTCGTAAGTCGAGGACTACTCAACCGGTCGTAAGTCGAGGACTACTCAACTGGTGCAGCACCGTTTGCAGAATGGGACTTTTGGCGGGCTCAGCAGGACAGAGACAGCCTGGACAATTCCTATTGGCTTTCAAAAGCCAATAGAATAAAAGGGAGTAGCACAGCTAAGGAAAAGGGGAAAAAAATGGCAGACTGTGTTGTTTGGTGACCCCCGTGAAATGGTCGTTCGACCCCAAATGGGGTCCCGACCCACAGGTTGAGAACCTCTGATTTAAAGGGTAACAAATATTGCCTAGTCTTGCCATACATACATAGTTGGGTATGAACTGTATAGAATATAGTAGGCTAAGCCAGTAACTTAAAAATCTTTTTAAAAATCTTTTCAGAGGCCATATTTGAACTGGGAAATGGCCAAGGGATAATCTTGTTCATCTCTAATAAAGTTTTGACTTCTACAAAAGTTGCAGTCGGTGGGATATCTAGCTAAATTTGGATGATCATTAAAAAAAAAAAGCTAAGCAGGATCAGGACTGATTAATCCTTGGACAGAACAACATTGGAGATTTCAGATGGAGTAGTTAAAATACTCCATTTGGCAAAGCACTACTGTATTGTTGCCAAGGCAAGTTACTAGAACACAGGCTGGACTTTAGGGAGTCTTTACCTCCCAGGATTCTGTAAATCACATTTGCAGAAATACAAGAAAAAAGCAGTGCAAGTCAATAAAGGGTGAGATACCATCCTGATTCACTGGTGAAAGAAATATAGATGAACCCTGTCGGAGAAGAGGATTAATGAGGAAGTATCAGTATTACTACAAGAACTTTAATATGGAAAGTATTTAAATATTTCCACTTTAAATATACACTTTAAACTTCTTTAAATATGGAAAATATTTAAAGTGCAAAGAAGAGTAACTAAGACGATTAAAGACCTGGAGACAAAAAACATATGGAGAATGGATGCAGGGATTTGGTATGGCTAGTCTAGAGAAAAGAAGGACTAGGGGTGACATGATAGCAGTATTCCAATATTTGAGGGGCTACCAGAAAGAAGAGGGGGTCAGCCTATTTTCCAAAGCACTAGAAGGCAAGACAAAAAACAATGGATGGAAACTCATCAAAAAAAGAAGCAACCTGGAATTAAGGAGAAACTTCCTAACAGTGAGAACAATTAATCAGTGGAACATCTTGCTGTCAAAAGTTGTAGGTGATTCATCACTGAGGTTTTTAAGAAAAGATGGTATAGGTACTTGTCTTAAATAGTATACGGTCTCCTGATTCAGCAGGGGTTGGAGTAGAAGGCCTCCAAGGACGCTTCCAGGTCTATACTGATTGATTAATTGGTTGGTTGATTGGATTTAATGATGGAACATTGACCATGAGTATTGTCAGGGCTTTTTTTGTCATAGAACACCCAGAAGGGAGTTCCGGCACCTTTTTTGGATGGAACCTCGTAGGGTAGGCAAGGCAGGTTGTATGAAGTGTGTGAGTTCCGGCACCTTTTTTTTTTTTTAGAAAAAAAGCACTGAGTATTGTAGATACAGGTCTGTTTGCTTTGGTATACAGAAAATTCTAATGTCAACTGCTCTAACTAAGGCTAGTGAATTCTTGATAGTTGGTGTGTGGTTAATCTTGCCCAATTTTGTTTCTTGTGAAAGTGTTTTTTTCCCCTTATCTCATGTATGTATTTAAACATTCGCAAAAGGGATGCAAGAATGTTTCCAGTTGCTTAATTAAGTCCATGAGATGGCCTAGAGCATCTCTCCCATTTACACAAACACACACACACACACACACACACACACACACACACACACTTGTATTCACAGCACAAGAACTTTTGTTCTGATCACATTATTGCCTACTGTATATTCAATATTGTAGTGGTTTTCCATAATAGTGTGCAGAGAAAGAACATTCGCTGTGAATGACTTGGGTGCTTCAACACTGGAGGTTTTTAAGAAAAGATTTGACATCCATTTGTTTGAAATGGGTATAGGGTCTCCTGTTTGAGCAGGGGGTTAAACGAGAAGACCTCCAAGGCACTGGTGGGATTCAAATACGTGAACAACCAGTTCTCTGTGTGGATGCCGCTTCCAGAAGTCCATTCTGAACCTGGGCAACAAAATATTAGCTACCGGTTCTGCTGAAGTGATGCGCACCGGCTGAATCCCACCACTGCTCCAAGGTCCTTTCTAGTTCTGTTATCCTATTCTATTAGAATATTAACATTTCCTGTAGCACTGGAAGATTAAATTTTAATACCCAGTTTTTGATCTCTAGCATTTTTAAAGATGGTCCTGTAACCAAGATCTAGAGTGATCTTCTATGATCAAATTCATTGTAGGATTAGCCGCTGATTTTTAAAATGTAGAAATAGAGTCTGTGCCACTTTTAGAGTAAAAGAGAAAGGTTCATTTAGCTATCACCTGTTTAAAGGGGCAAGTAGGACATTTTCTGTCCCCTTTCATTGCAAATTCTTGAAGAAATTCTCTCTTCCTATCTTTTTCACTTTTCAGCTTACTCCTAGCCTACATGAAAGGAACATATTTTTTTTTGTCAAGTGTTAATGGTGTCAATTCTAGGTTAGTTGAGGTAATGATTAAACTCAGTAGAGGGCAACTTCCTCCTAAATAAATATTGTCAAATCTTATTGATCTATGCCTAAATTTGTTACATAGGCTGGATAAATGCATTAACTTTTTTTTGATATAATGCATTTTAATACAATGGTAGAATTGCACTATATTTGGATGTCTGATTTAAAATAATAAAATATTATTTTGTTTCAGATCAATAATTTTAAAAATCTTCCACCAAACCAGAAGAGGCCATATCTTGAATCTTCAGGTTCTGCTAGAATCTAATACAAGATGTGAAGTAGAACGCCAATCATCAGTCTAGATTATTTGAACTCTCCATTTTTATTAAAGGAAGAATTGAGAATGAAATATTTGTTTAATTGGAAATGCATGGAAAAATAGGTGTAGTGAGGAATCTTTTTTTTATTGAAATTTTTATAAAGTTTTTACAATAAAATCCCTCCCCACCTCCCTCCCTCCATCCCCCTTAACCCCCCCTTCCCAGAGCTGAATACAGAGCTAAAAACAGCAGAAGAAAAAACATAAAAATTAAATAAACATCAATCAACTATACATAAATCCTAAAAAAAAATTAAAAACCCCTTTAACTCCATTACATTAAAATCAATATTAAAATCAACAAATCTAACCATAACAACTTTACAGTATAAGTTATTCAAAAGCTAAATAATACTTTCTAATCCCATATTTATTCTGAACAAAATTTACCCATCTTTTCCATACAGAATTATATCTCTTTTGTGAATGGTCTTTCAGATAAGCCAAAATTTTAGCCATTTCTGATAAATAAGAAACTTTAAAAAACCATTCCTCTAAGATAGGCAAGGAATCTTTTTTCCAATATTGCCCAATCAATAACCTTGCCGCCATAATAAAATTCAACATTAAAATAATCTCTTTACTATCACAATCTTCAATAATACCTAACAAAATAATTGTGGTGTAAATTTTATCCTTCTATTAAATTTTTTTTGAATATTTCACCAAATCTTAATCCAAAAAGCCTTTATATTTCTAAAAAAATAGGTGTAGTGAGGAATCTTGATGATGAGTGGAACACTAAGTAACATATATAGCAAATTAGAATTCTAATATACAGAGGAAGGAAATGAAAGTGAAAGTAAAAGTAAAAATGAAGGGGAAGGGGAAGGGAGAATAGAGAAGAGAAGAGAAGATTCTCCCCTTGTTTTGATACCATCCAAAAATAGCCTCAATCTCCTCAGTCTTGGCACCCATTACTTTGCAGGCAAGTGAGATGGCCATAATTACCTCAGCCAATAGAGTTGGTGGTGGAATCAGCAAAATTTATCCTGGCACTACTTTTCCCAGTCCAAGAATGCATGGCAAACCTTTCAGGTCAAGATTGGATAACAGTAACCAGCTGAAAGTTATCTCATCACATTAATGATCAGACTGAACCCAAATCTCCCTTTTTTCAGTCTTAACACCTTAAGTGTTATGTACTGCCTCACATTATTAAGACATTTTTAGTGGTAACACTTATATTTTATTTTATGGAATTCATTTTAAAATGAATGACTATGGCCTTTGATTAGAAAAAAAATGACCAAAGGTGGCCCTCAGCCAGCACATTCTCAAATCAACTCTGCAGTCTCCATGTGATTAAAGTGTCCTTTACTCAATGGTTTAAGAGATGGGTTTTAAATAATCTAACTAAGAATTGAATCATTGCTTAATTCAAAGTACTTTTAGTCATGAAGCCATGCACTGTATCTGTTCTAGTTCATTTGATTCTGTTTCTGCCTTCGCTGACAAAGCTCATATTTATCTTGCTAGCTTTCATACAATGTGGCGATTTGAAAATAAAAAGATGATCCTGACACATCCTTCCTATGATCATCAACATAAGAGCTTTTTGAGATGTTATCTTTGTGGCTGCTATAAATACAAAAGTACTAAAGAGTTTTCCAAAAGGCATAATTGAAATCATGAACACATGTCCAGTAAATTCATAGTGAATCTGTAAGAACCTATATGATGCAGAATCAATTATATTTGTTATATCAGAGAGAGGAGCTGAAATGTTTCTTGCCATTTCAGAACAAACCAACCAAACTTAGAATACTGTTGTATCATCTCTTCCTTTAATAATTAGGAAAACAGTTAGTAACAGAATAATACTGATTAATTGTTCTTACTCTTAGGAAATTTCTCCTTTGTTCTAGGTTGCTTCTCTCCTTGATTAGTTTCCATCCATTGCTTCTTGTCCTGCCTTCAGATGCTTTGGAGAAGGACCCTCAGAGCTATCAAATGAATGCTGATGCAGCTTAGAAAAAAAAAATTAAAGATGTGATACTTATCATATCAGAATTGAATAGAATGTATGACCAACAAGATGAAAAACCCACTCTGGGTTACTTCTCTAAATTTCATCATTAAAAATTAAAATGTTTGTGTGCAAACTGAGGAATAAACCATTGCATTGTCACTAATATAGGCTGGACCTAATTAATCAGGACTGTAGGGCTGATGAAGGAGAAATAAAAGGGAGGGAGGAGAAGAAGTACTATTACTACCAGTAGTACTTGGGAAAAGGCAGTGGCAAACTTATTCTATGTGGCCAAGAAAAGTATATGGATATGGTCATGAAGTCATCACGTGTTGAATATCTATGGATATTCTTAGTCATCCAGGTCATGGTTGTCTCAAAGGTGCTTTTTCTAGAGCAGGGGTCTCAAACTGCCAGCCCACGGGTCAGATGCATCACACTGAAACCGCGTCCACCCCATTGCCACCAATGGGGAAAAAGTCGCAATACGTCATGACATGTCACGTGACATTGTGGGTTTGACACCCCTGTTCTCAAGGCAACTGGACTTCCTTGTTTTTTTCTTTGAAGACATTTTGCTTCTCATCCAAGAAGCTTTGGCACATCAGATGTCGAACTTGACATGAAGGAGATTTTACATTTAGCTATTTTTAATCTGTCTGGAGACGGTTTTTTTTTCCTATGCACCTGTAAATTAGATACACTATATTGTAAAAGTTCTGCCTATCTATATATTTCTTCTTCCTTCCCCACTTCAAATCATTTCCCATTCATTTTTCTTACAGGAAGAGTTTTTTCAGGGGTTTCCACATTGAGAAAAGGGAAAGGAAATGATATTTTATTCCAGTTATATTTATTTATTTTATTTATACTCTGCCTCTATTATTTTTACAAATACTGCAAGGCAGTGAACATATCCAAACCCAACTTCCTCCTCCCATGGTACTTTCCTACAACAACCTCCCTGTGTGATGAGTTGGGCTGAGAGAGAGAGAGTGATTGGCTCACGGTCACTCAGCTGGCTTTCATGGCTAAGGTGGATCTTGAACTCAGGGTCTCCTGTTTTCAAGCCTCATGCCTTAATCACTAGATCAAACTGACTCAAACTGGACCATTTGGACTCAAATGGCTATATCTTTCTTTCTTTCTTTCCAAGACTTTGTGAGTAGGTTGGAATGAATGATATGACAGACCCAAACTGACCTCTTGCTGAATGAGGACATTGCCCTGAGTGTCTCCAGATCAAGTCCAACATTTTAACCCAGTGTTTCTCAGAGTCTTTGCAATTAATTATGGAACACTAACTAAAAATTTGGAACATATGAAGTCATCCAATGAAAGACACTACATCTCTCTACGCTTTTGTCCTTAAGGCAATAGGAAGTTGTGTACTTCAAAAAAATAATAATTGCAATATTTGAGGGGTTACCACGAAGAAGACGGAATCAATTTATTTTCCAAAGCACCTGAAGGCAGGACAAGAAGCAATGAATGGAAACTGAACAAAGAGAGAAGCAACCTAGAACTAAGGAGAAATTTCCTGACAGTAAGACATTTCCTGACAGTAAGAACAATCAACCAGTGGAACAACTTGCCTTCCGAAGTTGTGGTGCTCCAACATTGGAAGCTGAGGTGGCGCAGCAGTTAGAGTGCAGTACTGCAGGCCACTTTAGCTGACTGTGTTCAGCAGGTCAGTGGTTCAAATCTCACCGGCTCAAGGTGGACTCAGCCTTCCATCCTTCCGGGGTACGTAAAATGAGGACCCAGATACATTGCTTATTGGTGTACACCGCCTAGAGAGTGCTTGCACTTAAAGCGGTATATAAGTCTCATAAATAAATAAATAAATAAATAAATAAAAAAGGGACTGGACAACCATTTGTCTAAAATGGTATAGGGTCTCCTGCTTGAGCAAGAGGTTGGACTGGAAGACCTCCAAGGTCCCTTCCAACTCTCTTATTCTTACAAGATTTGAAATTCCTTCTGCAAAAAAATCTCCCACCTGGGAATGAAGCCACCCTGTAACAGCATCATTAAACACATTGTCATCATTGAAGCAGTGCAAAGCAAGCCCCTGTTTCATTTTAAAAAATGGTTCATTTTCAATTGATATAGCGGATGAGTTAACTGCAACACAATCTTCTCCTTCCACTCCTTATGGCCTACTGAACTACTTCACAGGGCGCCATAGGATGGGTGTCATTATCCCCGCCTATTTCTTGCACATGCTCTAACGGAGGTTTATTTCCAAATTGCCAATAGATATATAGATATAGATAGATATAGATATAATATGAAAAAAAACTAAGGAGATAATGTACTATATTAACATAAAACCATAAAATAAAATCACTGTAATGTGGAGACATAGAATTGCAATGAGATAGGTGTTGTAAGTTGATATCGGTAAGAAGTATAGACTACCTCCATGATGGTATATCGTGAGCAATGTTCTGTCATAAAAGAGTGGCTAAAATTCTACACACATGAAGACCTAACTGGGTATTGCATCCCTCATGATCCAAAACTACAGAGGCAACAATTAGACTGAACACACTATTGGAGAAGGAAAAAAAGAGCAGAATTCAAGAATAAACTTTTATATGCCACTAAAGCAGTGGTTCTCAACCTGTGGGTCAGGACCCCATTTGGGGTCGAACGACCATTTCACGGGGGTCGCCAAACAAGGCTGTCCGCCATTTTTTCCCCTTTTCTTTGGCCACGCCCCTGGCACCCGGTGATGTATAAGTGGTTGGGGGTCACCACAACATGGGGATCTGTATTATGGGGTCGCGGCATTAGAAAGGTTGAGAACCACTGCACTAAAGTGTCTGGGGTGCTCACATACACATATATCTCTTGGTGATATCATCTTTATATTTCAGGAGAATTGAAACATGTGGTTTTCCTCTTCCAGTTCATATTTTGCTCTCCAGTAAATCCACACAGAAAGGCTTCCTTCCTCTCTCCAGAATCCCAGATGACAGCCTTTTTTTCCCCTGCCTGATCATGGACTAGTTTGCCAAGAAACAAATTTGTACTGGAGAACATCACTTTATTTATGGGACACAGATGCCACAGAAGTCTATCCTCTCTCAAAGTTTTTAAAAAATGTCAGGTTGATCTAACCTAGCAGAGTTCATAGGATCAAGGCAAACTTGGCCAAGAAGCAAAATCCTTAACCAAAACATTTGTTTGGTTCACTTGAACTCCTCTGTAGTTTGTTCAGATTTCTTTTTGTCAATGAAGTTACCGGTGGATAAACTCATTCAGCACTATCAGACAAAATCCACATTTTGTGGATCTTCAAATTAGATGACAACAGAAATTCTTTTATTTTCCTCTGCGCTCTGGAGATGAATGTTGAGATGTGGGTTAAAAGGAGATTACTTTTAAAAGTACTCTATCTTTTCTTTTTTGAAAATCTCATTAGGATTGTTAGTAAGGGCAATATTTTGAGGGTTTTTTTTTCTTTGTAGCAACACTACACTTCTATTTTTCCATATTTAAACAATGGAGAAAAGTTTGTATTCTCTTTTTAAATCCACATATGCCTTGATTTAGAATATAAGCAAGAATATCCAAAATGTAATTAATTCCTTGCTTAATCAATGTTCCTTTAAAAATGGAATAAGAGAGAACAAAAGAAAGACATGGATGATGGGAAGATAAAATACTGGATTTCTTTAAAATCTACTTTTAGATTTTCTCTGAGGCACAGTTAGGGACAATGAAGTTGATTAACTATTATTGGATAGAATGAGATGAACATCTAAAATAATACTTATGTCATATGACAATGGTGGCGAACCTATGGCACGGGTGCCAGAGGTGGCACTCGGAGCCCTCTCTGTGGGCACACACACTGTCTCCCCAGCCCCGCCTCCTCCCAAGGCCCCCTCCTCACCAGCAGCCCTCCCCGGAGGAGAGTCACCCCTGGGCGTGGTCCACATGAAGCAGCACAGCCAAGGACATGGTAGCCAGGCAGCGGGGACAAGACTCTGCCCTTGCGCCCCGTCACATGCAGATGATGCTGTGGGGCATGGGCGGAGGGCATGGCCACCATGGCGCTTCTGGGCTGCCTGGGTAATCTATGGTGGGCAATGGAGGTGGTGGGTGGCCCAGTGGGCAGGGTGGAGCAGGGTCAGGGGTGGGGGGTGGTTTTTGGGCACTCAGTCTCTAAAAGGTTCGCCATCACTGTCATATGAGAATAAGGCTGCCATATTTAGATTTGTCATTGCCTGCCTGGTCTTCTCCGTCCTATTGGCAACTATCCAGCTGAGGTAAATTTATATTTTATTTCTAAGAATTTTTCAATTGCCCTAGAGCTAATAGTTTTTCAAATGCTATAAAATAAAAATCAAGTACAACTCATAGTCTGTATAAACCAAAGGGTCTTACAATTTTAGGTCAAGATGCTGTTAAAAAGGCAGTAACATTCTGTCCTATCTTTAAAGCTAGAGGATTTACAGTGTTAATAATCTCATGTTCTCAATTCCTTCTCTGGGACACATCAATCCTGCTTCCTCCAGATGTGGTAACTGCTAGTATTTCTAGTTAGCAGGTATGCAGATAATATTTTAGCATCTATTTTTATTCATGAACTGAGCTCTCAAGTTTACAACATGGCCAAGCATTTTTACAATAGAACTGTTCTTTTCTTAGGAAATCCCCTCTTCCTAACTCTTTAAAGTTTCTCAGAACGCAGCTGCCCCCAAATACATGTCTTTTACCTTCTATTTCAATATTTTTTCTTTTACAAAACAAAGTCAAATATACAATAATATTATAGTACAAAAGTCCACCCCCACTTTCACACATTAACCTTTGGTTAAGAGGTTGTCACTCCCTAGGTCCTTTGAAGTTTGACAACACACATCTCAAGGCTGTCCCTTTCCAATCCTTGCCCCGTCCCATCTCCATTTCATTTATCACCTGTTTTCTCCAAGTGCAATAAACCACTGGCTTCATCTGAGAGTCATTCACTCTCTTTTCAAGACATATATTTGTCAGGATTCATACAATGCATGGTGGTGGTCAACCTTTGGGTTTCTGACACAGGGGTTCTGGCATCATTGGGTACTTAGGGGCACAATCTGGGCCTAGATGCCTTATCAAGAACTCAGTGGACTTACTAACAAAAATTTGATCCAAGCAATGATGCTCACCCTCTGATGTGACCAAAGGCAATGGGAAGTTCACAAACCCCATACCAAACTGCCACCTGAGATTTCCAAGGTTGCTATTGCAATATTGAATCCAGCACAATCGGACTTGGAGCTGGAATCAAAAGCAGCAATCCTGGAACAATGGATGCGGTATGCGTAGATCACTAGTATTGATCTCCCATTCTGTGAACAAAGATGAGAACCGCAATGGGTTCGTGGCACCTGGCATGCAAAGCCAATCAAATGCATGAGATAGGGCATCTCTTTCATAGTTTTATTTTGTTTCCAAATCACGCGCAAGGGCCCCTGCCAAAGAATGGGTGTCCATTCTTGCCTGGACCATGTTGAATGAAGTCTAATTTTGCAATGGTGGTGAATAACTGTAGCTCAGTTGTAGGATGAGGGTGGAGGTGCATTCTCCAAGCTTGTGGGTTGGTTTCCAAATGTTTCATTACCAGGCTAGGTAACATCTTCAGCGGAGTTTAGCCCCTAAACTCCTCTGAAGATGAAGAATAATTGTCTTGGACTGCATATAAAAAATATAATATAGTTTTATGAAATAAAATTGCACAATAATGTTACAGTAAGTTTATGATTTTGTGGGGCTCCATTATTAGCTATCTAGGCCCACATGTGGCCCCGTGGCTGCAGGTTGGACATGCCTGTATTAAAGCATTTGATTTTAAACAGCTACAATCAAAACATCATGACATCATTGACAAATAATAGTTTCATTGGCAAGAACAGCTAAAATACACCAAAAGGTAGGTCTTATTTTTATAAAGGGAAATATGAGCTAGTTGATGGGTAACTTACATATTCCGGTTACAAGCAGCCCAGCCAACTCCTGCCACATTCTGTTCTAGGCAAGAGATTTGCCAGCCTTTCATGGTTTTGAACTTTTACTGACTGAACTTTCACTTGATATAACTTTCACTGATAAGGAACACTATTTTCAAGGGAAGTACATTTGAATAAGGTCAGCAACTCAATTATCTGCTTTCTCCCTAGCAACCCATGAAGGTCAATCCGGGGTCATGCATAATGATTATTTTAATTTTATTTCTCCTGTATTCCATCACACTCTCTGTGTCAAATCCATACTTTGTGCTCCCATTGCTAATGTTATTTTATTATTCAATTTATATCCCTCAAGGCAGAGCACACAGTCCTCCTCACTTCTCCCAACAAAGTCCTATGAGATATGTTGGGGTGAGAGAGAGAGAGAGAGAGAGAGAGAGAGAGAGAGAGAGAGAGAGAGAGAGAGAGAGAGAGAGAGAGAGAGAGAGAGAGAGAAGCTGACTCAAAAAGTCATTCAATGAGGTTCTATGACTGAAGATGGACTAGAACTGGAGCATCATTACTAGTCTACCACCTTTATTATTATGCCACACAGATTGTCATAAAAACTGTTGGTCAGCTTTGCATTGGTTTAGGCACTGTCAGGCAAATACCCAAAGGTGACACAGTGAGATCCAATCAAATCCAGTTCTCCATTACTTACACCTAATAGACAAAATCTCCCCAGACCAACTGTCAAGAATGAAACTTTGATAGCTACGTGCCTCTTCATTTCAACTTGCCATTAGAGTAAGTGGGGGGGGGGAAGGTGTTGCTTTAGATTTGATTAAGATGGAGAAATGAAACCTCTACAATTCCACTAAAGACCATGAGAACCTGAAACCTTTCCAAGGACACTGCAGCAGGTGTGGAGAGGAAGCAGATGGTTCCCATAATAAAGTGAATTTTTTTACATGAACTACATGAGAAGGTGGGGGTTGGACCAGAGATATTTTTATTTAATTCTATGAACCAATGTCTGGGAACCTCAGAATTAATTTTGCTTCAACATTACTATGCTGTGTAACCAATAAACAGTAAGATTTTCAGAAACAGAATGAACCTGGACTTTTATTTGACACCAACACTATAACCTTCTAACCTAATAGACATAACATGGGAGATTCTAAGGTGTGGTTACCCTGAACCTTCCTCATCCCCTCCATCCAGTTCAGGACTGTGCAGTTTTTTGTCTTGGATCCCTCTCTGGAATGTGCTCGCTTGTCCCTGGAAAGCTGTGATGCTATTGCCAACATTTCCCCCATTCCTTCTCCATCTGCACATTCCAACCCAGGCAACTTAGTAATGAAGATTAACTGTAAAGTCCAGTGCGGCTCAGCATCTGGATACATTTTAGATCAAGCTGAATTTGTCTGCTTATCCGATAAGAGCTGGGAGATATATCTTGCTAAAGATCCCATCCCTTCTGTACTATATTTTCAAAACAAAATAAAGCACAACAAAACAAAACAAAAAATAAAACATAGATTTTCAGGGAGGATTTGAGGAAAAAATGAAGATCATGCTATCTCAAAGAGAGGCAAACCTAGTTGAATTGAATTATAAAAAATGGTTTAGTTTCTAAACCTATTACTCTATTTAATTATAATAACATAACATAACATAATATGAAATGGCATGGAATGGCATAGCATGGCATGGCATGGCATGATATGGAGTAAAGTAGAGTAGAGTAGAGTAGAGTAGAGTAGAGTAGAGTAGAATACCATACCATACCATACCATACCATACCATACCATACCATACCATACCATACCATACCATACCACCTTTATTGTCACTTTAAATGTGCATTAATCAGCATGCATTAAAATGAGATTTCATTGCATACAGTTCTCAAAGGATTACCACCTCCAATATACACTGCATAAACATTACAAAGAAATAAAATGAAATAAATTATGCATTCTTCTTGTTGTTGTGCCATATCCGTTATCGGACATTGGCGATCATGTTGGCGATCCTGTTTTTATCAGCAGCCACATGAAAAAGTGCAGCTGAGTTTTGTCCAAACCAGTCCCTTAGATTTTGAAGCCACAATGTTCTTCTTCTGCCTGGACCTCATTTGCCTTCAGTCTTTCCCTGGAGGATTAAATGGAGTATGCCATATTTTTCTGGGTGTCGCATCACATATCCAAAATATTCTAACTTTCATTTTTTAATTGTTTTGATGATTTCCCTTGGCTTTTCCAGGCGGCTTATCACCTCCTCATTTCTGATCTTGTCAACCCAGATTATACATAACAGCCGCCTGTAAATCCACATTTCAAATGGTTCTAGTTTCTTCAGGTGGCCTTCTGTCAGACACCAACTCTCTACTCCATAGAGCAGAATAGAAAAAATATAGCATCTGACAAGCCTGATTTTCAGTCTTAGACTTTTTCATTTTGAAGAATGCTGTTCGAGCTTTTTCTATCCTTGTCTTCACTTCAATGGTCGTGTCCCAGCTTTCATGTAAATTAGAACTGAGGTGCGTGATCCTTTCAACAAATTATGCATATACCCACATAAACTCATATGTGGCCCAGAGAAACAATACCGTCTAGCTGGATGTACAGATATACATGGCAAGAGAAATGAATCTTGTGGCAGATGAATGGCACAGGGAACAAAGCTGTTACAGAATTGGATAGTCTTGCTAGAAATTCTTTGAAACAGAAACAGACCGTGAAGTGGGTGTGTGGGTTATATATATGCATATATATGTAGTATATATGTATATATGACTAGGCTGAGCGTGAGGGTAGGGTCAAATGCATCATCAGTCTGGAATCTCTATGCCCCCAGAAGAGATCTAAGTCCAGCCTCCCTTGAAATCCGTTGATTCTTATCTGGTGCCAATTTGCCTAGATCTTGTGTTTAAATAGCATGGAATAAACTCACAGTGCTTTTGAACTCTATCCAGGCTCCTGGTTTCCTGTGCCTGACATTATAAATTGAAATAATACCCAAAAACTAACAAATAAGGACAACTAGCTTGCTTAGATCTCTCTTTGATGTAAGTTGGAATTAAATGCCATCGATTAAATAATTGCACACGGTTATTCCCTGCATTCAATTGTTTTCTACTCTTCTCTCATTAAAAATTTGAATTTGGTATCAGCATTTATAATGGCTATGGAAATAGCAGTGGAGGCTTAGCAGAAACGTGGTTGCTGCATCCCTTTCCAGGGCCTCTGATGAAACTTTCTTAACCTAACTTAGAGAAATAAGGGTTTGATGAGGATTGCTAAACTGAAGAAAATGGAAGACGCAGACTTGGCACTGTAATGTCATAATTTAAAGTTATGGCAAGGGGAGCAGAATAATGGCCAATCCAAGCATACTTTTTAAAAGCCATCATAAATAAAAATGGAAAGTGTAGCTATTTGCAAAATCAAACCTTGTACTGTTTAATGTTTTGTCGACATAGCTGTAGCCGAGTGGATTTATAAATTCCATTTATTTTACAACAGAAAGTACTTGTGGTGAAAAAAAGAGAAGTTTGACTGAAATAAAAGCAGTAAACATCCTTCTGGAAGGAAATATGGATTATCAACCTATTTTAAAGGGGAATGTTTTCATCCTTCAGCACAGCAAACAATTACTAACTTACGCATCCTGAGTTAAGATCTTTTTTTTTTCTATAAAAGATCATTTCTGTAGAAAAACGCAACACTAATTTGAAGCATTTGATGTTAGTCTTAGGGAAGAATTGAACCTTCTTTGAACTTGGACTCCTGAACGTTTTACTGAGGCAGCCCTTTATTTATGATACGTTACTCAGTGTTTCCATTATATCCTCCTTTTTTTTTCCCTATGGGATTTATAACTTAGCTATCAAAGTTTATTTTAGACTGACATCTGGCAACTTTTTTTCTGGTCCCAAAGGATGTACAGAAAGGGTTTTATATCAGAAGCAGACAAATGGTAACTGAGGCTTCCCTAGCCACCACAGTTACTTTCTCCTATAACAGTAAAAACAAAACTAAAATGTCCCTTGAGTTAAACTCTTAGCAAAGCCATGAGTACGTTGGTGTAGTTTTCTTGGCAACAGTATGGCAGTGGTTTGTCATTGCCTTTTCTAGGATCTATTTTCAACTTCCCAGTCTAGCCTCCAGCTTGGGTTTCCTGATACTCTTTCATTCATTCACTAATTAGCTTTGACCCTGCTCACTTTTTCAAGATCTACACTATGGAGAAGCATTGGGAAAGTCCTGATGCCTTGAACCTTCAAGTAGCAATTTTTGTCTAGGATTGATGCTCTTATGCTTGTGTCACTGAGGAGGAGGTCTAACTAGAGCTATGCTATTTTAATGACAGTATCAGGATACGAGGAATTGTGGACAGGAAAAACTTGAATTTGAGGGACTGCAGTGAGGAATCATGGCATGCAAACGGAATCAAGTTGACATGCGAGTGTCTGGCAACTTACCCGAGCCTTGGGGCTACCTGGGCACAGATCTCCTGGCTTTGTAACCAGTGCATCCCCTGTATTATAATGAACCCAGATGGCACAGTGGTTAAAGTGCATTATTGCAGGCAAACTCTGCCCACAACCTGGAGTTCAATCCTGATGGGGCTCAAGGTTGACTTAGCTTTCCATCCTTCTGAGGTGTGTAAAGTGAGGAGCCAGATATGCAATAATGCTTCTACCTTGTAAACTTCCCAGAGAGTGCTGTAAAATGCTGGGGAGGTATATAAACCTAAATTCTATGCTATTGCTATCATCCTGGAGGACAAATTTCCACCTGCCAGCTACTAGGGCTGCCTTATGACTGCCTATTGGACTGCCTGCTGGAGTGTTATTATTTTAGCTTTGTTCTGTGTTAGGAATTGGTGATTAGATATGTAGAACAGCATTGTACCAGCTACTAGCCCTGCTGGGACTGGAATGGGAGAAATGAGTATGAAAGATACTGATTGGGTAGCCTACAAAGGACAAGCATGTGGCATGCGGTGCAAAGGAGAAGCAGCTTGGGGACTACTGTGGTTAGGTTGTGGATATTTGGACAGTTATGTTAGATGATCCTGAGACCTGGGAGAAGTTTGATAGGAGATATGTGTGTGTGTGTGTGTATGGAAGGTATATAAACCAGGATGACAAGGAAGACAGAGGCAATATTTGAAACCTAATTCCCTCAGATTTATCCAGTATTCAGCCTAGATACCACTTTATGAGATCCTTAGTAACCCGACCTCTGGCTTTTGTTGCTGAATGCCAGCTATGTTTGCAACAAGGCTACCCTTGTAATGATCTTATTGTGGATAAGGCACCCTCCATCTGAGCTTTCCTAACTGAAACCTGTGTAGGACCATAGAGGGATGGGGAAGGAAAAGGCCTAGGAACATCAATGAGAATATACTTTATTAGTATGAAGAATACTCTAGGGCTCTAATGAATAAAGCCAGTTGAATCCAATCTTGGACTCTCTCTGGGCAGGTCCCTTTAAGTTGACTAGCTCAATATCCCTGTTAACAGAAAGTGTTAAGATATTGTGACTTCTGGAGAAATGGACAGAGTCCTTAGTACAGTTAACTTGTGTGTTAGATTTATGTACTCCTGGTTAGTTAAGACCTCCAGGTAGTGGTGAATTCACCCTTGAATGAAGAGGTGGACCTAATTACCTCAGAGAACGTTGTGATATGCACTTTGCTCATCGCATCCAGTGATTTGGGATAGTTTTCACCCAGCCTCAGCCTTCTTCTTTGAGAAAAAGTTGGCTTGTAGGTTGAGAACATTCCAAAAAGGGATTATTAGATGTCATTTGAATCGGCTAATTAAATTAAAGTTGGGGCTCTACTATGCCTTACTAACATGTTTGTTTTGTGAACTGAGGCAGATTAAACATCATACTACTGTAAACCAAGGATCAGGAGGAAGATGAGACACTGGCTAGATTTGTATCCCCTTTTGGTGGCTTCCAACTCTCTTATTCTATATTCTATGTTGTAAGTAATGATTTTCTTTCAAAGTGTCTTGCAAACCTGTTTATACTATGCTGGGCCATATTCCCCAAAATTCATAAATTCCTTAGAAAAGCTCTGGAGGGGCTGAGAGGGGCAACTATAGAGGAGGAAAACTGCTTTTTCATCTCTGTCATTACTACTAATAGATTCAACAATGAATTCTTACTCCGTTCATATGTTCTTTCAGGTATTGTTCAGCTGTAACCCACATTAGCTGTAATAACTTAATCTAATCATGAGGATTGATAGGCATTGGATTCCAATACTATAAGGATCAACAGCATTTGATAATAGGTAAACAACTGTAGAAATTCCTGTATAGCATCTTGAATTTAAAAATACGACAAATTATAAAATATACCAGGCTCTCTTTCTGTCCAGAAAGTAAGTCAAGGATTCATTCAACAATGAGTTCCAGGCTCCTCTTAATAGGCATTTTGTGTTTGTCATCAAAAATAAAGTTTAGTTTTGTATATATATATGTTTCAATCTGTTTTAGTCTGAAAACTGCTTAAATAATTAGTAGGCCAATGGGACTTCTGTAGACAACAACAAAATATATTATGGTGCCATAGAGTCATATTAAAAAAAAAAAATAACAACAGCTTTTTCAATCGTTTCTCAGTTCCAAGAAGAAGGGAGAAAAATTAAATCATCATCCATTCTCCCATCTACTTCCATCTGTTTTATTATTTTCCTTCTTACAGGATGAAACCTCTCCGACAGGGTAATCAGATTGTTCTTTAACATCCAAAATCAGTACCATCTAAGAAAGTTATCCTTCCATCTCCTTTTCCCCAGGGAATCTCAATTTCTCTTGTAATCACCTATGAAATTAGAGAACTGATTTACTGCATATTGCAGTTTAATGCACCGGTGATTACTACATTACCTTTCCTCTTCTTAATTTATTTTTGAAAGCCATTCTTATAATCCATTTGCACAGAACTATGCAATTTAAAATGGTAGAGTCCAGTCCTGTGCTCATTTATCTAATAACAAGCCAGTGGGTCTTTGAAAGAAATACAGGATTACACTGTTGAACTGTGAATTTAAGAGTCAAACAATATGCACATTTTCCTTAGAATGTGTATGTAAAAGGGTAGATAACACACACAAAAAGAGTCCTGTTGGATCAAGAAAACACCAATTGACCAGCCTACTACTCTGGATAATCAGAGCAATTCAACAAACACAAGCATAATTCCTACAATTGATATTTAAGACATGATGGCTTTGAATGAAGATGTAGTCTTAGCTATCAAGACCAATATTGTTGGTTACCTCTTTTTCTGAGAAAAACCAACCATATGACTCCCAAATAAGATGAGAACAAAAGCATACAGCTCTTTAAGAGAATCAGCATTTAGCGCTGCACATTTTTCCACTGAAACTTGCTTTTTTTTTTGCTTGCGTGATTCTCTCATATTTTTATAATGTGAATGATGCTTTTGCTTATCCAATAGCTAAACACTGGATATTTCTCAGTATAAAAGGACAAGGAATGAGTCCTAAACACTTCAATAAATATAGATCAGAGCTGTATTTAAAATTCATTTTAAAGTATGTATTTAGGGTCCAGCTAGGCATTATTCTGAGTGTGCATTTGTAGATGTTAGGATTGTCCGTTTCCCTTTCAGAAAGGGAAACAGGCAATCTAAACATACTTCTACAAATGCAAACTCAGAGTAATGATGAGCTGGACCCTAAGTTCATTTTTAAAATAAAAAAAAAATAGGGTGGTTCCGTTTTTTTCATTCACCAGATCTATAAAATCCAGCCATGGCACTGATGGCTGGAAATGGAGTTTGCTTGGAATCAGGGCATTCCTAAGAATGCCAACAGTTTTATCTTGGGATGCTATGTTATACAGAATGAACTGGAAGAGGGAGAGGGAGAAATGGAGAGGGAGGACAGATTATTTCAAGGAGAGATAAGGAAGGAAACCCAAATGCGCTTTTTCAAAAGGCAACTGGACTTTGTTTTGTCCTTGAAGATGTTTCACTTCTCATCCAAGAAGCTTCTTCAGCTCTGACATCAGAGCTTCTTGGATGAGAAGCAAAACCTCTTCAAGGAAAAAAAAACACAAAGAAAGTCCAGTTGCCTTTTGAAAAAGCACATTGGGAGAATCATGACCTGGATAACTGGGACTCTCCATAGATCTAAGGAAGAAGAGTTTTCTCATTTTGTCTGTCCAAGACATCATGGTGCACATGGAACAAAACATGCAGGAAAAATGCCGATCTAAGTTTCCTATCCTAATTTTGTTTTTTAATTAAAACAACCCCTCTCCAAATCAGTACAATAGCCTTGTTATAGATGTTTGTGTATAATGTACATTAAGCTCTGTCTATTCCTGTTGTGCAGTTTCTGTAATTAGGAGAAATGATAGTGGAAAGGTAGATCTCTTTCCTGGTTCCTTTCCAGATTGTTCCCATTTGCTGGAAATAAAAAAGGCTGAGTTCCTGCCTTGAAGCAATGCCTTAAACTGCAGTCAGATGTACATTCTTCCTAATCAGGCCTGGGAACCAGGCTGCAATTAAGACCACATGGAAAGAGCAGAAAAGCAAACAAAAATTATGAAACCATCACTCAGGATCCCTGTTTTTAATTTGAAAACGGAAACGATACATTAATCAAACCCAAGCCTTCAGCTCTGAGGCACGTTTCAGAAATATCCTGAAACAACAAGAGGAAATCTTTGCAGTGTTTAGAAAAAAATACCTTCTGATTGGTTCAGATGTGTAGCAAAATACATTTGGCCATGAAATAAGGTCGTATTCTTAGCTTTAGTTGCCTCCAAGCAAAATAAATAAAACTTGAACAGCACTTGAAGTAAAGACACATGACACCAATTAGGGATAAGCCAAATTGTTAAAAGGAAAGGACTCTTCTTCCTTGATTAATCATTAAAACTTGTGCACCATTTTGCCATTTCTGCAATGGGTGGAATCCAGTATTCGTTATTATTCAAGTAAGATTCATTCACATCCGTGGGATCTCACAAAATGAGTTGCAAACTGCTTTCTGAGATGGGAGAGAGGAATCAGAGAAAGTTTTTGTTGTTGTTGTTGTTGTTCAGTCATTAAGTCATGTCCAACTTTCTGTGACCCCATGGACCATAGCAAACTAATCCTTTCCATACTCCATTGTCTCCCAGAGTTTGCCCAAATTCATATTCATGGTGTTGATGACACTATCTAACACTCATCTTCTGCTGTCCCCTTCTCCTTTTGCCTTCAAATCAGAGAGTTAGTGCCTGCAATAAAATCACGTTACTGTATTATTTTGCTGGCTGCAACAAGTTTCCACTGGATTGTAGGTTTCTTTGGAAGCACATGGCTATGGAGGCACAGTCATATATAGAAGGAGTTACTTGTTATTCATGAATTTAATTTTCATCAATTGTTGTTACCTATAACTACTAAATGGGCAGCTCAGTGGCTCAGTGGTTAAGATGCCGGGCTTGTCATCTGGAAAACTAGCAGCTCAGGTTTGAGACCTGAGCTTCATGCAATGGGGTAAGCATCTGTCCTTGGCCCAGCTCCTGCCAACCTAGCAGTTTGAAAGCATGCAAATGCAAGTAGATAAATAGGTACCACTTTGGTGGAAAAGTAACCCCACTCCATGATGTCATGCTGGAAATGTCTTCAGCAGTATTGGCTCAATGGGCTTCAAATGAAGATAAGCACCAGTCCCTATTGTCGGCAGTGACTAGTGGAGGACTCCTTTTATAACTACTAAAAGGACCATTGGTATGTAGAAGAGTAATGAACCTTTTAACATCAGATCCCAGGACATAAATTAGTACCTGCTATTCTATGAATAGTCACTAGCACCTGAATAAATGCTGCTAGTCCTACGTTGGAAGTAGCAATTCATTGTTTACAATCTTAGGCACTCTATACTTGGAGAACTATCAAAAAGCACAGTCATCTGTATTTTCCGTTATACATAGAGTTGTACCATAAGTCTCCTTTCTTGGGAGAATATTCATTCTGCAGCTGATCTAGTGCCTTTTGTGGAGAAGAATTGTAATTTTAATTGATTGTGCTTTTCATTTTTTATCTTATTTATCTAGTTTATGTACTCTTTGCTATGATAATTCTTGCATAAAGCCACAGTATTGCCATTTAGTTGCATTCATCCGAACATTCCTTTAAGTGTAGCATTTTTATTATTGGGCCAACATGCTGCAATGATTTAAATACGTACAGAATCCATACAAGGCTTTTGATAGAAGTAAGTGTAATATTGCTTCTTTAACTCTTCTTTCTTTCACAGTTAAGTACAGAATAACAGAGTCCTTGTACCACCTCATATATCAAACTGACTATATTATATTTCAAAGAATCTGTCTATGTATAACACCCATGTCTTCCTTTTAAGTTTTTTCTTTTTATATATAAAAACACTTCTAACCTTATTTGAGATCTTCTAATGCAGGGGTGTCAAACTCGCAATGTCACATTACATGTCGTGACATATTGCAACTTTTTTGCCATAGCCGGCAATGGGATGGGTGCGGTTGTGCTATGATGCATCTGGCCCGTGGGCCAGCAGTTTGACACCTCTGTTCTAATGTATACATGAGTTCAAATTGTTTTTAATCAATGTTCAATATAAGATCTCTGTAACCTTGTAGCTCATGCTCTTGGGCTCATCTAGGTGCAAGAGACCAATAATCTTATAGCTTCAGAACATACAGTAGAATAATCACTGGATCTTTTCTATTTATTGGCATTGATGTGGGTGAATTTTCCACTATGGGTCCTTTGTTTCTCTCGCAATGCATTGATGCAGGAATTTAGGTTAAGAGTTCTTTATTAATGAATAAATCTGTCATTTATTAAATTTATTAAAATTAAATCTATCATTTTTTTCGCCTGATCTTCTACTATTAGTAATAATATGCCATTTTACTTCAAGTGACTTTGGGTAGTTTACAAATAAAACATTAAAAAGAACAAAAGACAAACATGAGGAGTAAAGATAGCAAGGATGACAAAACAATACAGGAAAAAAAAAGAAAGCAACTCGCACAATCTGAAGGGGGCTTTACTTACTTTTGGTGGGTGAAGAGCCAGATTTTCAAGAATGTTTGAGGAATTGGGTCATTCTAATCTCCTGAGGTTCCTCATTGCAACATAGTACTAGGCCCAGGTTCACAATGTCTTTTTCTTATGCATTTTCTTGACATTCTATGCCTATACTCATATATCAGAATAATCATATGCCTTATTGATACTGTCATCTAAAGATTGGAAGTCAAAACTGAAGCTGAAGCAGCAGGTTCAGGCTATATCTATACCCTGGTGTTAATTACTTGATGGAAAGCCATATCTGACACTATGTTGGGTGTGTTAAATGCACAATTCAAATGTTCAGACAGGAACAGCTAGCTTTTGCAAATATTCCCTGGTGTAGTTGTATGTTTCTTTAGCTCAGGAGTCCTCAAACTTGGCAACTTTAAGACTTGTGGACTTCAACTCCTGGCTGGGTGAGGAATTCTGGGAGTTGAAGTCCACACATTTTAAAGTTGCCAAGTTTGAAGACCCCTGCTTTAGCTACTGCTCTATATCTCTCCCCAGATTCCATTAATGCTATTATTCATCTTGAGGTTGGGCAAATAACTGAGGATTGGAACTTTATCAAAACCACAAGGTTTTTTCCATAAGGGAAAAATATTTATTTTCCATGTTCTGTCCTTTTCTGCTAAGGTGACCAACTTTTTTACGATGAAAAGGAGGACACAAATAAATTGAAGAAAAAATATCGTAAATAAAAGAAACTTTTATTCATTTCGACAATAATACAGACAACTTGCATGTGCAAAGTTTGCTAGCCGGGTGTTTTGGCGCGCTCAGCAGCAATTCCTATTGGCTTTCGAAAGCCAATAGTGGGAGTAGCACAGCTCATGCAAAAGTTGAAAAAAAAAACCATCAAAAAAAGGTGCCGGAACACCGTTCTGAGCGTTCTATGAGGGGAAAAAAAGCCCTGCAGATTAGTTTTCAAATATCGAAAAGGAGGACATGAAAGACGACACTTTTTGAGGGAGGACAGAACTTACAAAAGGAGGACTGTCCTCCCTAAAGGAGGACGGTTGGTCACCTTATTTCTGCCCCTCTTTATACTTTAGTGCCAAGGGACAGGGCCATCAGTACAGGCTACACAAGTGTATCGGTAGACTAGTGCATTTATTGTCCTTTGTTTTATATACTTTGTAAAGGCTTTGTGACGTGTTTGAAAGTCAAGCACTTTTGTTTGCTTGACATGCAGATGGGGCAGACCGATCTAATGCAAACAGTGTGGAGTTACATCTGCAGCGAGTTAAATCTTATTTGTTAGATTTAATTTTTCTTTTCCTTGTTGTATTTCTCCCTTCAAGGTACCAGATCCCATATCAACATAATACTATATTTGGTCAACTGATTCATTTATCAGATCAAAGCTCACGAAGTGTTAGAAATTTGATTTTTTTTTTCTCTACCAAATTCTTCTAAAGGAAGCTGTGCAGCCCTAGTAATCTTCAGTTTCTTGATTTCAATCCATCTGACAAATGTTAACATATCAAGTTTCACCACGCCCTGCCAAGAAGATAATTTTATCAGAGGTTTCTTGAATATATTTCTCAATCTGATAAGAACTATATTATTCTGTTGCATAATAAATAATAGCTCTGCTAGACTTTTATTGCTTCTCTGTTTCCATGGGAGGGTCATCAGTTCATTTTCCAATAGGCTCAACTGTTTGTGCTACTTGCTATGTTTGCTGAGAATATAATGACATAAGTCCTGTTTTGTTTTGTTTTTAAACTGAATTCATATCTCCTATTGGACTATAAAAACTAAGATAAAGAAAAGAGGCCAATTAGACATATATGAACTTAGGCAAAACTATATGGAGTTAATAATGAATATAGGGATTCAGCTTAGTGATATGACTTAGTTGACCTTGGCTGATATTGGAAGCAAAAAGTGTCAGCTCAGGTTAGTACTTAGATGGAGACAACCTGGAAATCCTATTGCTATAGAGTGGGTTGTGAAATTGTACAAAGAGCTTAAAATAAGACAATGGGCACAGCAATATGGTTTATACTCGTTATAATATCATTTGTAATATTTATAGGCTATAGTAAGAAATTAGGATTTACAATTTGTACCAACGCCATAAAATATTTGGCCCTATATTTTTCTCAAAATACATAGTTGGATGTTCAGCAGAATATATCTAAATGTATAGAAGTAATTTCAGTAGGTATAATCTGATAGCAAAGGCTTCCATTAAATCTCTGGATTAATATTAATGTACTTAGAACAGTGGTTCTCAACCTTTCTAATGCCACGACCCCATAATACAGTTCCCCATGTTGTGGTGACCCCCAACCACTTATACATCACCGGGTGCCAGGGGCGTGGCCAAAGAAAGGGGGGGGGAAATGGCGGACAGCCTTGTTTGGAGACTCCCGTGAAGTGGTCGTTCAACCCCAAATGGGGTCCCGACCCACAGGTTGAGAACCACTGACTTAGAAGAAAGATACAAGGACATGTTAAGAGAGTTTTCAATATTAATTCCTATCAGATACTTTACCAGATAGATTAACTAATGAGCCAAAACTCTTAGAATATCTTTGGTCAAACAAAAGCTGCCTTATGATGAAGATGGCCTCTACCTATCAGATTTTAAATTGTATTACTGGACTTTCATTTTAACATCTGCGTTATGAAGTATTTTTTAAAATAAATATTGTCCTCTTTGGATTTTTTTGGAGAGCAACTGTGTAACCCCTTTGAAATGTTGGCAAGTTTTAGGGTCCAAGTATATTAGCGAAGGATCTTCCTTTCTACTCTTGAAAGCTGAACCATAGTTGACATGTGGAATAACCCAAAACTTGAAAGTTGCAGATATTCTGTTGGAGTTCCTGGGCCAAGCAGTGGCTAAACCCCTTAAACCAGTTGATTATAATGATTGTTTTAAAGATTTTGAGATAGTACATTTTGAATATGATTTATCAATAATATCTATTTGGCATTACGTTTCATTGAAACATATCTTGGCTAAATAGTATGATCCAGATGCTTTATCAGTCTCAGAGATGATGTAGGACAGTGATGGTGAACCTTTTAGAGACTGAGTGCCCAAACTGCAACCCAAAACCCATTTATTCATCGTTGGGTGCCGGGTGGGTGTGGCCCATTGGCTGGGTGTGGCCCATTGGCTGGGCATTCAATCAACTTTGCAAGATCTTTTGTTTTCCCGCAAGAAGTTGAAATTGACTGATTGATTGAACCTTTTTTTTTTGCACATGGCGGTGGAGGCCTAAAGCAAAAAGGTTTTATAAAACCCAGCTGAAGGCCTAGGACTAGGGTGATGGCGCGTGTGCCCACAGAGAGGGCTCTGAGTGCCGCTTCTGGCACCCGTGCCATAGGTTCACCACCACTGATGTAGGAGATGACCAGGCTAAGCCCGAGGGAGGGGTCAAATGCGTCATCAATCCTGAGTCTCTCCGAATCCACAAGATATCTAAGCCCAGCCCACCTTGAATTCTTTTGACTCTTATCTACCACCAGTTTGCTTTGACCATCAGTAGTTCAGATTCTTGTAGACAGTTTAAGTTTGCAATAAATCTTTACACCCATTTGAAATGCCTGGATCTTCTGATTTCCCTGGCACTTAACAGGTACATGGAATCCAAGGATCTTCAGAGACAGAGCTCTTCTTGAACTAATAATTCAATTTTGTAAGGAATTAAACAACAAAATGGATAGCATGAATTACATATTTGAATTTTGTAATGAAGAATTGGAATACCCAATCTTGGAAATTTAGGTTTTAAGAAGTATGAAACATACTTCTCATGGCTTAATTTCATTATTCAGTTACAACAACTTTTCTTTTATATTTATGTTCATCAGAAAATATTACATTGTGTTTATTTGATTCCCTCAAAGAACATTTTAAAAGGATTGGACATCAGATTTCTTATGTTGGTTGGGCATGAAATTTGAAGGTTCTTTTTCCTCATATGATTTTGTCTTGTCTAGCCATAGCTTTGTTTTGCTTCAGATGATAGCATGTATTAATACAACTTCAGATTTTTTTTAAAAAACATAATAGTTAAGATTTAATTGTAATGTTAAATTATCATCCTTAAATATGGAATTTGTCACTCTATGAAGAACCTTGCCTCTACTGAGTCTGGAATTCACCAGAAAAGATGATCTTACATAAACTGAAACAAACTTACCCTCCCAATACTAAAAAATGGGTCCAGGATATAAGTCTTTTTGGAAAAAAAGATGAAACAATATGTTTCCATATAGTCTATATTTAACTATAGGATTGAATTATTAGTATTACATGGATAATATAGGGAGCTGTTTTCTTTCAGAAAATCCCCGGTTCTACCCCTTTTTTCTTTTATTTTAATCTCCATCAATGTATGTGTCAACTCTATAAATGAATTTGGCTGAAGCCATTTTCCCTTCGTTTTCAGAATTGGGAGGGGGGATGAGTGTTTTTTTGTTAGTCGAAACCAGGGGTCTTCAAACTTGGTCCTTTTATGACTTGTGGACTTCAATTCCCAGAATTCCTCAGCTAGGCACGCTGGCTGAGGAATTCTGGGTGTTGAAGTCCACAAATCATAAAAAGGCCAAGTTTGAAGACCACTGGTCAAAACAATAAATTGTTCTGTGGGAACCAAGGTCATTGCTGATTGCATTTTGGCAGGCTAAAGCTTCTGTTACAAAGCCCACACAAGTAGTTAATTGGGGAATGTGACTCATGACACTTTACTGGGGTGGGAAGTTCAACTTTGCAACATTGTAACATCTGGGACGGGATTTCAGTGTTGGGTTCACTTTTGATCATGCTGATACTATGTAGCCAAATAAATATGTTCTTTAAGGAAACTTTTTTGCCTTGAAGTTCTTTTACTGGTCTCATCTATCAGAACCATGACATGTAGATTCTTTTCTTAATTGATAATTAATATTGTATTTTTTCCTTATTGGTGTTATAGTTGCTTGTATTCCAACATTTAAAAAATAGTTTAAAAAAATGCAAAGCAATGGGCAAGCTACTTTTGTACTATTGCCAAGGAATCATGAAATTACCAGGAATCAAACTCATTTTTAAGGAGACTTGATATTTTAAGAATGAACACGTACAATCATTTACAGGGTAGACCTCTTAGGTTCCTGCCATCACATGGTAAGCTAATCATCCTTATTATAACACCATATGTTAAGTCAGATTTTTCATTGATGATGATGATAATGATTATAAAGAAAGGTCCTTTACATTGAGCGATACCATATCACTACCTAATTTCCAAAGCATTCCTGAAGGAATCTAATTCCAATATAACTTTTCCACACATTATTCATATTACCACTAGGTCCCAAATGTGTGATAAAGAACTTCTTTCCTCTTCTCCCAAAGAAGTAAAGCAGTCGAGTCTTCATTTCAGTGGGATGGAAAACAAATGAGGCAATTTCTTCTCCCTTCTCCTTTTTAAACATGTGAGGTGGAGAAGAAGAGATCGAAGCTAAAGGAACTGTGATGAGTCTCTCAGTTACTTCTTTTTAAACTCAGCAACAATGTGTTAGCCTGCATGGGAGAAGGAGGAAAAAAGGGATTCTTGCTTGTCTTCAACTGTTACACATCAATTAGCAAACTCACTGTTTTAGCCTATTGGCTAAACAGTTGCATATCCCTTATAAATCTAGATATGTTTGTAATAGCAACATGATTGATTCAAGTAAAAGTGTACTTCATGCACTAGGTTAAACAAATTAAAACCTTACTTCCACAGCTGTCTATGAATGACTTCAAAGTCTTTGAAAGAATGGAAATTCCTGAAACTTTGTTATTGGAATTATTTGTTATTGTATCTGGGCATAATTTTATTTCTATAAGCATCAAGTTGCATTCTCCAACTCAGTTGGTAATAAATATCAACAATGTGGATAGTTTTTTCAAATAAATAAGGACAACGAACAGGGATGTCCATTTTCTTTTATTGAATGTAGCCACATTATAGAGCATATTTGCATAGAACATTCAGAAATATCAAAACAATATTTTATGCCATAGAGTGTTGATAGACAATGTTAATTTTTCTTCAAAAGCTGAATAGCATCACACTGTAACCTAGTCATAATTTAGTAATAGGTTTATTACATTCTCTGTTTCAATATCTGCTTTATTTACTGGGAGCAGGGGTTCTGGAAATGTCTGTAGTTTGTAAGAAGGGAGTAGTATAGGTGAGCATCGTCAACATATCAATGAGAGCCAGTACTGAATCTGCTAGCTAATACTTTTCTCCTAGGAATTCATATAGATGTTAAATTACATGGAAAGCAAGACAGAACCCGGTAGAATCCCTCGGGACAATTCCTAAGGAATCATACAGAAGTTTCCCAGTATTGCTTTCAAGTGTAAAGTAGAACATTCAGAGCAGAACAACTGCCTCTCACTTCTCTTCAGCACCGCAACAAGTTTTATATTAACAGTCACAAAGAAATACATGTCAATGCAGATGAGGAAGGCTCAAGATAATCTGCTTCATTTCAGCTGGGCCAGAGATGGCTTCTCACGTGTTAAAACTTCATTGATTCATCCTCCAGAATGATGAAGACTGCCTGCAAAAGAGAGATATTTATGAACCTACTGATCATTAATGGCACAGAATTTATAAGCCATAATGGCATCTAACATGCTAGTTTTGGTATAAACAGATCACTCTCTTCCTGATGAAACTGATTCATACAAATGGAATTAGACGCTATGATAGGCACACTAATTATAAAGTTGCTCAAAGTGATATAAGTTTTGGCATGGACGTGCGAGACCTTGTTGCAAAACATACCTTTACAAATCAAACTGCTCAGAATTGAACTCAGATGCTGTCAAGATATTGGCAGGAACCATTGGACAGAAAGTCAGCCAGCCAACAAAAATCTAATACTTGATTTTTTTCTCTCTTGCAAGCATAAACTTGAAATAAACCTTAGTGTTTCTTCTTCTCTCTGATTGATGTGGCACAAGTGTTATATTGACACCTTCATCACATCAGCTATGATAATTGCTCCTGCCATTTGCCCTCATGCTTCATCAACCATAAACCCTTCACATGCTTAGAAGAATCGGTATTAAGCACCAGAAATCTTTCTTTATCATTGCTTGGAATAATTATTCTTAAAATTCTATTCATCCATCAAATAATTCCAGTTTCATACATGATAAAGAATATCTATCTATCTATCTATCTATCTATCTATCTATCTATCTATCTATCTATCTATCTATCTATCTATCTATCCATCCATCCATCCATCCAGGATTGGGTAAATGATATAAGGAAAACTGTGTAATAGACTTAAAAGTAAAGGTTTCCCATTTTCAGGTGTGTCTGGCTCTAGAGAGTGATGCTCATCTCTCTTTCTTAACCAAGGGAGCCAGCATTGTCTGAGGATGCTTCCGTGGTTATGTAGCCAGTGTGACTATATGCCAAGGTGCACAGAATGCTGTTATCTTCTTATTGAAGTGGTACCTATTTATGTATTTGCATTTGCATGCTTTTGAATTGCTAGGTGGGCAGGAGCTAGGATAAATAACAGGAGCTCACCCTGTCACATACCACTTGGGTCTAAAACCTGAGCTGTCAGTTTTCCAGCTGAGAAGCTCAGAGTCTTTAGCTGCTGAGCAGTTGCATCCTCATGGTAGGCTTAAGTATACCAAAACTGAAGCATTTATCTGATTCAATTATTACAACTAAGTTGGTCAATGGATACAACCTGACATTGGATCTGCAAAACAATTTCTCCATGATATAAAGGAATTAATATCTGCTATTAACATAAATCCAGATTTACAACTTGCCTTGAAGTTTGCAAAAAGTTAGACACAACTTCTAACCTTTGACCTTTTCAATTGTCTCCATTTCATCCACCACTCATGTTTCAAACCTGTGAATAGAGCTGACCAGTTCAAGTAATTAGAAGACACAAGATTTTATAGGATTCAAGCTTTTATTACCAGTGGGAACCTTGCTAAATATATCTTGCAGAGACGAATTGTGTGCAAGTCCTAACTTGGTTTGAACTGAGACAAGTGCAATGATTTCTTCATAAGAACATGCGATCTTACTAATCAAGCACATTGCAAAAATATTCGAAGAATGTTTGCATCCACATCATTTAAGATCAAAGGAACCTTCACGGTATTACACAAAATTCTTATATAAAGCACGATAAAGTTCTTTTGTATTGTTGATGAGGTGATTATTATCTCTTTTCTTCCTACTCACTTCACTTTTCCTTTCCCTTAGAAGTACGTGTGGAAATGTTTGAATTGAGTCAGAGCTTAGTTTTTGAATGTGTGTATTTCCTGCTGGATGTACTTAAGTCATTGGTATGCATGCTTTAGATACTTGATGTACTATGCTGAATGCTTTGGAAATCTGAAAAAGTACAATATAGTATTTTGTTATCAGTCTGTTTTATCCACATATCTTAAAGATTTTTTTTTTTTTAAAAAAAATCTTTCCAGCAAAACTTCAATAATAGCATTTTCATGTTAGCACTGAGCCAGAAATAGCACTTTGTAGTTGGGAAAAGAG
Organism: Crotalus tigris; assembly: GCF_016545835.1. NCBI lineage: Eukaryota > Metazoa > Chordata > Lepidosauria > Squamata > Viperidae > Crotalus > Crotalus tigris. The sequence continues at coordinate 1,041,318 of NW_024097237.1, forward strand.
GTAATATTCCACTTTATCATCCAAGAATAAGGTAGTAGAAATAGCCATTTTCAGGGGAGATAGAAAAGTAAAGTTGTGTAACATTTTTGACATGTGTAAACTGTATTGCACACATAAAAATGTATCAGACTTCAATCAGAAGTCTCAATTGCCATCTTTACTTTTTAAAAAATCTTTTCTCCTGCAGCCACTACTGGTATCTTTATTTATTTACCCTTATAGGTTGCTCCGCCTTAGGACAATCTTTAAGCTAATATTGATAGCAGAGAATATACATGGCTCCGGGTTGAACTGTAGGGTCCTTGGTGCTCTCTGAGCTTGATGGTTTTCTTGAGATATTTCATTACCAAACTAGGTAACGTCATCAGTTAAACTAATACTAGTCCAGTGTAATCTAGATTTAGTCATACTTAAAAGTATTTCCAGATAATTTTTTGATGCAGGTTTTTTTTACTCTGTCTTAAAACTCACTGGGTGACTTCTATAGCTCTCTCTTAGTTGATCTACTTTAAAGGGGAGAAGAGAATCAAGTTTGGTGTAGTGGTTAAGGCATCAAACTAGAAACCAGGAGATCGTGACTTCAAGTCCCCCATTAGTCACAAAGCCAGCCAGATGACTTTGTGCCAGTCCATCTGTCCATTAGCCATAGCAAGGAAGTTATGGCAAGCGCTTTCTGAAATCTTGCAGAGGGGAAGAAGCTTGTCCAGGCAGTCACCAGGAGTCAAAAATTGACTGGAATGCACCAAGAGGAAGAAGAAGAAGAAGAAGAAGAAGAAGAAGAAGAAGAAGAAGAAGAAGAAGAAGAAGAAGAAGAAGAAGAAGAAGAAGAAGAAGAAGAAGAAGAAGAAGAAGAAGAAGAAGAAGAAAGGGGGGATGCTCAAATATGTAAACAAGTAATAAACATCATAGAAGCTGCATAGGAAAATCTTTTCAGTTTGGAAAGCAGCCTGTATGTTTTATAAGCAACTATAGCTCAAGAAGACTAAGTCTTAAACCCCTTTGGGCTCCGAGGACTAACTGGGGGTGGGGTGGGGGTGGAAACACACCTTTGGTTCTTAGCTTCTGTTTCCTTTTTTCCTCCTTTCTTTCCTGTTCTGTTCTCCTTTATAATTCTTCCTCTTCTTCCTCTGTCAAGCAGCATTAAATATTAATGAAGGCTGAAGCTCTTTAAAGACATAAATGGAAGAGGGAAGAAAAAAAAAGCGCTTTGAGGATCACTGTAGGCAAATGCTACAGTCTTTCCCGACATGCCCCAGTGGAAAGCCTACTAATTCTGTTTGAGTGATACTGCCGACAGGCTGGTTGTGAAGGACTGCCTTTGATCTATCTTTTACATTCATTCACCTTAATAAGAGCCAGCTTTATAGATCCAATTAAAATCACCACCCTCCCTTATTATCTCTTCCGAGCACGACAGAATTACAGTGGATTTCAGGAACTGTTTCTCCTTAATGTGGAAGTTCTTGGCGCAAGCAGCAGACCTGACTTTAAAAAGTATACTTTAATCATTTTATTTCAGCTGGCATAACCCTGATTTCAGGCCTGCAGATTAGCTGCCTTAGACTGGCTTATCCTGACAACTCCAAGGTGTAAAATAAATTGCCATGGCTTGTAGAAAAAACCAGACTCTTCCACCGGTTAGAGTCCTCCTCTTTCAAGTAGTAAGCTGGAGTGAAAGTTTCAGCTTGCATGGTGATTGGTGAGAGAGAAATGATAGTTCAACATCTGGAGAGCCACACATGGTAACTATGTGCTGTAATACTGCTTCTTATGTCTCCTCTTTGATGAACTGTTATTCCATCTCTGGCTGAACACAGGAGAAGTGGTGTCTTTCTCTACATTCAATGAGTAGAAGAAAGACAAAGGGTAGGAACATTCTGGCCCTTTAAAATCTTAGCAGGTCCAGCCAGCTTGGTCAAATAATCCAGAGCTTCATGAATTCCTTATCCTTTCCTGAGCCTTTATAGAATAGAATTCCACTAACCAAATGCAGCTTTTGCATATTGTTAGGGTGAAATTGTGCTCCTCTGTAAAATTTCTTTTCTTGGAAAATTACTCATTGTTTTTGTACTGGCCATTCCTTTATTTTATGATCATGGACAATTCCCAGGAATGAAATAATTTGAAATGAGGGAGATATAAATTATGCAGGAATAACCAAGACACTGGGTTGCTGTTGTTGTTTTTAACATTTGGCTTAAACAGAATTTATTCTTCATTATAATGAAAAACTAAAGCTCAAAGGGGAAAAATGCTAGTGAGGTAAATAATAAACTGTTTTTTCTCAGGAAAAAAAAATGTTAGTTTTCTATAATCCTGTACTCCACATGTTCTTTTTATCCAGCAGAAAGTTTATTTCTGTCATAAGTAGGAATTCTGTCATGCTAGGAAATTTTCCTTTGGACCCATGTTGGTCCCAATCACATCTCTACATATTTACCAACCATTCTTTCCAGAACCTGGACAGTTAACTGTTGAGAAAATGAACAGTCCAAGAATAATATTATAAGGAACAGTTACTTTAAACCACAGGTGTCAAACTCGCCACATCACGTGACATGTCGTGAAGTATCGTGACTTTTTTTGCATTGCTGGCAATGGAGTGGGTGTGGCTTCAGTATGGTGAAACCAGGCCGCGGGCCGGCATTTTGACACCCCTGCTCTAAACTGTTAGGTAAAGGCACAGTCAGAGTTGAGATGAGAGTTTGAGCTATACAAACTGTATACCATAGTCAAGTTCCAGAGGGTAGAATATTAAGATATTATTAGGCCACAAGAGTTAAACTTTCCAAGACCGCAAGCAAGAATTGGTGACAAGATGGTGCAAATACAATAATGTTCTGACACTTAAACGCTATTAGGCAGATGCTTAAAAATGGAAGTACAAGTAGATTCAAGTATATCTGCTACTGTAGCTTCTGGGCTACTTAGGAACAACAACTTGTTCCCAAATAGAAACTAAGAAGATCAGTACTCAGAAAATGATTCTGAGCAACCTCATACTTCTCTTTTCAATGTGACTGAATTGAAAATTAAATTCAAAATTTTGAAAATTCAAAATTCTCTGATTTCTATATTGTTCTTCAATACTCTAGTGGGCTGTACACCATCCACTGTATAGTGTATCTGAATTGGAATCCATGGTTGCAAATTTGTGGGTGTTGGTCATTCCCCCATGACTTATTTCTCTAGAATTCGGTTGGTACTAATCACACTCTTGATCCTTGAATGAAAAATCATTTATGATTGCCTTGACAGTAAACATTTATATATTCATCATCAGCTATACTTTTAAAAACTACAGTCCAGGAAAGATGAAAAACTTTAATATTTGTGCACCTTTGCAATTCCCTCAATTAAGATAGAGATGGATTGATATGATTTGGATATGTGTGTGTGTGTGTGTAGATATATAGATATATAAATAGAATTATGATGGACTTCCATTGTCTAATATAGTTATATACTGGAGACAAATTCTTTTTGCATCCAATCACACTTGGCCAATAAAGTATTCTGCTCTGCTCTGCTCTGCTCTGCTCTGCTCTACTCTACTCTAGCTGTAAATCCAAAAAAATATATAAAGAAGATATGAAATATTTATATCATCTTGATTGTTATGCAGCATTTGGGTGGGGGACACAATAAATGTTTTTATTCCTAAAGATATAATCTCACATTCATCATCGGTTTCCTTCTGAATTGGGCCAGAATACAATTACCTAAACAGTCATCACCGTTAAATTATTATGTCTGCATTAATGTATATTCTGCGTTGCAAAACATCCTGAGAAAAAGCAATATTTAGTAAGATTGTTAAGGCTTGTTTACTGTAAAAAGCAGCCTGGGTCAGAGGCAATATCAGAGTTGTTTAGAGTGGGAAATTGGCTTTCCAAGATTGGGCAATATTTGCATGTGCTTCTTATTGGTTTAATAAGAAAAAAATGACAGATGGTTTCAAACTATCATTCTTAACTTAAGCCTTTAGCAGAGTCATTTTAAAGAGGACTAAGATACAAGAGTCTCTGGCTGCACACATGAAGGGTGTGTGTATTTAATACACAATTAAATATACTGTAAATGAAATAAAAATGTTTGGTTTCATCCCCCAAATGGTGACTGCTCAGGAGGGTGTAGAGGTTCCAAAACACCTCTTTGGAATCCAATTCAGAATATGAACAGCCCTCATGTTTTTCATTTAAGAAGAAAGCTCCAGGTATCTTTAAAAGGTCTTGTTTTGGGGATACTCTGGGACAAAAGAAAATATATTTCAGACAGAAGAGAATATACTTTCTTTTTCCTGAAGCTGTTACTTGTAATCAAAGTTTTTTTTTTCACTCTCCATAAAGAGCCTAAAGGAGTAAGGTAATTGTTTTGAGCGTGTACCTGCAAACACACATTCCACAGGGAGACCATTCCCAACATAGTCCATTCTCTACGAGGTATCTTTTAAAATTTCCTGGTGGGAAGAAGAGAATGGTGGAGACATGCTATTTGCTAGTTTACGATAAAGCTGGCAAACATCCAGGCAGTTCCTAAAAAAACCACATCAGTTCCCTAAAAGCAAACAGTATGTGTATAGATCTTTCTCTCCCCTCCCTTTTGGCCCAGAATCCTTCTAAACAGGCAGCTGCAAAACATCTTCCTTCTTTTAGTGGCTGAATCCCAACAGTTCAAATTGTTTTTCTGAGCAGGTGACACCCAGTAGCAAGCAGCCACAGGCCATCCAAAGCTAATGAACAAGCAGCTTCTACTTATTGCATACTTGTGTAAATCCTTCAAGACGGTTATCTCCTTTACTTCACAGCAGCCTTCCCATTAAACTGCAGAGAGGAAATGCTTTTGCCTACCCACAAGTCTTCCTTTTCTGATATCCCAGACAACTCTTGCCTACTGCACGTTGACTACTCTCCCAGGTTGTTTGATCAGGTTGTTTTCTTACCACACTAGGTAAGAAAAACCAACTGTACAAGTACAGACTAGGTGAAACTTGGCTCAGTGCTAGTAACTGTAAGAGGGATCTTGGAGTCCAAGTGGACAATCACTTAAACCAGTGGTTCTCAACCTTTTTATACTGGCTACCCCAGTCATAAGGATGCGCTGCGCATGAGCGGCGCGGCACGCATGCGTGGCGACGCCCCATGCATGGCGCGACATGCATGCACGACGGCATCCCCTTGTGCGGTGCACATGCCTGGTGCTGCCCCATGCACCGCGGCATGCGCACCGCGGCATGCGCGCCGCAGCATGCATGCACGGTGCCGCCAGCTGAGAAAAAAAAATGGCAGATCGCGTTGTTTGGCGACCCCCGTGAAATGGTCGTTCGACCCCAAATGGGGTCGCGACCCACAGGTTGAGAACCGCTGACTTAAACAGTGTGAGGAAGCAGCCAAAAAAGCCAACACAATCCTAGGCTCAATTAATAGAGGGATAGAACCATTTTACAAAGCCTCGGTGTGGTCATACTTGGAACACTGTGTCCAGTTTTGGTCAGCACAATATAAAAAAGATGTTGAGACTCTGGAAAGAGTGCAGAGAAGAGTGACATCAGCACGGGGTTAGACTAGAAAACCTCCAAGGTCCCTTCCAACTCTGTTATTCTGTTATTTTGTTAGTATTCTGTTTCTCACTTTATATGTAATTCTGGCCTTTGGATCCCTTCACAAAAGTGATGTCCCTGTTCTTTTGTGAGGTGTTTTCTCTCTGTGTCTCCACCACCTTGACTTAACTGCTTTTATTGTACTAGAACACATTTATGGGATTTTATTTCATGTTCCTCCAACTTTTGATGCTCATTTGGAATTTGTACAGTAATGTTTATTATAGGTGGGGAGTCCAAATAGCAAGTATGAATGGCTTCCCATTAAAGCGGTTGCTGCAGAATGAGCACAGCTGGTTGCCAAACAACCATTTCCTGGAAGGAAAAGTGAATTCCTTCAAGCATTGCAAGTAGCTTGATGTGTACTAAGGATTCCATTTTTATGTATCAGGAACATACCTAGACATTCATGAGGTCAGCAGCTTTATGGGAAGACAGATTCTCTTCAGGATAGAAACATATGCAAGTCACTTTAATTTCCTAACTCCACACTATAGAACCGCAAAATTATATTCTTAAGCACTCAAGAATAAGGTGGTAATCAAGGCAAGAGAAGAACATTTTTAGGAAATTGGAAGATGGAGTTTATTCAGTATTAACAGAGACTCCAGTATTAACAGAGACTCCATTCTCTTATTAAACACACTGGTGTTTAATAAGAGAATGGAAATTTATTTCTGTGAATGAATATTTTAAAAAGGTGTGTTTGTAGCATTTTGTCATACAGAGTAATATACTGTAAGTACAATCCCTAGTCTCAGACTTATTATCAAGAAAGGCATATATGTGGGTTGGATAGGGAGGAAGCATAGAAAGATGGCAAGAAAAGACATGCATTGCTTCAAAACATAACCTTGAAATGGGCCACATAGGGAAATCCAATGTATATCTTAGTTCCCAGAGCATAAGGTCTTTTCTGTTCTCCTAGGGCAGTAAGCTATGTGGGTCTCTTTAAGGAAAGTGAGATTCCTTCATGGCCTAGCTCAGGGGTAGGCAACCTTGGCTCTTTTAGGACTCGTGGACTTCAACTCCCAGAATTCCTGAGCCAGGCTGGCTCAGGAATTCTGGGAGTTGAAGTCCATGAGTCCTAAAAGAGCCAAGGGTGCCTACCCCTGGCCTAGCTTCTCAAGATCCCTGTCACACAATCTTTTGTGGACAGCAAGTATTCCCAAAGGACAGCCAGCCAGCCCAAACTCATGAACCTCCTGTGACTCCCATCTATTTCCAAGCACATATTGTATCTTGGGAATCATGTTTCTCCAAGACCTAGGAAGGCAAAAGCTAGTCCCAAGTACACAAAACATGTTCTGAAGCAGATGTCCAGTGAAGGAGAAAAGACCTGATTGTTTAATGGACACATTTACAAGGATCAGTAATCAACAATCAAAAAGCAGCATTTCTTGTAGGAAGATCATGGGAGCCTCCCAATAAAAGTGTAGGACTTTTTTTTTTCTACATGAAGAAGTCCTCAGAGGCGAGAGCAAAAATGGTAGCTGTAAATAGAAACATAATGCATATAGTCATAAAGATTGATCTAGTGATTGCATACTACCTCTCTGCTGTTCAAGTGTTACTTTATTCCCAAACTCTCTAACCCTTTGCTTTCTGTTTTTATGATTCTTTTTATTTTGAATTGGTCTTGAACTTGGAAGCCCTTCCAGTGGAATAGAATGAAAACCAAAGGAATAAAACTGCAAAGGGTCAATTTTGAAAGGTGAAGTGGGAACTTAATTAGGTCATTTTATTGACCTAATTAAGTACATTGGCATTGAACCACATAAACAATCATTTTAATTTCCATTATCTTGCTGTGGCTACATGAAAAATATTTAGCTACTGTATGAGTTGGAAGGGAACTTTAAAAGAATAGAGAGAGATCTTTATGTTGCAAGCCAAATAGATCTTTACAATTTTTTTTTAATGGAGTGTTCTATAAATATATGTCCTTCCTTTTCCTCCTTTCTCTCTTTTGATCCTGTTCACCTACCACTGTTCAGCTGACTGGATCATAGTGGCAGATAGCTAGGATTGCTATGTAAGGCGAAGAGGGAATCACGTTTAATTGATTCAGTAATTTCCAGGGAAGGTATGGCAAACCGAAGATGTCTCTGTGAAAGCAGAGCTGACAACTGTGGCAAACATCAAGAGACTGATGATTAGAGGTTCCTTGAAAACTCTCTGGATAAGGAGAGGATGGGAGATCACCATGTATGCTGTTCCTTCTGATGAGGCAATAGTTTTTCAGCAGATTTGAGCACTGGAAGATGACAGGATCAATACTGTCAGTAATTATGTGTGCTTGTATGGTTAGGCTATATCTAAAAGAAGTTAGTAAAAGAATGAGAGATATAGAAGAAATTTTTATCTTACAAAAAAGAAAAAGTACTAGAAGTGGAAGTACAAATGGCAGACCATGAGAATGATTTGGAAGGGAACACTTTACTGGAGTTGTTTTAAAAAAAATTAACAGAGAAATACAAATCATAAACCAAGAGAATGATCTTACTGGGTCTACAAAAGAGGCTTGTTAAACCCTTGAAGAAATCTCTGTGAAGGATGAAGAAAAGTTGAAGAGAAATCGAATCCTACGACACTATTTGATTGAATTAAAGATTTAAATTGTTAGAAGTAAAAGGAAGGAATATAAAAATACAAAAGTTGGTTTATTTGACCACGTTTAAAGATATAACACTTTCCCCCGCCCAAAGTTCTGGCATCCTTTATAGATTTTTGTTGACACCAATATTGAAAAGTTGATGTTTTATGGACTTGCTTATAGAAAAGGAATGGGAAATGGGATGAAGAAATATCTGAAGCTTTATAGGCAGTTATTACAATTTTTTTCTGCTTGTGGTGAAGGTTGGAAGACATTTCTTTACATATTTATTTTTCTTTATTCTTTCTCTTTCTTTTTCTGTTTTCAAATGACTGTCTGGATGATTATTAGACATCCTAGAGAGTTCCTGTGTAAACGTGGCCTCTGTAGAATTACACTCATTATTACCATTTCGATTTCCACCTTGTCATAGTATAGGGTAGGCAACTAGAGAATATGCCAAAAGAGTTGGGGTCAGTAAGGCCTCTTTGAAACAGTACACAGTGGTGATGACTTGAATATACCACTATGTTACACAACTAACAAAAAACTATGGCAGAAGTATGGCAGACAGTAGCTGCTTCCTAGCCTTTCAAGTTCATGCCCTCTAGCATTTGAATGGCATTTGCCCTACTGATATCTCAAGGGCCCTGAAGACATTATTTATTATTAAATTTTCTGCCTATCTAGCCACAAGGCAACTCTGGGTAGTGTACAGCAATTTTACGGAAAGAAAAATGGATGCTTTTTAGTTGAGCTTGTGGAGAAAATGCTGAGACTAGCAAGAAGAACAGAGAATTCAGTACTAGATGAAGTAAACACCAGATAATTCATTATGCTAGTCTTTGGCTGAAATAAACTTTGACTGAACAGGAATCACTGAAATAAAATGGTATGGACTGTAAGTATAATAATATAATAAATAAATCCCTCTCATCTGGGTTTTTTTTTCTTTTTTGATCTCTCTACCCAGAAGTGGGCAGAGGAGAACCAAGAAGGAAAAGCTAGAAATCTGAAGGCAAACATGTCACAGACAACATCCTCAGAGGTGCCGTCATTTTGCTTTGTTTCACTAAATGTCATAATATAGAGAGATGGGAGAATTGTCCAATTCAATAAAGTCATTTTATTTTCCGTTGCCCTCTTTTTTGATGGACATTTTTTTCAGTCATTAGGGTCTTTCTCAGTTGCTTTTGTCTTTGAATTGTGTGCCCAGATATTTAAGCTTTAGTTTCATTATTAATGAAAGAATGTAGGTACTCCATCACTGGAAGCTTTCAAGAAGAGACTAGACAGTTATTTATCTGAAATTTATTTATTTATTTATTTATTTATTTATGAGACTTATATACCGCTTTAAGTGCAAGCACTCTCTAAGCGGTGTACACCAGTAAGCAATGTATATATATATTTACATTGCCCCCAACAATCTGGGTCCTCATTTTACCTACCCCGGAAGGATGGAAGGCTGAGTCAACCTTGAGCCGGTGAGATTTGAACCGCTGACCTGCTGAACACAGTCAGCTAAAGTGGCCTGCAGTACTGCACTCTAACTGCTGCGCCACCTCGGCTCATTTGTTGAGTATAGTGTAGACTCTCCTGCTCAAGCAGGGGGGATGGATTAGATCAGTGGTTCTTAACCTTTTTGAATGAAACGCCCCCTTGAACCAATGAGGAAGTTGTCATCGCCCCCTCCCCCAACATAACCTCTTAATCACAACATAGGAAATAATTCCTCAATTTATGCAAACACTTTTTTGTTTTCATTAAAATTGTCATCAGGACATATGATGCAAATAATTTATTTCCAGTCTTTTTCCCATATCTCAACGGTGTGAAAAATGTTGGTGCCACCCGTCACTTTATTCCCAAACTTCGTGATACATGTATTTCATTATTATCATATTTATTCAAGACACTTAAATGTAATGACCACTGAAAACAAAATTCAGTTGCAAGAAAGTGAAATGCCCGAAAAGAAAAACAGTAACATTTAATGATTGAATTACAAGTGAAATTTAAAATGCAAAAAGAAATATAAAAAGAGTAGAGGCTGCTGCGCAACATGCGTGAAGATGAGCAATGTGTATTCACATATGTATGGCATTTGAAACACAATTGTAACATTTGAAAACACAATTCAATCCACTAATAGCGAGCGATCTGATGTTTTTGTACGACAGATATACAGCGATTCACTGTATGAAAAAGTCTCGAAAGTGTCCCCAAAACTTCTCACTCTGTCGCCCCCACATCGTCCCTTTTTGTTCCATCACCCCCATGAAAAACGAAATCGCCCCCTGGGGGGCGATATCGCCCAGATAAGAACCACTGCATTAGATAACCTCTGAGGTCACTTCCAACTCTGTTATCCTATGTTCTATGTTCAAGAATGCCTCCATGCAGGTCCTAACAAAGATCATTCACAAGACCAAGCACTAGCACTAGCACTTAGACTTATATCCTGCTTCATTGTGCTTTACAGCCCTCTAAGTGGTTTACAGAGTCAGCATCTTGCCCCCAACAATCTGGGTCCTCATTTTACTGACCTCAGAAGGGTGGAAGGCTGAGTCAACTTTGAGCTGGTGAGGATTGAACTCATGCAGGAAGCAAAATTAGTCTGCAATGCTGAATTCTAAGCACTGTGCCACCCAGCTGCAATGCCATCTCCATTCCATGGCCATGCCTAAATTTTGTCTGGAAAGCTTTATTAACTGCCCAGTTATCATCATAGTCTTCAGAGCCTTCTCTGGTTGTATAGTTTACAGAGGGTGTAATAATCATAAAAAAAGAAAATCCATGAAAGTCTTCTTAAGCAAGGAATACTCCACAGCCATGTTCAAGAGCCAATCCTGTGGATCCAAAAAAAGGATGGCATTTCCTGGGATTGTTTGATCTCCAGATTTTGGATAGGAATGTATCCAGATAGGAATTTCTTTTTGATCTACTGGAAATGCTAGAGATTAAATCTGAATGTTCTGCAGAAGAAGGGTGAATTTCACTATTTGACTATGACTCTACTCATCAGTTCCTACTGTCTATATTTAAGCACACAATAAGATCATAGAACATAGAACAATAGGGGTACTTGTAGCAGCTGAGGCTGATTCTGATTTCTAAATTTCCTTTTCAATAAAGATTAGTTAAAACTTTATTATCGTTGTTTCACATGAGGAAAACCAAATTGGATTGACTTTGAACCCAGTGCTATTTTCGAAAGATCATTTCCACCCATTATGTGGGAGATTATGCTTGAGGAGTAAGGCAAATACATTGTGTCCTGAATATATATATTATATATATATATATATATATATATATATATATATATATATATATATATATTTAAGTTGTTAAGTGCTGTACACTGTTTTCTGCTTGGAGGAAATGGGAACAGCATATGCGGTATGCTTTTCATTAAATCCAAAGGTAAAGAATAAAACAAATTTCCAGAAGGGAGTACAGACTGCGTGTCTCCTCTGTAACCGGATGCAAACCCATAGAGAACAAAGTGGCTGCTGTCTTTAGATACACAATTCTCAGAGGGAAATTGTAGAAAACAGATCATGGTATCAGGGCTGCAGGGTCGCACAAACAAATGACTTTATTCAGCTATTCATTTTATTCACCCCCCCCTTCTCCTGCCCAGCCAAACCATTTAGTGAACCAGGTTTGTGCACTTTGTAAATGCAATGCTTCTCTTTCAAAGTCCCCTTTCCAGCTCAGCTATTTAAAGCCTATCACCTGGCATCAGATTAGCAAAAGAGGAAGGATGTACCAACAAGCAACAAAGGAACAAGCTTGGCCCAGTGAGATGACAGGATGACTCACAAGAAGTGTTAAGGATCACTCAGTAGTGTATTATTTCTAAAGGGGGGGGCATGGAATTAGGGGTTTGGCAACATTGTTGGACTACAGGTCCCATAACCAGTGGTTATGCTTACTGAGACAGGTGGGAGTTGAGGTTCTCAAAACATCTGCAGAGTCACTGGTTCACCATCTCTGTTTTAAAGAACAAGAGGAGATTGGCCGTGGGTAATTGTATATACAGGGAAATTCCAAGGTAAATGCATTCAGGAAGTTGAGGGTGAAGGTTATTGGCTAGGTAACATCTTCAGTGGAGTTTAAACTAAGCTCCTAAACTCTGCTGAAGATGTTACTTAGCCTGGTAATGAAATGTTTGGAAACCAACCCACAAGCTCAGAGAACAAATCTTCACCCTCATCCTATTCCTGAGCTACAGATATTTGCCACTATTCAGGAAGTTTCCAGATTTCCAGATGCTGCCAAAATTAAAACAGCTACTTAGCGTGTTTGAACCAAAAAGGAAACATAAGAGACAGTTAACTGGTAAACCAAAAGAAGCAAAAGATCTTTATTCAAAAAGGAAGAATATTTTCATCTAGAATCTCATTATCATGGAAGGTTTTGGAGTGATGCCTCAGAATGGAACTTCCTCAAGTGGAGGAAGTTCATTTTTAAAAAAAAAAAAAAAAAAACCTCGAACCCTTTAAAAAACTTATGCAAAGATTTTATTATGTAAAACAAAAATGCCACGGAGAAGGTTAGATTAAAAGAGTCTGAAGATGAACTAAATTTTTAGAAGATATAGACAAAGCTTACGTTTAATAAAAAGAAATTTCGCTCATAGAAATCCTGTTTCACATCTGCAGTTTGATGTAATTTAGCTCACAGCACTTCCATGCAGTGAGTTATAAGATCTTCATCACTGGAATAAAAGTATGGTGATATAGTTATGGTTGGTAGCACAGTCATCCAGATGTTTAGACTGGATTAGGCATTTTTGTCCATTTATCAAGACATGGGATGTTGCTGCTGCTGATAACAATGCAGTTATTTTTGAATTGGTGTGCATTCTTCATGAAGAAATGCCCTCATACACAAGCTTATAAATCCAATGAAAACTAGGAGCCATATTTTTTGGGGGGAGAAGAAGCTACTTCATAGAATGTGGAGCACTTCTGAAAATTAAGACTCTTCATCATTATTATGCAAAGATTTCTAAGATTCTGAGAATGGACTACTTGCATTTCTTCCTATGCTTTGAATATTCAGAGCAATTGCAAATGTACTAGATACATATCTGTAAGATCTCCCATAAGGGGAACAAGTTCATTTATCTCCTAGGAAATACTCCTGAAATTTATCCTTCTCCCTGTCATGTACGTTTGCCCTTTACTATATAGATGACTTCTGGATCAGAAACTTCAAGGATGATGAGGCTGTACATCTTAATGCTAACAATAAAGGAGAATATTTGTAGCTCATAGTTGAAATGAGGGATTCTTGGTGCTCTTTGAGCTTGGTTGTTTTCTTGCAGATGTATATGTATCTTCCATGTATGGAGGATACATGGAAATGAAAGGGACAAACAAACCCAATTGTTGAATGTGAACAACCATATGTATTCAGAAATGGATTAGGGCAAAAGTGTATACCTTTAGGTCCAGTGACTTTTATCTCTGGGCTACAAAATACATTTCATAGGAGGGGAGAGAGATCTGATTTGACAGCAGAAGTTAATAGAAGAAGAAAAAATGAAATTGCATGCTTCCCCCCCCTCCAGTTATCAAGTTGTAAGCATCTTGATTCATTTCTCTTTCTCTCTCTTGTAAGGAAGCAAAAAACTTCCCCCCTTCCAATTACAAATTGCTTCTAATAAACATTTTCTGTTGCCCATGTTTGGTTAAGGAGACAATTTTCTAAGGATTCTTCCACATTCCAGACATATTGCTTTGCTGTCAAGTGCCAAGCAGTTGAGTACACAAAGCCACTCATGGCAAGTCATTTGTCTCTGTTTTCATTATCTCTTTCTTAAAAGAACCATAAAGACAACACTAAATCATCAGTGCATATTTGGCACCCCCTGTTTTCTAGCAGGAAGTTGAAAATACTGGGAACAAAAAACGAACAATCCATCTTTGGCGAAGAAAAAAGGATAGATGGAAGGGAACAGCAATTGGAGCCAAAGTCCAAATATTTATATGGCAGTTGGGGAAGATGTTGTACATTATGAGGGCCAGAGATGAATATTTAGAGTTCTTTTATTTTCCTTGTTGCAATTATTTGTTAGAAAGCAAGAATACTTCCCTGTATCCAAAGGAATTTGTTGAAGAGAACAATTATAGCAAAAAAAAAAAAAAAAAAAAAATTATGCTGATTTGTTTTGACTTTCTTATGTAGCCTAGTTGAAACTGCTCCCAAACACATGGGGTGGGGCATTCCATATAAATAGGAAGTCATAGTACCAGGTTTGCATTTTTAGAGAAATACATCTAGTGCATAAGGCACCAGGCGACAAAGCAGGAGACCATGAGTTTTAGTCCTACATTAGCCATGCAAGCCAACTGGGATGATCTTTGGCCAGTCACCCCTCTCAGCCCAACTCACCTCACAGGGTTGTTGTGGGGAAAATAGGAGGCATGGGTGAAGTGCTAAGTCCCAGTCCTTGAATTAGGAGAACAAAAATATGCTGGCATAGACTGTGCTGTCCACACTGTTGGTTTTTATTCTGCAACGGTAAATGTGCTGGGAAAGGAGGCTGTTGTAATGCACATTATATGAGCTAAGGGATTAGTGGGTTCCCCCACTCCATTTCCCTTGCTACCTCCTACCAACGATCATTCTCCCTAACATGGAATGGGGCAGTATTGGGTGATTATAGCTGGGTGCTTAAAATGATGGCCCCAGATCATTTTAAGCACCCATTTTGTTGGATTGCCCAGCTAACAGAACATAGAAGGGTTGTATGGAGGAAGAGAGAGAATCTAATGCCCCTGTTCAGGACAATCTTCCTCTGTTTTTGTGTCCCTTGGGCCCCAGGAATCCTGGATGACAACTCTACATGGACTTGTGTTTAAGGACTATGAAACAGAAATTAAAAGAGAACAAGAGGTAGAAAGAGCCGAAGTGGCGCAGCAGTTAGAGTGTAGTACTGCAGGCCACTTTAGCTGTCTGTGTTCAGCAGGTCAGCGGTTCAAATCTCACCGGCTCAAGGTTGACTCAGCCTTCCATCCTTCTGAGGTAGGTAAAATGAGGACCCAGATTGTTGGGGGCAATGTAAATATATATATACATTGCTTACTGGTGTACACCGCTTAGAGAGTGCTCGCACTTAAAGCGGTATATAAGTCTCACAAATAAATAAATAAATAAATAAATAAATAAATAAATGTGGACACATATGTATAGTAACAATGATCATTCACAGAACTTATTTTGTTTTTGTTATTTTGTTTTTGCACCAGTGGGATGATTAACATAAATAAAATGCTACGTTTGGCCCGTGTTTAATTCTTAGGAAGTAGTGTTAACATTTGTTTCTAACAAATTGCAGTTCCACTATTGCACCATGAAACCTGACTTCCTAATTAATCTTCTCAAGCATAACAAATGTGAAGTCACAGACAGCCTATCATAGAAAGCTTAACTGGCCTACTACTCATTTTAAGTTGCTGACATTTTTAATATCAGGTTGGTGTTCTCATTGTGCTCATGTACGTGAAAAAAAAAATCAAATTCCAATGTGTTAGCTTGGAGCTGAACTGACAACGTTCCATGCAATCTAAGATGAAAAGAAAATTCCTGCATAAAAGTGTAAATGTGCACATCATACATAATCAAAGTTCTCCTAGGTTTCTGGGCTTCATTTTTAATTTCTCATAGCTTTGAGCTATTCGTGCCATCATTACAGATGAAGGTAAATTAAGGATTTTCAGTATTTCTTTGACTGTTTATTTAAGTACTAGCTGACTTTTTTTTTAATCTAATCCAATACAGTCATTTATTTGATTTGCAGTGAACTACCACAGCATTTAACTGAATATACAGGTAGTATCTAGAATAATTTATTATCCGCCTTTGAGGAAAAAATCCCTTCAGACAACATACTTTTTGTTATACAAATATAAAATCACACAGTTATGGAAAACATGTTGTATACCTAGAAACAGCATAGTAAGAAACAGCATAGTAAGAAACAGCACATAGTAAGAAACAAATGAAGTAAAAACTCATAACAATTACACAAGAACAGATAGAGTAAAAGAATAACAGAATATCAGAGCTGGAAGGGACCTTGGAGGTCTTCTAGTCCAACTCCCTGCTCAAGCCAGAAACCCTATACCAGGGGTGTCAAACTGCCGGCTCGTGGGCTGGACGCGTCACGTGGAAGCCACGCCCACCCCATTGCCAGCAACGGCAGAATTGGCCCGATACATTGTGTGACATCGCGAGTTTGACATGTCTGCCCTATTCCATTTCAAACAAATGTCCAATCTCTTCTTAAAAGTGTCTAGTGACTTATAAAGGCAAGCTATTCCACTGGTTAATTGTTCTTACTGTCAGGAAATGTCTCCTTAGTTCTATGTTGCTTCTCTCCTTGATTAGTTTTCATCTGTTGTTTCTTGTCTTTCCTTCTGGTGCTTTGGAAAAGAGGTTGACCCCCTCTTTTTTGTGGCAGCCCTCAAATATTGGAACACTGCTCTCATGCCATGCCTAGTCCAATAAATATATAGTCTCTAAATCAATAAAAATAAAGAGACTCATCAAATTCAACAGGAGATAATAAAAATAACTATAATAATTAATAGTTGCATAAACAAGAAATCTAATAATGATCATCAAATAGGTATTACATTAGGAAATAAGTATTTTGTTTTTATTTGATATGAGACTAACATTTAAAGGAGTGGAAGGTGTTCTTCAAATCTTTTTTTTTACAAACTTTTCTGAAAAAGGTTTATCTTTTTGTTTTTTGGAACATTATTCTTACATTTGGCATGCTCTAGGAAAGTTCAAGTTCCAGACTGCAAACTTAAATGAGATATTTTCAGAATTAGATCAACATTTGTGAGGCTATGACTCACAAACAAATTAATCTGTGGTTGAATTACATCCATACCTGTCAGGGTGTGAATTTTATACAGAGATCGACAAGATGGGACAAATTTAGGTGAGAGCATACTTATGTAAGGGATCTGTATATAAATATAGCAGTGCAGAAGACATAATATAGAGTACATCCTATTGATGCTATCAATATTTTAAATACATGTTTATTTTGTTTCTCATACTCTGCTACTCAAGAAAATTTAAAGAGGCTGATTTGATACTTTACTAAACATGTATAAATGTTGTTCCTTAATAGATAATGAAACAAAATTCTTCCCTCTTAAAATAGAATTTGATCATACGGAGGAGATCTGAAAGTGTTCAAATGCACATCGAGAGGAGCAAAGCATCAATTGCACAGTCATGATGTCTGTTTTTCACTTTTTAAAATATTCTGTAGATACCACATCCATATTTTTAATTATATGCCATCAAGTCATTTTCAACCAGTAACATATAGACGGATTTTATCCATGACAATCTATCCTTAACCTGTTCTTTCAGAACACACAATGGTGCATCTATCCACTTTGCTGCTGGCCATTCTCTTCCTTCTCTTTTCCCATCATTAGAGCCTTTTCCAGAGAGCTGAGTCTTCACATACTGCATGCAAAGTAGGATAATTTGATCCTGGTCATTTGTGTCTTAAATGAGAATTCCCGGTTTATTTGTTTGTTTCCTTGCCTGTCCATGGTATTCTCATGAGTCTTCGCCACTAACAAAGTCTAAAAGCATCAATACTCTTCCTATCTTCCTTCTGTGGTTTTTTTATATGGTTTTTACCTCATGAGAAAGCACAAGGTCAGAAAATAGAAGATAGAATAATAGAGTTGGAAGGAATCTTGAAGGTCTTGTAGTCAACCTTCTGCTCAAGCAGGAGACTCTATACCATTTCAGACAAATGGCTGTTTAGTCTCTTCTTAAAAACCTCAAGTAATGGGGACCCACATCTTCTGAAGGCAAGCTATTCTATTGGTTAATTGCTCTCACCATTAGGAAATGTCTTCTTCATTCTAGGTTGCTTTTCTCCTTGGTTAGTTTTCATCCATTGTTTCTTCATCCTGATTCCTGATTTATTTATTTATTTCTAAAATTTATATGCCGCCCAATCCCAAGGGACTCAGGGCGGCGTACAAAATTTAAAACAATAATATGACAATAAAACAATAAAATAAATACATTCATACAGCGTGTCCGATCATATCCCCCCCCAAGGGACATCAGCCCCAGGCCTGCCGGAACAGGAGAGTTTTAATGGCTTTCTTAAAGGCCGGCAGGGTGGGAGTAGTTCGAATCTCGGGGGGAAGTTGGTTCCACCAGGTCGGAGCCACCACAGAAAAGGCCCTTCCCTGAGGGCCTGCCAGCCGACATTGTCTGGCCGATGGGACCTGAAGGAGGCCCAATCTGTGGGACCTCACCGGTCTCTGGGAACTGTGCGGCAGTATGCGGTCCTGTAAGTAACCTGGTCCTATGCTATGATTCATAGTCATATCTTTAAAGTGGCATATGAACAAAACTCCTCTTGAAATATATTGCAAAAGCATTGATATTGAAAGTTAATGTAACTTTTAAGATTTTTAAGCTCATCATTCTCTCAAAGTAGGACTCTCAGTTATCATTTAATAGCCAACATTAGCATTTGATGCCTGACAACATTTGATTGCTTATTAGACATTTATTCGCCATGACAGATGGCGGCCAACAGGTTTTGTTGAAATATACAACCTTTCTATGCTAGTATATTGTCATGTGATTATATTTGAGAATTGCTTCAGATAGCTATAAAAGTTAGACAAGTAACTGGGGCCTAGATACACAATAGGATTTAGTTAATTACATACTTTTTTTTAAAAAAGGGGGGAAACAGAGTATTAAATTGGTGATAAATCTCCAGATGTCTACATTTAAAATGTTGAGAGAAGCATTAATCTCAGTGCAAGGAATTTCATTGTTGGATCCAGGATGGCCATTAAAATATCTAAACAAAGAGAACCTGATGAAAGAAGAGGATGGTATTGCAAAGAGACTTTTTTATATAGCTAAATCCATCCCAAATGCAAAACCATAACTGCAAAATATTTTGTAGTGTTGAATGTGAAATCTGTCCAGACTGGAATCCTTATTCACATTTTGTCTCATGCATTATACCCAATTTTCTCTTTCATTCATACACAAACATATGCATTTGTGATATTGGTTTTTTAATTTGTTCTGCCAAGAGAATGTATGGAATTCAACAATGTAGAGGAGTGCTAGACTACAAGAAACAGTTTCTAATAGCTCAGAAAGGAAGAACGTTTCCTTTAGAACTCAACAATTTGTTTTGTCTCCTCTACTGTCTTCCTTGCAAACATATAGACTTCTTTGAAGTCACCCAAGTAACTTTCACACCTTACTGTCCTTAAGTTCCATGCCACAAAACAATAGAAGAGAATGTTTGTGGAACATCTGAATGGCATTGGCCCCAACATCATGTCCTAGCTCAGTGGTAGGCAACCTCAGCTCTTTTATGACTCATGGACTTCAACTCCCAGAATTCCTGAGTCAGCTATATGGACTTCAACTCCCAGAATTCCTGAGTCAGCTATATGGACTTCAACTCCCAGAATTCCTGAGTCAGCTATATGGACTTCAACTCCCAGAATCCCTGACTCAGCATAGCTGACTCAGGAATTCTGGGAGTTGAAGTCCATGAGTCATAAAAGAGCCGAGGTTGCCTACCCCTGTCCTAGCTCATATTTTGTGAATTCCAAAATTCTTAATTCTTAAATCAGATTCATCAGGCTTTATTTTTTCTCCCATGAGAACCTTTACCAGAGGAAGAGGTAAGGAGAAAGAGTTACGATCATTAACCTAGCTAAACAATAAGTACAATCTTTCTTCAAGTTACTTCCAGTTGTGGTGAGGAAAACCAACATACTTCTATGAAGATTTTGCATTTTTCTTGGATTTTTAAAAGATTTTTCAATTTTCTTTGAGTTCCATACTGAGTAGTGGTGGTGGAGAAGCCCATTATATGAAGAAACGTAGCCTGGATCAAACCTAAATGCAATCTGATGACATTTCCCAAATCTCAGTAGGACGCTACCACTTTGAGACACTGCCTTGGTGTGGAAGCTAAGCAGTGCTAGTTCCGGTTGGTTTTGGGATGAGATTCCTCTAAGAAAGGTGATGTGGTTCCGGCTAATGAAACATTCCAAAGAACTTCCAGGCATTTATTTTCCTAAAAGTCTTTTATTGTTACAAAATATTGGCACAGGCACAAGGGAGGGATGGTAGAATCTAAGTTCTCTTCCTCTGAGCAGTTAAATTATCAGGATGTTCCCTCCCTAAATTAGCCCTCATATCTCACATTATCCAATTAGTGTGAAGGTCAAAGGTTTTCTTCCTCTTTCTTTCCCTGGCTTTACCCCCAACGCCCCTTCTGCTCTTTATTAACCCCATAGTTACCAGACAATTCTGCATATTGTCAAAAGCAAGAATATACAACATTTGCAGCGTTGACAAAAGGGCAGGTTGGAAAATAAAGCAAAACTAAACATTCGAGAAAAAGGCAATGCAACCCACTTCCATTCTGCTGCCAAGAAAACTGAATGGACATACCTGAATTTGAGCTCAGCCTGAAAGAGATTTTTCCTTGGAATTTTAGATTACATTTACATTAAATATATGAAATTATCTTCATGTGATTATTCCCTATATAATCAATTTGAAAAGAATTGATTTGAAAAGAGTGCTAGGGTCTGCATTCAAACATGAAGAGAGCCTCAAATTGCTACCTTAAAACTATTATATTAAAAAAATAGTAAGCAAGCTGCTTCGTTCCCTTTATGGATTCTAAAAAGCTATCTAAAAATGTAGATACTGCATTTGTTCTTAAATCCAAACAAATTTTGAGAACTGTAGCTGAAAGAAGGAAAAGGGGGAGAGCTAAGAGATGGATAAAACCAGGGGCGTTGTGTGTACATGCATGTTATAGGAAGTGTCTTCTTTTTTAAAAATTAAAAGATTCCAAATGTCAATTGATGGAATGTTAATTGTCTTTAAGCTCTCCCCTTTTTAAAAAACTTAATGAGATGTTCACCAAAGTACACATGGGAAGTTGTCCCTATTTCTTCCATTAAAGAAACAGTTCATACTGAATGACTGTGAAGATTGTATTTAGACCTTTGAAAAGCAAGCTATTCACCGAGTTGCTTTTTCTTTGCTAAAAGACATGTTCTCAGCTTCAGCATGGCTATCAGCCAAAAGTGCAATTTCCTCTTTTAGCTTTATTTCATTTTGGGAGAAAAAAAAACGGGGGGGGGGGTTAGAATGAAAAAGGGAGGATCCAAGTTTGAAAAAATCAGTTCATATGAGAAAGGTGGTATAGCATTTACCCATTTGATGAAATGAATGAAACAAATAGGATTTAATATGGAAAATAAGAAACTGAAAATGCTCAGAGGGAGATGGAGTGGATTCTATCTTTATGTTACCTTGAAATAAAATAGAATGAGAAAACTGGATGAGTAGGGAAAGATTAAATTTTACTAATTTATTTATATCCCGCTATTTGTACTATTTACTTGACAATTGGTATTAATCTAATCTAATCTTATGCTTTTTCCTGTTATGCTTTTGGAATGAAAAAATTGGATCCTGAAAAATCAGAATAGAAAAAGTATTGAAACTTTTGAACTTTAGTTCAGTTTGGAGGAAAAAAAATGTATCATAGATAGCTAGGAAAAAAAGCAGATGGATTTTAGAACAGAATTTTCTTTCCAGATGTGAATGACCAGGTTCAAAATAGCAAATTTAGGATGTATTCAGCAAAGATGCAGGTCCCTTGAGAAGTCCAAAATGCTGGATAATGTTGAAGGAAAGAGACAAAATGATGATGGACTTACCTAAGACCACTGAGAGGAGGAGGAAAAGGAAGAGGAGGAAGAGGAGGAAGAGGAGGAAAAGGAGAAGGAGGAAGAAGAAGAAGAAGAAGAAGAAGAAGAGGAGGAGGAGGAGGAGGAGGAAGAGGAAGAGGAAGAGGAGGAGGAGGAAAAGGAGAAGGAAGAAGAAGAAGAAGAAGCAGAAGAAGCAGAAGAAGAAGAAGAAGAAGAAGAAGAAGAAGAAGAAGAAGAAGAAGAAGAAGAAGAAGAAGTTGTTAATAGTTATTCATGTGGTCACTTAAGTATCAACTTAGCAAATATTTATAAAAAGGAAAACAGATACGATTGGCTGAGAGGTTGCCCAAAGTTCCCCCAGAGTTTACAAATTTTATTTTGCTCAGAATTCCAACGAGCTACAGCTTTACATTAGAGATGTTTTTCTTCTCCCTAACAAAACAAGTCCTTTTTTAGTCAATGCCCAATTCTGATGATAGAAAATCATCACTGAAGCCAAACAATACATCATAGTATCCACGTCACTGCACTTCTGAATATGGAATTATTAACATGAAACTGAAGATATTTGAAATCCTTGGGGGTATGTAGATGAATGGAAGTGGCTGATCTAATAACTCTATAATGTTTATGAAAGACACAACCTAGAGAAAAGGTAGATAAGGATTCAAAATCTTGAACTTCAAAAAACAAAGTCTAAATACAGAATAAGAAGTTAAACAAGAAGGTTTAAAACTCTGTTACTGGTGTTGATGCTTGGGGAATCAGTTTCCCAACAAAGTACTCAAAATTCTGCAACGATTTCTGATCAGGAAGATTGAAAAGATTGCCAATAAAAACCGTAGTTTTGTTATAAAGCTTCTCAAGTAGGTACAAAGTTCTGTCTGGGTGAATCAGACTACCAGATAAAAACAGCCACATTTTAAAACACTACAAATTCCCATTTGCTTCTATTTTATGTCTTTGTTTGAAGTAGATGTAAACATTGCTACCACCGTAGCTGCAGATAATTCCTTGAATTGATAACTCCAATTGGTGCCTGTTTTTGAACTTTTCCTTGAATCTCTGTGTGAAATGAGAATTCAGTACCCGAGAACAGAGCGCTTTTGAGGTTATGTGAGGATCTTTTAAATAGAGTGTGCCTTTATAGGCTGATTTCATTATTCATGGAAGACAAATGATAGCAAACATAGGCACATATTTAAAACTTCTAGAGAGGGAAAAATAGCCCGTCTTTCAGAGAGATGAGCAAAGATCTATATGCATAGCAATGTTGACCTTATGTGCTTTGGTGCCTCACTCATCTCTCCATGCAACATTTTGGCTGTCCTTTCTTTGCACTTTGTCTTTGTTCCCCCTGTAACATAGTTTGGAAAGAAAATGAGTTGCGTAGGAGCTCCAATAGCAGCTGTTTAGATTGACTGTGGAAACAGCTTTGGGAATTCTTGGCCATTTCTGAAATGTGAAGAACTGCTGAGTTGTTCTTCCTTTTCTAAAGCCTTTAGTTCTGGTTTTTTCTCCTACCCTTAACCCTCTTTGCTTGACCATTTAAAGAGTTGTAACTGTGCCTTATGTTGTTCAAAGGAAAACAAGGCATGTTCTGGTTTTCAACAGCAAAATGTTGCAATATTCCTTTTATTTGCAGGTGAAAGTCAACTGGCTATTGAGAGGGAAAAAGACAAAGATATAAATGAATAGTC
This sequence comes from Crotalus tigris, assembly GCF_016545835.1. Lineage (NCBI taxonomy): Eukaryota > Metazoa > Chordata > Lepidosauria > Squamata > Viperidae > Crotalus > Crotalus tigris. Next base: position 1,065,006 of record NW_024097237.1, read on the forward strand.
CTGGCTACTCACCTGAACAAAATGAAATAGATTTGTCATCAAAACTGATGAACTGGAGGACAAGCCACTTTATTAGCAACCTGTATGAAGTGTCAGCAAACAGAATATTATTTTTCAACTGACTTTATTTTCAATACCGCAGAAAGATTAAAAACCATGAAATATCCATAGACAAAGCTGCCACAATTCTAGCTGCATGGACAGCAGCCTTTTTATTTTCAAAAAGCTTTGAACTATATTTAAAACTATTTATCCAATAATGGACAGACATGCTCTTTTCTTCAATGCCACAGTGGGTCTTCAGAACTATAACTGAATAGAGATCCTGGCATTCCATACAGGTCATGGCTAAAGATTCCAATAGTGGCACTCTATACATCATGCCTTATTCAGAAGACCCTCACATTGTAAGTGCTCCATCCAAGTTTACTTAGCTTGTCATTCTTGCCCTCAGGTAAACAAGGTATAGCTATAACATAAAGCACATGTAGACTAAAATAATGATTTACTACATTAACATTAAAATGATACATTTTGGCAGATGGTACTACCTAGCTGACCGTGACTAAGCTTAGAACAAAGGTCTTCAAACTTGACCCTTTTATAACTTGTGGACTTCAACTCCTAGAATTCCTCAGCCAGTGTGCCTGGCTGATGAATTCTGGGAGTTGAAGTCCACAAGTCATAAAAGGGCCAAGTTTGAAGACCCCTGGTTTAGAAACTAAGTAGGTTTCAGCCTATTTATTTTCAGTGGGAGGCTGCAAAGGGACATTGGCAATGTGGGGAAGAAGGAACATTCAAAAATACTGCAGAAGACAATAAGAAACCATTTCATGCAATCACTGAGAGAACTGCATGGTCGTATCCATGTAGATATAAAGATGGCATCTGAATATAAGATTCTCACAAAATCTTGTTTACTGTGTTTATTGAAAGGGAAAATTGATTAGGACAGAAAAACCTCAACAATTAGATATTTTCATTTTGTCACCCAATATCGTCTCCATGATAGGGCAGGGACTTCTTAATTCTTTTGCCAATAACTATTTGAAGGTAAAGGAAGGTGGCTCACAATTTTCTGAGAACCAAGGAATGCACAGATTGTCCAAACTAGTATTGTAAACTGTTACCTACCTTCTCAAGCTCTTTCTCAGGTTGTTTATCAAGTGGCAGAATATGATTTGAGAAGGCTTTACAACAGGAGTGTCAAACTGCCAGCCCATGGGCTGGTTGCATCATGCTGAGGCTGCGCCCACTCCAGCACCGGCAATGCAAAAAAAGTTGCAACACATCACGTGACTAGTGAGTTTGACACCCGTGCTTTACAATATCTCTTTAATGCTAGTGAAGATAACAAATGCCAAAATAATCTCCTTTCCTCTCCTCTCCTCTTAGAAAGTAGTGATTATGTGTTCACTATTCAAGTGCTGTTGTGATTACCTATTGTTATTAGATCAAATTGCTATATTTATATAATTGCCATACTAAGTTCCATTAAGTGGAATGGATCAATATATTGCTTAAAAAAATAAAAAGAAACTGCACCTTCATATTTACCGTAATATTATCGACTCTGGTATGAGGGTTACTTGATGCTTGCTGTACTTGGCTGGTTTTTTTGCAGACATTTCATTATGCAAACTACGTAACATCATCAATGCTAGTGACTAGTAATGATAACGTTACCTAGTTTGGATGATTAAACATTTGCAAGAAAACAAGCAAGGTTAGACAGCACCAAAGACCCCTCATTTCAACACTGAGCTACAAATATTTTCTTTTTACAATATATAAACACAATATACAGTATCCTTTATTGGTGACTCTGATATGTTATATCCAACTATAATATTTTATCAAAAAAACAAAAAGAAAAAAAAGAAAAAGAAAAAAGAAAAGAAAAGAAAAGAGAATGCCTTCATAAAGGCACTTTGTAAGGCAGCTAAAGACAGTTTTTAAATTCAGAACGGTATCATGTCCTCCAAATAATAATTTATTAGTACTGTATTAATATAAATCATTAATTGTGTATTTATCCAACATTGACACAATGTTTAAAAGTATATTGAAGCTTTTTCAAGACAAACAAATGTACTTTTAACAATTTTAGTTTAATCTCAAGGAAGAGAATCTGATCTGGCACTTTGGTTAAAAGATGTAAAGAAACTGGAAAAAAATTATACAACATCCTTTCATAATGAATGTTGTTGTCATTTCTTTGCTTCTTTTTCTAAAGCATGTAATTGATGAAAGCTTCTGTTATTTTTTTCAGTCAGAACAGTTTCTGAAACTCTTCAGTACCATTGACCTAATGAAATATGCATGCTAACTTTGTGATAACAAACTTGGCAGCTAACCAAAGAAACTGAAACAACAAGGAGCTTTCAGAGTAACACAGTGGAAGGATGATTTTTTTTTTTTTTTAAAAAAAGCAGATCACTGATTAGGTGCTCTGTTTAAATAATGTTTTGTTTTATAGATTTTGGAAGCAAGGAAAGCTTTTATTAGAGGTTATTTTATACAACATAACATTGAATTTAAAAAGAAAGAGTCAAGAGAAAACACAAACCCTTTTGAATGAGATAAAGAGAAAAGAAGAAGAATTAAAGAAATTTCCAGAGAAGATAAGCATTTTTCAATAAATTAAGCTTTTACTACATCATTTTGCAACAAGATTATTTTATGCACAAAGATGGAAAGATTTGATCCTACTCACGAAGGAAGAATGAGGATGATGGAACTTGTCGAGATAGCAAAATGGACTTGTTTGATAAGAAAAAAAAAAAGACAGCATCTGTGTTATTGTTTCCTGGAATAACCTGCTTCCCTTATAGATCTTTTTGTATAAAACAGAAAAAAATGAATGTATAATTAAACTAAATAATTATATACTGTAGCTGTTTGGAAACTAACCAACTGATTGTTACTAATCCAAACCAGTTTTTTTCTGGGAGTGCTCTAATTAGACACATTTGGTTTAGGAGTGCGATTTTTAAAATGATCTTCATTTGGTATGGGAAAAATGGAACATCTATTTTTTTTTAATTTTGCATGCAAAGTACATTAAGCAAAGGTGAAACATAGCAAATGCTATTTTGAACTACGTTCCTCTAAAACCAGCCTTCCTTTGTCTTTCTCTCTTCCCACAGTATCCATTATGCATATCTATATCTCTCTGAATTTGCATTCCATCCATCCATCCATCCATCCATCTATAAACTCTGCCAATAACTTTGTGGTGATGAGAAAAGAGAGATGAATTTTGAAGCAATATTATCACCTGTAACGGGAAAATCTTTGTCAAATTTCAGAATGACACTGAGGAAACCTTATATAAAGGTGCTTTCAGATAATTATTATGCCATTCCCTGAAAGCAATGACTCTAATTAGTAGCAGTTGAAGTAGTATGGAAGAAAATTAAGTCATTGCACATACATCCCATCATCAAAACTAGGCCAGTTAAAAATGTAACTTTTGAAATAGTTTTGCATTATTGTGCAATATAAGGCTGGCAACACTGACATGGAATAAATGGAAAAACAGGATATTTATTAGTTGCCCCAACTCTTCCTAGCAACCACCTCCTATCAATGGCCTGATCACAGCTGTTAATCATACATTTTATTACTGTTCAGGTCATTTTCCCTCTTGTCTTTAATCACATGCCAATTCTATCCCCAGCCTAGTTTACTAACTTTAACTATTTCCTCTTTCCCTTATACCAGATATCTCCTGAGATACGATGCATCTGCAGGAATCCAAGATTCTCCCAGTGCAGTCAAGAAGCTAAGTGTAGGTCACTTTGACATGATGGATCCAGGAAGATGCTGAATGTGCAATTCTCTAGACAATTATTCCTGCCAAAAGGAGAGAGGAATTTTACATTTCTGGGTAGGAAAACTCATTAAAATTGAGACATCTGGTACTTTCACATTCCATGTGTAATTTATTTCTGGATGCTCTGCTGTTTTAAGTGTAAGAAAAGGGAGTGGCCTTTCTCCTTAATTTAACAATTCACAGTAATACATGTATAATTCAGATGTGAGATGTGCTGGATTGAGAAGTCCAGCAGCTGTATGAGACTGGGAATTTGTTGTCCCTAGGTTGAAGGACAAAGACAAATCTTTGAGAGCCCCACCATGAATTAACAAGGGCTGGCTATGAAGCACAGTGAGGTTATTGATACTAATCTCTATTTAAGGACCAAGAAAGTATCCAGAACCACTTCTGATTCTCTAAGAACTCCAATTATTATTCATAGTTTCACAAGGTGTAGTATATGGAGCAGTTTTCATGCTAAAGGTGTCCAAATATGGTCAAATTGGCCTTGCACCTTAAAACTTTTTTCATGTGTAATTTCATAGCTTATTTCGACCTAGAGACTAATTTCAGATCAGCTATCTTGGAGCAGAAGAAGTATCTGGTCATCAAAATTGGCTTGATATTCCTTGATTCCCATGCGTTGGCATGGAAAGCAATCTGGTTGGGATACAAGGAATACAAGGCTACATTCACAGAGGGATACAATCAAGATCACATGAAGTATTAGTACACTTTACAAAGCCTTAGTAAGACACTTAGAATACTGCATCCATTTTTGGTCACCACAATATAAAAAGATGTTGTGACTCTGGAAAAAGTGCAGAGAAGTACAGCAAGGATGATTAGGGGGTTGAAGGCTAAAACATATGAAGAACGATTGCAGGAATTGGGTATGTCTGGTCTAGTGAAGAGAAGAACTAGGGGTGACATCATAGCAGTGTTCCAATATATGAGGTGCTGTCACAAAGATGAGTGGTGTGTGTGTCAAACTATTTTCCAAAGCACCAGAAGACAAGACAAGAAACAATGAATGGAGATTAATCAAGGAGAGAAGCCAACATAGAACTAACGAGAAATTTCCTAATGGTTAGAGCAATCAACCAGTGGAATGGCTTGCCTTCAGAAGTTGTGGGTGTTCCATCACTGGAAGCTTTCAAGAAAAGACTGGAAGCCAAATGATACTTGAGAAGGGGTTTGGACTAGAACAGGGGTCCCCAACCCCCGGTCCATGGACCGGTATCACGCCATGGCATGCCAGCAACTGGGCTGCACAAACAAGCAAAGCCCCATCCGTGAGATGCAGGCAGCACACAAAACCACTCACCTTCCAGTCCACGAAAAAACCTCTCTCCACGGAACTAGTCCCTGGTGCCCAAAAGGTTGGGGACGTGTGGACTAGAAGACCTCCAAAGTTCCTTCCAACTCTGTTATTCTATATTCTATGTTCTATGAATCTCACCCTTACTCTCCTCCTGCATCTGAGGTGTTGCCAAACTATACTTAACTAGAGCCCTAGTTCAGAAGTGGTGTTTTTTTCAGCTGTCTTAGTTTGGGTTCTCTGGAGATTATCATGGATGGAGCTAGATTGGTCACTATTCTGTACATTTTTCTTTTCTTTTGTTTTAATGCCTGAAGGAACATGAGGTACAGAAAAGCAACTTGTTTCTGTTTATAGGAAATCTGAATGGGAGGTCAGAAAAGCCTGCCACACAGAAATTTGTAGCCACACTGATCTCATTAAAGACATCTGGTAAGCAGTGAAATCAATACAATCAATATCACAGGAAACAATTCACCCGGTCAATATTTGGCTCCAAATTGTGGGACTATATAATATTCACTTTGTTTAAGTTAACCTTTTTAGCCCACGCTTTAAAAATTCCATAAATCCTCCCTGGATAAATAGTGTTCTACCCACCCCAATTCTTTCTCCATTTACAGCTTTTAAACAGGAAGGAAGTATTGTTTTCATCTCTTAACACAAAAAGAGCACTGAGTATCTAATTGTAGCTTTCTATTAGCAGATGGAATTGGCAAATCACTTCCGTATAGCTAAAAGGTGTACGCCAAGCTGTCTTACAGACATGAGGGAAAAGAAAAAGGAGAAAGAGAATGATTTTGTAAGGTGAGGGTGGGTGGTGGTGGTGGTGGTGAGATCTGCTTTTAAATTATTCTGTTGCTTTGCGGAGAGGAAGTATTAATTACACGACTGCAAAATGTAGATCAGGGTGGGATTTAATTACAGGGCAGCCTTTGTGTTTGTTGTCCAACCAAATTTTTGACAGGAAATGTACCTCATGCCAACAGGTTCAGGTGTTTTGTAGCCTAGTTCCTTCTCTAGTTCTCACCAAGACTGAAAGGTGGATCCGGTGACTTTGTCTGTTGCGCCATTGTCTGCAAATCTGTAAAGCTTCCATTACCAACAGGGCAAGTACAGTCATTTATTTATCTGTTTGTCTGTTTTTACAAGACAGGAAGTGCATAGATGTGTATGTGTATACAGAGAGAGAAGCTCACATCTGCTCTGCATTCTCTCTCCCAGCTCTAACGACATGTTTGACTTTATTCCTATTTTTCCAAAACTTCCTGGAAGTGCAGGGTTGATGCTGGCAAATAATAAACTGCTAGAAGTTGTTTGATTTTTTTTAGTAAATATTAGAGGACTTAATATTGATATATTATATATTGTAGGATAATTTGTCAAATAATGCCTAAAACTCCTGGGAAACAGACCCTTGTCAAGGCTGTATCTATACTGTACAGTTGTTTTTATGTTGCCTAAGACTAAGATTTTACACTTAGAAAGAAAAAATTAACTGTAGGCACAGGTTAGGTAAAATTCGGCTTAATGCCGGTAACAGTAAAAGGGATCTTGGAGTCCTAGTGGACAATTGCTTAAATATGAGCCAACAGTATGCAGCAGCAGACAAAAAAGCCAACACAGTTCTAGGCTACATTGATAGAGAGATAGAGTCAAGGATTAAGGAGCTGGAGCTAAAACATACAAATAATGGTTACAGGAATTGGGTATGTCTAGACAAATGAAAAGAAGGACTAGGGGAGACATAATAGCAGTGTTCCAGTACGGTGAGGGGGATCAAATTATTTTCCAAAGCACCTGAAGGCAGGACAAGAAACAATAGATGGAAACTAACCAAGGAGAGAAGCAACCTAGAACTAAGAAGAAATTTCCTAATGGTGAGAGCAATCAGCCAATGGAACAGCTTGCCTTCAGAAGCTATGCATGCTCCATCAATGGAGGTTTTTAAAGAGAGACTGGACAGCCATTTGTCTGAAATGGAATAGGATCTCCTGCTTGAGCAGGGGGTTAGACTAGAAGATCTCCAAGGTCCCTTCCAACTTTATTATTCTATGTTGTATTCCTATTGGTTTGTGAACTAGAAAATGAAAAGGACAACTTCTGTGTTGGTTTTTAAAACAAAATAAAATAATAAAATAAAATAAAATGTGTAATGCTTATTTTCTCTATTGCTTTTGGCACTTTATCTTCTAGCAAAAATAGAGCTTGTCCCAGTGGCTTTCAGCTTAGAGGTCAGAAATGCAGGAAATCTCTGCAAGGGCTATTCTGTATTTTGCAATCTCCTCTGTTTCATCCCACCCCATCCCCGAACAGCTAAGTTAGCAACTTTTTCCAGCTGCAGCAGGGAAATCTAGTCCTTTATTAAAGTGCAAGGATAGCCTGATAATGGAATAGTAATGTAGCAGAACCCATTAGCAAATTGTGAAGCGATATATGCAACTTTTAGCTAGTCTAACAAAGGCAACCTTGTGCAGAAGATGGATGAAACCTAATGCCTGCACACTGCCTGAGGTTTGAAAAACTATTTACTGGCTGACATTGGACAATGACCCACACTGGAAACACTGATGGTTATCATGTAGGAATAAGTGAAAATATACTCAATTGGTTTCTCAAAGAGAGATCATGACTGTACCTCTTTTGTTATCTTTTTATCTACATCTTTTTCGGTTCCTTCAACGGTGCTCCTTTTCCTCAGCAGCAACTAGATGTTGCTCTGTGCCCAAATAATTTTAGATTAATTTAAGGTTTATGCCTATACGAGGAAGAAAGCACTTAAGTAAGACAAGTCATCCTGGGTACCATTAATTTTGTATGGTTTAAAATAATAAAAAAAACTTTCAGAGCGAATTGCCTTTTATAACCTTTTGGTTCTATTTAGCTTCTATTTCAATATATTTGTCCATAGGAAAAAAAACAACAACAAGAGTTCAGCAAAGTAAAGTTAAAACTAACTATACTGGAATGGGAAAAGTACGGTACATCAAACATAACTGTAATGACCAGATTATTTCTCTTGGAAGTCATACCCGACAGCATTAGTTTTGATCCAGTTTGGTAGCTTTGCAATTGTATAAGCACAAAATTGCAGTGAAGGGAAACATAAGGAAGAAAACCAGGTCTCAGCTAGAACAACTTGACTGATTATGAAAGCTGATGCTTGAAGAAACCAAAGTCTTCCTTCAATTCACTTTTTTCTCTTCCTTGTTAATCTCCTAATATTCCACGGCAGGGGTCCTCAACCTTGGCAATTTTAAGACTTGTGGACTTCAACTCTCAAAATTCCTCAGCCAGCAAAGCTGGCTGAGAAATTCTGGGAGTTGAAATCCGCAACTCTTAAAGTTGCCAAGGTTGAGGACCCCTGTTCCAAGGCAAAAGGTGCCATATATTCTGGAAACTCAAAAATACTCATAAGGTCATTTTGTATTTTGTAAAAGATTATTTGATTTTACTAAAGAGCTCTCCATACTTCTTGGTTCTGCAGGAGAAGGAGTGGCAGAATTTGAAGGCAGAGGGATCAGGCTAGAATCCCTATGTAGCCACAAGGAAACTAAATCCACCCCACCCCTGAATTCCATGTAATGCCAAACAGGTGTTAACCATTAATTGAGAAGGTTCCTGTGCATAAGCTTTTATCAATAAATCACTTTAATTGGACCTTCACATGGGGGCCTGGTCTTTTGTGCCTGACAAGTTCATCTATATAACTAGGAAATTCTTTGAACTAGCAGAAATGACAATTTTATTTTTGGACAGGCCTATTTCTGTTCAAATGTGGTTAGATATCCAAGTTTATTTTTCAGAACATGAGAGTGATAATGGCACCAAAAATGGTCCAATGTATTTTTTATCTGTCAGCCTTGTGAGGCAAACCAGATAGGAAACATGGCCACGCGACCTAATTTTATTTTGTTGTAAGGTTACATTAACAGACTCTTGCAAGTCTGAAATTTTTTTCCCCTTTCCAGAAACTAGAGACGGTCCCTTCTGAGCTGCTTACCCCATCCATATCCTTTCTTGGGCTAAGTTTTCTTGTATCTACCTGTCCCCTTGTCTGCATTTCATCACCCTTTCACCCAAGATCATTTCCATATACCTGTAGGAGATGACCAGGCTGAGCCTGAGGGAGGGATCAAATGTGTCATCAGTCTTGAGTCTCTTCATCCCCACAAGAGATCTAAGTTCTGCCCACCTTGAATTCCATTGAGTCTTATCTACTGTCAGTTTGCTTTGACTGTTAGTAGCTCAGATTCTTGTAGAGCTAGTATGCAGTAAACCAGTAGTCATTTGAACCACCTGATTTGTTTTGTTTGACAGTGCAATTACATCATGGTCCAACCTTTGCATACCTGTTCATGTTCCCAGCATCCAAGCATGTATGCATATGGGTGTATGTACAAATGGATGTGTTTTCATGTGTTTGTGTGTAGGTACTTACACAGGCTGAACAGGTCAGTGATGGGGGGGAGGGGAAGAGCCAGGTTTTATAGCCTTCCAGAAAGGCAAAGAGAACTCAATAGAGTCAAAGAATACATGACTGATTTATGAAAACAAGATTACAATCCAGAGACAATATTTTATCATTCTGTAATTTAATGGAAGCTAAAAAAAAAAGATTTTGATAGAATTTTTGATAATGAAAAATGTGTAACACTTTTAGCAGGGGAAATAAACAATATATTATGTGGAAGACTGATCTCTGGAATTTGATATGCAATTATGTACCCTACCCAATTTAAAAATCTATGTACATTCAAGCCAGAAAGCCCCAACAATATACTGAACTTAACTTTACAAATTTATTAAAATATCCACAGTGAGTGAGGGAGAGGAGGTGGAGAAGAGATAATTTAATTCACGACAATTGTACTTAAGCTTGGACTTCTGTGATGAGAAGCCTTCCAATTATGGCAGAGAACTAAAATTAAAAGTCCATTTTGCAAAGCACATAAAAGTATGGCAATAAAAATAATGACATCTTGAGGAGATAGAATGAATTTCTTGGATTATAACAGATAGCTATAAAATTTAATCTCCTTTAACTTGCCACAAAAGAAATGAGAGAGAGAAAAGAATATGGAAATGTCACTCACAGTTTTAAGTGGATGAAGTTCACTTCCGTGAAAATATTAGGATTATGAGAGAGCTAGTTGGGTACAGTAGTTAATAGATCAGGCTAGAGAGTATCCCACTCTCTAATACCATTTTGGGCACAAAGCTAGTTCTGTGACCTTGGACCAGTCACTTTCTCTCAGCCTATGGAGGATCAATGGCAAATCACTTCTGAAAAAACTTGTCAAGAAAACTGCCACAACATGTCCAGGCAATCTCCAAGAACATGATTGAATGGAAGAAAAATATCTTAGAATTATAATAGTTACAATGCTCTATATACCTAGAATACCTATGCTGTATTATCTCTGTAGGAATGACATGGCATATGCTGAATCATGCAGATTAAACTTGAATTAGATGCTTTGCCTCTGGATAACATTTGAATTGAGACTAAATGCACAACTCTAAAGCTGCAAAAACTATTAATGCAAACCAATTTCTTTTGTTCGCTGCCACTATGTCAATGCATAGTGGTTCCTCCTCCTCCTCCTCCTCCTCCTCCTCCTCCTCCTCCTCCTCCTCCGTCTTCTTCTTCTTCTTCTTCTTCTTCTTCTTCTTCTTCTTCTTCTTCTTCTTCTTCTTCTTCTTCTTCTTCTTCTTCTTCTTCTTCTTCTTCTTCTTCTTCTTCTTCTAAAGAGGATCACAATGACCCCATAACACTGCCATCATAAAGATATGCCAGTTGCCAAGCATCTGAATTTTCATGACAATGGGAAGGTTGCAACAGTCATAAGTGTGAAAAACTGTCATAAGTCACTTTTGTCAGTGCTGCTATAACTTTCAGTGCTGCTGTAATTTGTTCATTTGACTAAACAAGTTGAGGACTATCTATATAAGAAGGATTATGAGTGGCATGATAGCAGTGTTCCAATATCTAAGGGGCTGCCATAAAAAGAAGAGGTCAACCTATTCTCTAAAGTACTTGAAGGCAGAACAAGAAGCTATGGATGGAAACTATTCAAGGAGAGGATCAACCTAGAAATAAGGAGAAATTTCCTGACAGTTAAAACAATTAATCAGTGCCTTCAGAAGTTGTGGATCCTTCATAACTGGAGGTTTTTAAGAAGAAATTGGACAACCACTGGAACAGCATAGCATAGACCAGGGGTAGGCAACCTTGGCTCTTTTATGACTCATGGACTTCAACTCCCAGAATTCCTGAGCCAGCCATGCTGAGGGGAAAGGGAGAGGTTTCCAAGCTGAGCCATGCTGGCTCAGGAGTTCTTGGAGTTGAAGTCCACGAGTCATAAAAGAGCCAAGGTTGCCTACCCCTGGCATAGAGTTTCCTATTAGACTACAACACCTCCAAGATTCCATCCAACTCTGTTATTCTGTTATTTTGCTGTTAAAGTGAAGAAGCTACTATCTTGTCTGGCTTTGGAATCCATGCAATTGTCCTGGCCCTTCAGATCACGCAACTGAACAAGGCAGAAGGGAGGGTCAGCAGGAAATGCATTTTATTAGCCTTTACAGAAAAAGGAACTGGATACGTCACTGCTGGATATGGTGGCAGCCACGTGTTTATTGTCTAATTTGGCCCTAAGCCCAAAGCACAACTGTTTATTCTTTTGTGGGAAAAAGCTGAAGACTGACAGTACCAGGAAATACTCTGAAACCCAATCTTGCACTATACAAATTGCCCTCGTCCTTTCTTTGTGCTAATTTCACTCCATCTCAGCTGTGTTTTATTAAGGGGTCAATGCATAATTTAATTTGAGCGCCTCACTGTCAACAGTGATTATGGATTTCAAATATCATAAGAGGAAGCTTTTGATTATGTGGATTGCAAAGGAGAACCAAAGTACTCAATGCGGAGGACTTTTCTTTTTCTTTTCTTTTTTTACAGTTAACTTTCCTAAGTCTAAAGGATTAACTTCAGCCAATTACATCAAGGAATTAAGAAAAAGAAAAAAAAAAAAAACAACCCGATCCTGTTACAACAAGTTGTGGGGACTGCGGGTGGGTTTGTTTTTGTTTTTATGCTTTAAATAAATCAGAAAATGAAATATTTTCCTGATGGCTCGTTAGCAATAAGCCAGTATGAATGTCCATTCATCATGTTCCCCAAAAACATGGACCTGTTTTTCATCAACTGCCATTGGCATCAGATTCCAAACGGCTGAATTGTCTTTCCTACATTTGTACAAGGTAGTGCAAACAGGCTAACTGGAGTCCCTTTTTGTGGCATGAAGACAAATACCATATAAAAAAGGGAGGGAGTGGAACCTGTAAAACAATGCAGAACTATTAAATTATGTTTACTGGGGAAAAAAAAGACTTAAAGTGTAATAAAAATAGTGGATTCCATTTTGCGTGGAATTAATGACTTTGCCTGAGTTTATTTGCTTAAAAACATTTCTCTTCCCCCCCTCTTTCTCTATTATAAACAGATTGCACATTTTAGCTCTTATTTTTTAAAATTTATATTTATCAGTTGACCAAAAAAATCATTGCATTTGTCTTGTTTCATGGCTCAGAATGGTTACTTTGCACATCAGCAGCTTTTACGTAAAATAAGGTGCCTATGCATTTTCAGTTTGAGCTTTAAAATTTCAGCCCAATATCATGCAATTTAATATCACCAGCATTCTAGCCATTGTCTACCCACTGCAGGATGAACACCTCTTTTGCATGTTTCCAACCAATACAGTCTTGAGCTTCCTTTTTCCGGTTGGGCCCACCATATTTTCCAATGTCCTTGATCCATCTTGTTTTAGGTCTCTTTCATGGATGCTCTTTATCAAGTGGGATCCCTTCTATGACTGCCTTGATCCACCTGCCATCCGTTCTTCTTGCTCTGTGACCAGCCCATTTCCATTTCCATTCTTTTCCTCTTTGGATGGCATCATATATTTTTACTTGTTCTCTAATCCATGTGAGGATCTTTCTGTCTTGTCTTGTGATGCCGAGCACATGTCTTTCCATGGCTCTTTGTGCCACTCATAGATTTTGTATCGATTATGAAGCTAGAGTCCATGTTTCACTGTTAGGACTGTCCATGTTAGAACAGGTAGCACACATTGATCCCAAACTTTTCCCTTCAGGCATAGGGGCAGGTTGTTCTTGAAAATTATGCCAAATGCTTGCCAACCACATTTAATAATAATAATAATAATAATAATAATAATAATAATAATAATAATAGTTGGAAGGGACCTTGGAGGTCATCAAGTCCAACCCCCTGCTCAGGCAGGCAACCCTATACCATTTTGGACAAATGGCTGTCCAGTTTCTTCTTAAAAACTTCCAGTGTTGGAGCATTCACTGCTTCTGGAGGCAGGTTGTTCCACTGGTTAATTGTTCTAACTGTCAGGAAGTTTCTCCTTAGTTCTAGGTTGCTTCTCTCTTTGATTAGTTTCCATCCATTGCTTCTTGTCCTGCCTTCAGGCACCTTGGAAAATAGCTTGACTCCATCTTCTTTGTGGCAACCCCTGAGATATTGGAACACTGCTAGCATGTCCCCCCTCGTCCTTCTCTTCATTAAACTAGACATACCCAATTCCAGCAGCCTTTCCTTATATGTTTTAGCCTCCAGTCCCCTAATCATCTTTGTTGCTCTTCTCTGTACTCTTTCTAGATTCTCAACATCTTTTTTATATCCTGGTGACCAAAACTGGATGCAGTATTCCAAGTGTGGCCTTACCAAGGCATTGTAGAGTGGTATTAATACTTCGCGTGATCTTGATTCTATCCCTCTGTTAATGCAGTCTAGCATTGTGTTGGCTTTTTTGGCAGCTGCAGCACACTGCTGGCTCATATTTAAATGATTGTCTACTAGGACTCCAAGATCCCTCTCACAGTTACTACTATTGAGCAAGGTATTCCCTATACTATAGCTGTACATTTGGTTTTTCTTGCCTAAATGTAGAACCTTACTTTTTTCATCATTTAACACGCCTTTCAATTTCCTTTATTTCCTTCCATTGGGATCCATTGGCCAAAGTATATGTAATGGTCTACTACGTTTAATTCTTCTCCAGATATAACCATGTTTTTTGGGTGAATTTATTAAACATAACCTGGCTCTATTTCAAGTTTATTTTTCAGCCAAATGCTCTTCCTGCTTTTGTATGTGTCTGTATGTGTCAATTTAGTATAGCTCTCTGTAAATGGGTATTGAGATAGATAGATAGGATATTTTTAATCACTTTTTTTTTATTAAACCAGGAAATTTCAGTCTGATCTGATTTGCAAAATAGAGACATGTTGGCTACTAAGATGTGAATATTTTGAACTCAGACAATTCTGGAAATGTTTTGGGCTAGAGTTTTCAATGTATTATACATTAGAAACTTGAAGTGCAGATAATTCATTTCTAATACGAATTGCAGATGTGGCAATCACTCACCAATAGAAATATAAACCATCTTTTCCAGCTCCCCAAATAATCCCACAATGAGTGTACCTTTTATCTTTCTTGAATATTCTGTATTAAACATTACAGCCATTTTCAAGAAAATATATTTTAGGGAAAAGACTGTATATGGAATGGCAGAATAAACAAAAATGTTTAGAATCTTTCTGAAACCATGGACCACTAAATAAACATTTGAAAAGCACTGAAAATGTGAAGACTGCACAATTAAAAATGAAAACCTCTGCCTATATGTTGATCTTTAGGAATACAGTGTATTTTTGTTAAATAAGACAATTGTAGTTTGAAATATTTGCGTATCCACTATCCCTATTTTCAATTAATTTATTACCCAAACTGTAAGTAAACTTAAGCATTTGTTTACCACTTTAACTAATGTTCCTCATGACATATGACATTAACTGTTAGAAAACCTACTCATTAATCATAAACAACATTCTTCAATAAAAACCTGAAAACTAAATTAAAGAGCTAGAAGTGAAAGGATATCTAGTCTAATAAAATAAGATTTTAGATAATTGCTCCTATTTCCTTTTATTTTGGGTATCTTTCACATGATCACAGTTCTACTTAGCTCAGCATATGTGAGTCAATTCTTATTTTCAACCCTGAATCTTGTCCCCAAAGTGTTTTTTCAAGAAGCAACTGGACCTTCTTTGTTTTTCCTTGAAGATGTTTCACTTTTTACCCAAGAAGCTTCTTCAGCTCTTTGCTTCTTGGATGAGAAGTGAAATGTCTTCAAGGAAAAACAAAGACAGTTCAGTTGCTATTTGAAAAAGCATCTTTGGGACAACCATAACCTGGATGACTGAGAATTTCCATAGACCACAACACTGAATCTTAGCTGTCATGTTGCTATTATTGCTTGTCTTCTTCAATGGACCAATTTGCATCCATTTTTCATATATCAGTGGCCTATGTCAGTGATGGCGAACTTTTAGAGACTGAGTGCCCAAACTGCAACCCAAAACCCACTTATGCATCATTGAGTGCCAGGTGAGTGTGGCCCATTGGCTGGGTGTAGCCCATTGGCTGGGTGTGGCCAATTGGGTGGGTGTGGCTACGGTGGTAACGACAGACTGGGTGGGACTAAAAAGTTCAATCAATCAATTCCAACTTTGCAAGATCCTTTTTCCCCCCACAAGAAGTTGAAATTGACTGATTGAACTTTTTTTTTTTTTTTTTGCACACAGCGGCAGAGACCTAAAACGAAAAGGTTTTATAAAACCCAACTGAAGGCCTAGGACTAGGGCAACGGCGCGCGTGCCCACAAAGAGGGCTCTGAGTACCGCCTCTGGCACCCGTGTCATAGGTTCGCCACCACTGGCCTATGTGAAGCAGAAGTGAAGGTGGTATGTGGACTCTGATCTCACTACCAGATTGACAGTGAATGTGGGGAGGAATCTGAGAATCATTGGCTTAGAAAATTGATTACACAAATGATGAGAGTAGAGAAAATAATGTTAATCTATTATAAATATAAGCAAAATAATTCTACCATTCCAGAAAGGAGATGGGATGGAGGTTTCATCCATATAAGATTTCTCCTTCTGTGAGTTGTTTTTGTGTCTGGTTTCAGGAAGTGGTTTTCTCTATTCTATTGGACTGCAGTTTGATTAAACCATTTATCCACAAAAATCTCTTATTCTCCCGAATATAAGATATTTTTTTTAA
Organism: Crotalus tigris; assembly: GCF_016545835.1. NCBI lineage: Eukaryota > Metazoa > Chordata > Lepidosauria > Squamata > Viperidae > Crotalus > Crotalus tigris. Next base: position 1,081,314 of record NW_024097237.1, read on the forward strand.
GTACTGTAATATGAGCAGGAGCCAAAAACATTATGGTGTTTGTAAAATGAGGTTGATCTATGGGACATCTTAACTGATGGAAGAGCAGGAAAAGGCATTTTCACTAATTCTCTTTCCCCCCTGTGGATATCTGAAACCATATATTATTCTTGAATATCCCCCAACTCTTCAGGTGGGTTTTCAGAGAAAAAGAGGAGGAGGAGGAGGAGGAGGAGGAGGAGGAAGAGGAATTAGCAGAATGTCTTTCCTTTTTCATTAATCTGTATTGAAAAAAACAGAGAAGAACATATTTGGATTCAATCAAGTACTTCTAGTTTAGCTTTACTCCCAGTACTAATTAGTTCTTTAGGTTCTGAATGATCTAAGATAGTGAGAAAAACACTCCTTCAAATTGATGTTTGGTTGGTGTTCAGGTAACCAGATGGCTCAACATGGTTTTTCTGTTATAATGATGAGAAAAGCATCAAATTCCTGGGTATGCAGTTAACAAGTAGGCTGTCTTGGTCGCTCAACAGTGAGACACTGGTGAAGCGGGCACAGCAGCACCTGCATTTTCTGCGTTGCATGAGAAAAGTACATTTTCCTTCCCCTGTCCTGACCACTTTCTACAGGGGGATAATTGAGAGCATCCTGTCATACAACATTACAGTCTGGTTTGGAAGCATCACTGCTTCAGAGAGGAAGGTGGTGCAGAGAGTGGTGAGGATAGCTGAAAAGATTATTGGCAGTCCCCTCCCTTCCATCCAGGACACAGCATATAAACGTTGCTTGAGCAGAGTCTGCAAGATTGTCCAGGACACTACACATCCTCTTCACGACCTGTTTTCCTTGTTATCTTCTGGGAGGGGGCTCTGGTGGTATCTGAAGCAGAACATCCAGATTCAGCCACAGTTTTGTTCCATACAGTACTAACCTTGTGAACTCCAAAGCTTCCTCCTTCCATTATCTATCTATCTAAAATACTTTACATTGCACATCTACATATTTATCTGAAATATTTTTATTCCATGCTTCCATCCCCTATGCAGAGAGACCATGTTGCTATGATTCTGGACACATAGAAACCACAGATCATGTAATTCTCCAGTGTCTATACTACAGAGATATTCATACTAGCTTAATCTCACCCTGATTGCATAAATACCCAGAATTCACAGGGCAAGTCTACACCTCCCTGCTGCTCTGGTACCAGCCTTGCCACAGTTGCCAAGTTATACATAGCTGCACTTAACATTTGTCAGAAGATCACCTGTGCCACAAACCAATTTTAATCCAGAGCACCTAATTTATCATTATAAGGAGCTCTGTATTGTAATGGGTTTAGTTTGCCATGTTGTGTACATCCATCTACTGCTCTTACCCCTCTTTTTGACTCCTTTTCAACTCCTTTTTAGCTCTTTAGTTTTATTTTTTAAGCTTTTTACATGTAATTTTATTGTGTTGTATTTTCAATGCTAATTCTGTTATAGTTTCTTGTACCCTACCCTGGTTATGCTGGTCTTTGATCATTATAAAGGATTGATTTGATTGGATGGTACACTTTTAAACAGCACACAAGGTAATTAAACTGTAATCCATCCAATATTTAACTACATTTAAGACACTTGGGGTTTGTGTTTGTAAGATCACATGATAATTCAATTTGATTCAAAAACAGCTAAACAGAGCAAGAAAAGACATAACTTTTTTTTCCATTTTATGCCTAGAAGCTAAGTGAAAAAGTAAGTAGCTTCAGTAAAAGGAATGATCACCCAAAAGATTAACAAAATGAAAGTCAGAAGTGTTGAAGTTCTATAGTATCATCTAGTAGGATCTCTGATGGAGCCCTGGTGGTGCAGGGCAGTATTGCAGGCAAACTCTGCCCACAGCCTGGAGTTTGATCCTGATGGAGCTTAAAGTTGACTCAGCCTCCCATCCTTCGGAGGTTGGTAAAATGAGGACCCAGATTGTTGGCGGCAATATGCAACTAATGCTGACATTGCAAACTGCCCAGAGAGTGCCGTAAAGCACTATGGGACAGTATAAATGCTGTTGCAATTGCTCTCATTCTAGTAGTCTGAGATAAGATTGCACTGTTCCATCAGGTAATCTTGATCCCATGATCAAGTGTTCTGAAAACTCAACTGATACACAAGTTGCTGAAGCTTCTCACATTTGCTTCATCTTGTGTATCAACTATAATTTCCAAGACAGAGAGATGATCTGCTTATAGGTAGGTATTCATGCTTTCAGGATGTCCAAGATGAATAACATTTCAGCTTATGCAGAATGCAATGATCAAAAATTGGACATCACTGAGGCCATTAGTTTATGATGAGAAGAACAGTATTAGCTCTAGTTTCTTTTCAGATTTATTTAGCAATTTACTTTTGTTTTTTCAAGCATTACAAAGCTAGTATAGTAAAAAGACCACATTCTCCCTTGTGTGCCTTCTCAGCAATTCAGTGTCTTGAATTTTTAATGCTTTCATAGGTGATTAGTAAAAGAAATACTTAGGGATAGCACCATAATTTTAGACCTAGAATTCTTAGTACAAGAAATCACTTAATTTGCTTATACTTTTAATAGCGCTAATTATACTTTTGGAGAAATTTCTTGTTCTACTTTACTTCTGCTGGCACTAGATGAATTGAATGTATGTAGCCTGGTGCTATTTTCAGTACATTTTCTTACAAAGTATTTACCTTGTTATCATTTTGGTAGCTCTCTATCAAATTTTATGTAAAAAAGTGGGTTGTAAATAAATTAACAGTTGAAAACAAAAAGAATGGCTCTTTAAAAATGTTATAGATTTAACAGGTCTTCCAGGGAACTTTGCAAAAACAAAATAAAATAAGTGAACAATCAGATAAATAAATAATTATGAGCAATGCACAATTGCTTATTCCTTTTAAAGTGGCATCATAGTTTAAACACTTTAATGTTTAAAGTGGCATCTTATGTCAAATGGATCATATTAAAAGATAGACCTACCAAAGATTTATCACAGTAGAAACAAATATATGGATATGCCAGACCAGGCCTGGTTAAGTGCTTAGATGGGGAAACAGTTGGGAATATGAAATTCTATATACTTCCTTGTATGGAAAATAAGATATCACTGACAACTATATGTTACTATCCAAGGGAATATAACTCTATGTATCATAGCAGTTGTTGAAAACAGAAGGAAGGGATTATGTTGTAGACTGATGATCTTCACAGGGCCATCTTGCTGGGGTAGAAGAAGTCTAGGTTAACAACTTGGAATCAATGCCAAGCAGAAGAAATAATGTAAAACTTAGTAAATGTCATAGTATAACTCAGGATGTGTTGAAGAATGTATAATTGTTGAAAAACATGGGGAATAGAAATTCAAGTCGATCGATCAATAAATATGTTGATTAGTAAACATTTTCTCAGATTTGTTGCCCATTTTATTTAGCAGGTTTCTAGTTTGGCACCTGATTAACCATTTAATACAAATATAATGCTGCTGCTGCTGCTACTACTACTACTACTACTACTACTACTACTACTACTACTACTACTACTACTACTGATACCTCTAATAATAATAATGTATTAAATTTATATGCCACTGACTCCCTTGGAGCAGTTTAGGATGCTGGACTTTGTTTGGAGTACAAGTTGACTGCATGTGTTCCCTTTATTAGTTAGTTTGTTTTTCTTAATTTAACCTTAAACTTAATGTTAAACTACAGTGTATGCCTAAAGGTCTGGTTCTTTTGCCCCATGGCAACATGACATTCTAACTAGCTAAAACTATTAGAGGACTGTACTACTGTGGTTGTAATACCTCAACTTGACATAACGAGATACTCTCATGTATATATTGCACCAACATGGACAACCTTTAGGTTACCTTAATATTTACCTACCAGATGGACCCTGCATGAACTCTTATAGCTGCAAGAGGCCACAGCAGGAGATCTACAGAAAATTTGCTCTGCAAAGGCTCCTCTACATGGACTGCTGAAGGGCAAAATGTAGCATGACTAAGGTCAAAGGGCAAATTACTAGATATGTACATCTCGGCATGCAATATGTCTTCATATATTTCATTGCAAAAGTATTCCATTATTAAGGAAAATTTTCTTGTTGCAGAACATGGAAGATGCTTATATTCTTGCTCAGGGTTTTTTTTGCTACTGGGCATTTAACTTGCATTTCCTAGTTCATTTAACCTTTTGTCAAAACAGCAATTTCCATTTTTTAAAGAAGGTGTCTAATTTAGATTTAGGAATGCAGTTTACTTCTTTCACCTCTTTTTGTTATCCTGGGTATTTTATATGTAGATAGAAAGTACCAATTTCTTTTCATTCTGTTTTCATTTGTATTCAGTGTCATTGCTGGCTGTGTTTGTTTTTTTCTTCATTATTAGTCACATGGGTGAATCTATCCAATCCTGGGAATATATCATTTATTGAAATGTATTGAATGGGACACAGAAACCCTTTAAAAAAGGAAGGCTTTTTCATGGGCAACATTGTTTTCTTACCACGAAACAATACATTTCACTCAGTTCTGTTTCATGCAAACATTCATTTTGGTAATTGAATAATGTAACATCTGAATAAAGTATATTGCTGGGAGTTTATGAAAGATGGAATCTAAATGTGATAGGTTTCCTTCAAATTTATTATATTTTTTTGTTCCCTGTAAAATTCATGCCTTTTTCATACTGCGAAGCTTAACAATATCTCTTTATGAAAGACACTTCACAAGGACAGGCAATTACAATATCCTAGTTAGTAATATTTCTAGTTTACAAAAACTCGAATATTAACATTGGCAACATTTCCTTCCTCTTTGTCTTTCCTCGATGAAGAATATGTCAAACCATGGGAATTTCTGACCTTGAAAGAAAAGCATCCATTTTACATCCTCCTCTGTGTCTCTTGCATAGAGATTGCAGATTCTTGCCTGAGGTTCAGAATAATCCAAACTTTTATCAGGAAGAATCAGTGAAATAAGATATCCATAAACTAATGGGTGAATTGTAGGGTTTTTTTTTGGGGGGGGGGGGGTTGCAGATAAATTCACTTGTATCTGCTGTGGTTTGGGTGCCAGTTGGGGAAGAAATCACAAGGGACTTGATGGAGGTAGCATCTTTCATTTTAATTTGGGATTCTTTTAAGCATGTGAAACCTGGGGAAGTGAAGAGGATCCAGAAGTATGAGTTCAGCAGTATGATCTCTGATCTAAATTTATACCCTTCCTGTCTCCTTCAGATGCTGGAGAGGTATCTGCAGCTGGATTTTAAAGGCTTTAAATCAGTGGTTCTCAACCTGTGGGTCGGGACCCCATTGGGGGTCGAACGACCATTTCACGGGGGTTGCCAAACAATGCAGTCCGCCATTTTTTCCCCCTTTTCCTTAGCTGTGCTACGCCCTTTTATTCTATTGGCTTTTGAAAGCCAATAGAATAGACTCTCTTGAATAGAGTCTAATTCTATTGGCTTTCAAAAGCCAATAGGAATTGTCCAGGCTGTCTCTGCCCCACTGAGCCCACCAAAAGTCCCATTCTGCAAACGGTGCTGCACCAGTTGAGTAGTCCTCGACTTACGACCGGTTGAGTAGTCCTCGACATACGACCAGTTGGGGGTCACGGAATTAAAAAGGTTGAGAACCACTGCTTTAAATGCATCTTGGAAGAAGGTAATGCTTTCTGATTTGAAGCAGAGATAATGTATCCTTTCTTACCATCCTTATCCGACCATCCTTGATGTGTCTCATCATTTCCTGACTTTACTGAACAGTTAGTAGAAACTCAATTATAGTGGATTCTAAAGGAAGTGGATTATCTGGATCCTTTTTAGGTAGAGTTTAGGCCCAGTCATGAGACAGATATTGCATTGGCTGCTCTGGTAAATAACTTTCATCAGGATCTAAATGAGAGTATACCAGTGGTGGGATTCAGCCAGTTCACCCCAGTTTGGCAGAACTGGTAGCTAATTTTCTGTTGCCCAGGCCCAGAATAAACTTCCGGAAGCAGCATACACACAGACAACTGGTTGTTCACATATTTGAATCCCACCACTGGGGTATACACCCCTTTTTGGCCCACTTTGTAGTTTCCATTGCCATCAGCCATATTCTTTTGGATCTCCTACAGGGTATAGGAGTTGGAGGCATTGTCTTACAATGATTCTGCTCCTACATGAGTGACAACCGTAGAAAATAATGGTGATCAAACCCTTTAGTACTCTAGAGTAAGATACACAGGACACAATGTTTCCCTATGCTATTCAACATCTTTATTAAGCTACAGAGGTCATCTGTAGGTTTGAGATATCAGCTACATATTACCACCTAGACCAGTGGTTCTCAACCTTTTTAATGCCACGACCCCCAACTGGTTGTAAGTCGAGGACTACTCAACCGGTCGTAAGTCGAGGACTACCCAACTGGTTGTAAGTCGAGGACTTTCTCTGCCCAGGAGCACAGTGCATGCGTGGTGCCGCCCCCTGCGCCGGCCGAGGCGTAGCTGGCATGCGGCAGAGACGGCGCAGGCCGACCACCGGCTGGGCCACCAGCTGGCCCAGCCCAAGGTAGGTAAGGCATCCGCCGGGCCCCACGCATGCCAGCAACCCTCCCTGCGTCCGCTGGCCTCCCACCTCCCACCCCTGGCCCTCTTTTACTTACATTTTTAGTAGTTGCTCAGCAGGGAGGGGTGGAAACTTCCAGACAGCTCGCCTTCGCTGCAGACAACTTGCAGCACCGTTTGCAGAATGGGACTTTTGGCGGACTCAGCAGGGCAGAGACAGCCTGGACAATTCCTATTGGCTTTTGAAAGCCAATAGAATTAGACTCTATTCAAGAGAGTCAATTCTATTGGCTTTCAAAAGCCAATAGAATAAAAGGGAGTAGCACAGCTAAGGAAAAGGGGGAAAAAAATGGCGGACTGCGTTGTTTGGCGACCCCCTGTGAAATGGTCGTTCGACCCCAAATGGGGTCCCGACCCACAGGTTGAGAACCACTGACCTAGACTGAGCTGAAAATGCTATTGAGCTCCTCAACATGTTTCTGGAGGCTATTAGGGAAAGGCAAACTCATATTCAACATTAGCAAGCGATATTAGAGTCACTGAAGCAGTAGGCATGAGCTTAAATGGACTCCAGAAGATGGTAGAGGACAGGAAGGCCTGGAGGAATGTTGTCCATGGGGTCATGATGGGTCAGACATGACTTTACAACTAACAACAATGAAAATTGATCTATGTTTATTAATATGATGGTAATATTATCCATTCAGTCATGTCTGACTCTTGACAATTCTGTGGACCAGGTCTCTCCACATCTTCCAATCTTGCACTGCTTCTTTGGGTTTTTCTATGCTCTGGCTGGTGTCAGCTTTGATGTTGTCTAGCCATCATGTTCGTTGGCAGCCTGGTTTCCTTTCCTTTCTTCCCAACATAATTGCTTTCTCTAGTGAATTTCTCTACATGACATGGCCAAACTAAGTGAAATGCAGTTTCATGATTTTGCCTTCCAGTGACATGTCTGGTGTTATGTGTTCCAATACTTGCTTGCTAGTCATCTTTGCTGTCCAAGGAATATGCAGGAGCGTTCTCCAGAAACACAGCTCAAAGAAGTCAATTTTCTTCCAGTCTTGCTTTTTTAAGGTCCAACTTTCACAACCATAGATAGCTATGGTGTTTGTTAATATATAGCCATATATTTCTATTTGCCCATTAGTTTTTCTGATCAGCAAAGTGGGGCTCTTCCTAGATTTATACTTCCTGATAGATCAGCAGGTGGAGGCCATGACTGGGAAGGTCTTTGCCTAGTTTCAGGTAGTCTGTCAGTTGAGGCCTGACCTGGGCCAGGATGCCCTATTGACACTCACTCTTATTTGATCATCTCCCAATTGGACCACTGTAATGCACTACCTGTGGGGCTGCCTATGTAGTTTAGCTTGTACAGAAGACAGCACCAGGCTTTTACCCAATTACTGTAGAATTACACCAATATTGTAATTGTTGTGCTGACTGCCAACTGGACTCCAAGCCCAGTTCAAAATGTTGACTATCACTATGCATTGAGATACATCAGGCAACTTCTTACCAAACATGATTCTATTTCAAACATCAAAGGAAGGCCTGATCAAAGTAGCACTTACTACTGTTGGGTAAGAAAAGCAGGACAAGGACAAAATCCTTTTTGGTAGTAGCCCTGCTTTATGTTTTCCCTAGGAATGCAACTAACTCTTACTCTTCCTGCCTATGATGAAAAGATTTCATTTCAAGGGGTCTTTGGGGTCCAAAATATTTCTGCTCATAGTTTTTATATTTGTGACTGTTATCTGTTTGAGTATAAATTGTTTTAATATTGTACGTCAATATTATTTTTGATTTGGATTGTTTATGTATATTACCCAGTCTTTAAATTGACGCTGCTAAAACTAGTGATGATGATGATGATGATGAGGTTGTTGATGGTGATAAAGATAGATAGATAGATAGATAGATAGATAGATGGATGGATGGATGGATAGATAGATAGATAGATAGATAGATAGATAGATAGATAGATAGATAGGCAGGCAGGCAGGCAGACAGACAGACAGAGGATAGATACTGTAGATAGATAGATAGATGATAGATGATAGACAGACAGACAGACAGAGGATAGATACTGTAGATAGATAGATAAGATGATAGATGATACATAGATAGATAGATAGATAGATAGATAGATAGATAGATAGATAGATAGATAGGCAGGCAGGCAGGCAGGCAGGCAGGCAGGCAGGCAGGCAGGCAGGCAGGCAGAGGATAGATACTGTAGATAGATAGATGATAGATGATAGACAGACAGACAGAGGATAGATACTGTAGATAGATAGATAAGATGATAGATGATAGATGATAGATAGATAGATAGATAGATAGATAGATAGATAGATAGATAATAGATGCGTAGTATAAGAAAACATACCTTCCAACCTAGAGTCCTCTATATTTATTTAAAAAGTTTCAGTGTAGAAGTTTTTAAACTATGTTCCTAAGTGATGACAACTTTCAACAGGAAGAACTCTAATGACAACAGATTTATTTATACCAGAATTGACATCTTCAATGACAATTTTTTTAATGTTGCTATGATTATATCATAAAATCCTTCTGGTCTATAGAAGAACTGTATTGTGGAGATTCCTTTACAAACACCAATTCTTCATAAAATGGACTGATTTGAATATTTTATCCATATGAATAATATATATATGCTTTTCAGACACCTGTGCCTCTGCAAAATAAAATAGTTCTTATAGAACATATAAGTTGCATTAGAAAATTCTACTGGTAGAAATGGAAGACATTATTATATTATAATACACATCTGATGCACATTGGTGGACCATCTGGGAAATAGCAAATAAGTTTCCTATCTGAAAATGCATTCATTAATAATACATTTAAAATATTTATTCTATCACAGATTATTCTGTAATCAAACAGATAATTTCCAGAACCAACATAAAGCTGTTATTTTTTAGGCTGCTTTAGGACTCTTGAAATGCACACACTTACATTTTTCTTAACAAATTAATTCAAGTATACTTGATGAATTAAAATTTCAAGCATATTACAACATCTGATTTGCAAATTACCATTACATTATGTCCAGAAGATTAGATGGATAGGGGAAGGCAGCTATAATTTATGCAAAATGTTGATACATTTCACATCCTTCCTTGATACAATTCCTGCTGACATTAACAGATGTTGATTGAGATTGTTTTTGCAGCACTCAGCTCCGAGGCAATCAGCAATGAATTAAATTGCTTCTCCAAAATGCAAGCATTTACTCTGCCAGTCAAGAGCTGGAGAAAATATAGGGAAAGGGCTTGGTCCTTAGATCCAAAGGTTTAGTATTGTTGCAGTCTTTTCACTGAACTTCCTCGGTATTACTTTCTCTAATCACAGTGACCATCATCAAACAGGAAGAATTACAATCCCCATGAAAATTAAGTGTGTTTGTGAATAGAACTAGGAACTGTGTCTCTGTGCATGTGTCTCTGAATGTGTGTGGAGAGAGACAGAGACAGAAATAATTACCAGAGAGTTATCTCAATTCTATGTTTAAAAAAAGGCCATTACACATTGGTGTGAGAATCCTGAGGTTGAGAGGTGCTTGGTGATGCCTGAACCTGGTTCTTTTCTTGCAGATATTTTGTTACCCAAACTAGACAATATCTAAAGTGCTCCAATGATCAGAGAATGCCTCCCCTTCCTTCCTTCCTTCCTTCCTTCCTTCCTTCCTTCCTTCCTTCCTTCCTTCCTTCCTTCCTTCCTTCCTTCCTTCCTTCCTTCCTTCCTTCCTTCCTTCCTTCCTTCCCTCCTTCCCAGCCACCAGCATATATTAGGCAAACATAGTCAGATGTTTAGACTGGATTTGGCATTTTTGTCCACTGTCAATTTATTTGCTTCTTTGTTTGCTTGTGGTTTGAGACACACTATCAGCTAGCTTAGACTGGACTTGGGAGAACCGGATATTGTTTGACAGTATTAAAGGTATTGTTGCAGGATACAGGATGTTCCAAGTAAAGCTGCCTTTTGCAATTGATTGATGGTGATGTTGTCAATGCTGATGGTGCTCAAGCGGTGCTCTAATTATCATTATTTCCTACCTTGGCTTTGTAATGCTCAAGATGCCATAGATAGTGCTCTCCCTGTTTCTCGCCCAGCATCTTAACCATTACACCAAACTGGTTTTCATTTGTAAAACTTCTCCATTCATTTTCTCATTTTTGTGAACACTGTATTTCTGTTTATACAGAACATTCCATTGGTCACTTCATTTCCCATTATGCATAAATGATCTTCACTACATTAATGTTAGGATCCAAACTCCTTATCTATTTATACTAATTTATACTATACTTATACAATTTATACTAATGTCATTTGCAAATCATTGGATTCTCAGTCAACAGCATGGCATTATCTGCATGCAAAATTCTTTCCTTTCCTTTCCTTTCTTTTCCTTTCCTTTCCTTTCCTTTTCCTTTCTCCCTCCCTCCCTCTTTTCTCTATCATCTACTGCACAGGTGTCAAACTCGCCATGTGATGTGACGTGTTGCGACTCTTTTTGCATTACCCATAATGGGATGGGTGCAGCTTCGGTATGATGAAATTGGCCCATGGGCTGGCAGTTTGACACTCCTGATCTACTGCTTTAACATTCCACAAGACCATCTCCCATATGCTTGTGACTATACAGATCCATAGACATTGACATCTGTTTCCCATCTTGGCTTGGGCAGTCAGTCAAGACTTTGAAATAATGACTTTTAGCAAGACAGTGACAATCTACCAATATCTGTACCATTCCATGCTAATATTAAGGGCCACTCAGTTTAGGCAAATTTTGGTGAGTATACTACAAACCCAGCCAAAACTTGGTTATATTTCAAGTATACTTAAGCTGTTCTATGCAAACCAAGATTGAATCTATGAACTCTTTTGCAAGCCATGTGTTGCTGCTTATATCCCAACATTTAGGACATATATACAATGTACACATTCAGGAACTATACCTGTAGTTCCCCTCCCATCTTTTTCTCTCTGTTTTCAACAATGTTTTCTCCACTCTAACAAAACATAAGTGCCTGACTGTTATTTGAATTTTCATTTGGAATTTGCTGGAAGAAAGGGCACTTAAAGCGCTTCAAACATATTTGTGCTGACTATTTTACTATTCCTTCTGCACATCTGGTTCTCGGTTTAAAACCAGGTGGGGCAGGAGGGAATATGCAATATTGGAAAGACATTCTGCCTATGGGGAAAATAAAGAAAGATACAGATATTTAAAAAACAACAACACCTTGCTTCCCCCTCTCTGATGAAGCCAATAATCTTTGCATATATTGTAATGGTTTCAGCCACATTGACTGAGTGAAAGAAATATGTCAACGCTGCTAATATTGAATATTCTTGCTTTGACAATATATGCAGAACTGTCTGGTATTTTTAGAGTTAAATCAGGTGACAGGGAAAGGGGAGGAGAATATAAGGAAAGCCCGGGAAAAAGAAACGGAAGTGAATCTTTGCCCTCCAAGTTAATTGGAAGATGTGAATCATGACCCCAAAATAGGGGAAGGGAAATGCCTGGAATGTTATGTGCAAAGGAAGGGAAATTCAGATCTTAGCATTTCCACCATGCCATGCTGACATCTCTGTAACACTAATAAAGGCTTTTTAGGTTAAAAAAATGCCTGAAAGTTCTTTGAAGTGTTTTGTTAATCAGACACATCACAAAATATTTCTGAGTGCTGGATAAGGGGAAAATGATATTTTAATTTGTATTTTCTGGTGCTAATAATGAGAATCACCACCTACTGTAATTGGAATGAATAAAATGTTGCAAAATCCAAAAGCCCTGGAATTTATTTTTCCTCTGAAGACCCAGCTTTGCAAGATAAAAAAAAAAATGTCAGAGGAAACCTTCTGGTTGCACTTTGCAAACTGATCTATTACCCATCATGCCCTTTGTCTGCCATTTAAGCAGTGATTTATGAAAGGATTCATGCGTACATAAAAATTCAAGCTCCAGATGTGAAACCACTATTGCACAGCAATTCTGATGTTCTGATTACACTTTGATGGGAATAAAAGGAGCACTGGAAAAAGATATATACAGTACAGTTTATCACTTTTACTAAAAGTATGGAATTCCTCCTTGAGAGGACATGGAAAAAGAACATGTATGCCTTGAGGAGAAAGTTTGATTTTAAAAATATCTCCTCTCCCCCAAGCATGAGACCCTATACCATTCTGGACAAATAGCTGTCCAATCTTTTCTTAAAAAACCTCCTGTGATGGGACACCCAGAACTTCTGAAGGCAAGCCATTCCACTTTTTAATTGTTCCCACTGTCAAGAAATGTCTCCTTAGTTCTAGGTTGTTTCTCTCCTTGATTAGTTTCCATCCATTGTTTCTTTTCTTGCCCTCTGGTGCTTTGGGAAATAAATTGATTCCCTCTTCTTTGTGGCAGCCCCTCAAATAGTGCAATACTGTTATCATGTCACCCTAGTCCAGGGGTCTTCAAACTTGGCCCTTTTATGACTTGTGGACTTCAGCTCCCAGAATTCCTCAGCCAGCGTGCCTGGCTGAGGAATTCTGGGAGTTGAAGTCTGCAAGTCATAAAAGGGCTAAGTTTGAAGACCCCTGCCCTAGTCCTTCTTTTCTCTAGACTAGCCATACCCAATTCCTGCAACTGTTCTTCAAATGTTTTAGTCTCCAGGACTTTATTCATCTTAGTTGCTGTTCGTTGCACTTTTTCCAAAGTCTCAATATCTTTTTTGTAAAGTGGTGACCAATAGTAAATGCAGTATTCCAGATTTGGCCTTACTAAGGCTTTATAAAGTGGTACTAATACTACACGTGATTTTGATTATATTGCCTCTATTTATACAACCAAGGACTGTATTAGCTTTTTTGGCTAATACAAAAAGCAAAACAGGGCCCAAAGTTCAGGATGGTTCTCATGTTATTGGTGATTAGATAGCTATTATGATGCTACATACAGCAGTTTTAGAGATTTCTCATTTTATTTGCTTTTTTGTGATCTGTTTTCGTTGATGTTGCACTTCATGGTAAAGAGTGTAGGCAGACTAGGTGAAAGAGCCATTATATTTAATTTTAAAAATGAAAGTATGGATGAAAAAGAAATCATCTCCTTCTTTCTTTGGTTACACAAAGCACGAATAATTTAAAGTCTGCTTTTTATTAAGTTCTGTTCTCCCTCATCCATCAAAGATTCAAAACTCCATTTTTAACTGTGGTTAGGCTTAGAAGTGAGGCAAAAATAAGAAATTCTAGAATGTTTTGTGTAACAGTATTGGTCAAGGCAGAACCTGTAATGGAATGAGGGAATGACTTTGAACAGTGGGAAGAAGAGCCGTATACTAGACCAGGGGTCTTCAGACTTGGCCCTTTTATGACTCATGGACTTCAACTCAAAGATTGCTAAATGCTAAAGTATCCCAAAGGTGCTTTTTCAAAAGGCAACTGGACTTTGTTTTTCCTTGGAGACATTTCGTTCCTCCTTCTTAAGCTTCTTGGATGAGAAGTAAAATGTCTTCAAGGAAAAACAAAGTCCAGTTGTCTTTTGAAAAAGCACCTTTGGGACAACCATGACCTGGATGACTGAGAATCTCCATAGACAAATATTAAGATAATTTTTCATGATTCAGAACCATGCCTAATTTTGCTCTATGAAATACATCGGTTTGAAATTTACTGATTTTACTAAGCTGCCGGTGAATTGCAGCTTACTTAAATGGAAATGTGCTAGGAAAAGGCCTATAAAAGTCATGATACAGATGAAATCACCCAGAGGGGTTTAAAAGATAGAGGTAGCTTTCAATCCCAAACAATAGCATCATGCAAAACATTCCAAGAAGTTCTTTCCAAATCGTGTTGTTGCGAGCAAAGCACCTGTCTCAAGGTGTTAAAGCAGCTACAGCTGGGAAAGCTCATGTGGCTTCTTTAAAGGCTGCGTTTGTTTGCATGCGTGTCAGCCTGCAGAGTCACTTGACTTCACTGGTGGTCCTAAAGGAAGTGTCACTGTGTGTGCACAAACATGCACGAACACACAGAGAACTTTCCTAACAGCTGTGCTGAGCCTCCCAGAAGATGTGGCTGTCTCAAGGCAAAATAGGTCCTTTGGTCTGCCACAGTATTATGTTTTGTGGGGCACCTCTTCCAAATAGTGTACTAGACCATCTTGCAGGGGTCCTCAACCTTGGCAACTTTAAGACTTGGGGACTTCAACTCCCAGAATTCCTCAGCCAGCAAAGCTGGCTGAGGAATTCTGGGAGTTGAAGTCCCCAAGTCTTAAAGTTGCCAAGGTTGATCTACAGCACACAGGAGAGATTTTTATTGCTATTTATTGTGACACTGTTTCCCTCCCACAGATCTCTAGGAGAAGAAAAAATAAATAAATACATAAGTAACACTTCAGTAAAATGGTTTTGATCAAGTGATCAGCAGTAAAATAACTCAGCTGAAAAGACGGGAAAAAAAGAATAAAACACAATGCAACACAACCTTTAAAACAAAATTAATTGAAAATGGTAATTTAGTCCATTTTGCCAAGATGTATAAATTACATCTTGGTGAGATGTATAAAATTAGTGTTGAGAATGAATACAGAGGATGAATATATTAAATATTGTATGATCAAATAGGCAAGAAACTTTGGTTATAACATAATGCTTGATCAGTGGGAGAGCATGTGAAGTAAAGGCTGAAGCCCACAATGATACCTGATATCAACAATGTATGCCATACAGTGTCTGGAAATGGAGTGACATTTAAGCTGTAGTAATAAATATTACAATTGCTACAGTACTACAGTTTGGGTTACATAGAGACTGAGTGAAACAAGAAAATTCTTCACGTTACATCTTTGTCTCTCTTCCTTTCATCTTCCAACTCCATTTCACCTATTCTTCCTTCTCTATTCTATAAAACCTCTTGGCTTCTTATCCATCATCATCTGTGATGGGGTTTTTTTGGGGTGAAGGGAAGGAAGAAATCTTCTAGCATACAAAAGAATCATAATAAAAAGAAACCCATAGGGAAGCTTAGAAAGAGATGCTGGAGTATTTTTGCTGCTGGAGTAAGCAACAAAACGACAACCCATGGGTGCTTTTCAGAAGGCAACTAGACTTTCTTGTGTTTTTTTTTTCCTTGAAAACTTTTGGCCCCTCATCCAAGAATCTTCTTCAGTTCAATTGAAAGTCAAGTTGCCTTTTGAAAAGCACCTTTGAGTTGTTGTGTTGTTGTTTACACCAGCAGCAAATATAAGCTTTTTGGATGAGAAGCTTCTTGGGTGAGAAGTGAAATGTTTTAAAGGAAAAAAACAAGAAAATCCAGTTGCCTTTTGGAAAGCACCTTTGGGACAACCATGACTTGGATGATTGAGAATCTCCACAGACAACAACAACAACAATGATCACATTTCCAGCAGTATAAGTGGAGAATTCTTTTACATTCTTATTATTGAGGCAACTCTATGTGTTTTGACTTGGTAATTTGGTGATTTGGTAATGACAAGAGCATTTCATTTCGAAGAGCAAAGATAAATGGGAGTACTAGAAAAAAATCCATATCTTTAATGTCTACCTTTGGTTGGAAATAAGATAGTGTACATTGTTGTAAACTTATAGCTAAAGAAGAATCACCATTTCAGAATAACAGAATAATAGAGTTGGAAGAGACCTGGGAGGTCTTCCAGTGCAAGCAGGAGACCCTATAACATTTCAGACAAATGGCTGTCCAATCTCTTCTTAAAAGCCTCCAGTGATGAAGCACCCACAACTTCTGAAGGCAAGCCGTTCCATTGTTTACATGTAGAACAGCGGTTCTCAACCTATGGGTCGCAACCCCATTTGGGGTCGATTGACCATTTTACGGGCGTCGCCAAACAATGCGATCCGCCATTTTCCCCCCTCAGGGGGCGGCGGCACGCATGCGCAGCACGTTCGTGTGACGGGGGTCGCCGTCACACAAACGTTGAGAAACGCTGATGTAGAAGGACGAGGGGATGACATGATAGCAGTGTTCCAATATCTCAGGGGTTACCACAAAGAAGAGGGAGTCAAGCTATTCTCCAAAGCACCTGAAGGCAGGACAAGAAGCAATGGGTGGAAACTAACCTAGAACTAAGGAGAAATTTCCTGACAGTGAGAACAATTAATCAGTGGAACAACTTGCCTCCAGACACTGTAAATGCTCCAATAATGGAAGTTTTAAAAAAGAGACTGGACAGCCAGTCTCTGTCACTTCCAATATTATTATTATTATTATTATTATTATTATCATTCATCGCACAGTCAGCCAGATGTTCAGACTGGATTTGGCATTTTGTCTACCTATCGAGTCCTTACCCAGGACCTGGGATAGGCAGATGTGGATGTTTGATGGTATTACAGGTATCGTCGCAGGATGGAAGCAGTTCCTAATAAGGCCGCCTTTTGCAATTGACTAATAGCAAATTTGTCAATGCCAATGGTGTTCAAGTGGTGCTCCAGTTGTTTTGGGATTGCACCCAAGGAGCCTATGACTATTGGTACTACCCTTGCTTGCTTTTGCCACAGTCTTTCTATTTCTATTTGTAGGTCTTTGTATTTTGTTATCTTCTCCAGTTCTTTCTCTTCTATTCTGCTGTCTCCAGGCACTGCCACGTCCACTATCCAGACTTTTTTGTCTTTCTTATCGACAATTGTTAAGTCTGGGGTGTTATGTTGCAGGTGCTTGTCTGTTTGAATTCTGAAGTCCCAGAGCAGTTTAATTTTATCATTTTCTATGACTTTCTCTATTTTATGATCCCACCAGTTTTTGCTTACAGGCAAATGATATTTTTTGCAGATCTTCCAATGCACCATTGTTGCTACTTTGTCATGCCGCTGCTTGTAATCAGTCTGTGCAATCTTCTTGCAACAGCTTACCAAGTGGTCCACTGTTTCTTCAGCTTCTTTGCATAGGCGGCACTTACTGTCTGTTGCTGTCTTCTCAATTTTGACTTTGTATGCATTTGTCCTTAAGGCTTGGTCTTGTGCAGCCAGAATTAGTCCCTCGGTCTCTTTCTTCAATTTTCCTGCTCTTAGCCATTGCCAGGTTTTATTATTATCTGCTTTCCCAGCTATTTTTTTCATGTATTGGCCATGTAGTGCTTTGTCTTCCCATGCCTCTATTCTGTTCTTCATTTGGTCTTTCTTGTAGGCCAGTTTGGTCTCTCCAGTAGTTAGTAAGCCTTCCTGATATACTAATTTCAGTGCATCTTCATCATTGTTCTTCAGATATTCTTCCAAAGCCATTTTTTCT
Organism: Crotalus tigris; assembly: GCF_016545835.1. Taxonomy (NCBI): domain Eukaryota; kingdom Metazoa; phylum Chordata; class Lepidosauria; order Squamata; family Viperidae; genus Crotalus; species Crotalus tigris. Next base: position 1,099,152 of record NW_024097237.1, read on the forward strand.
TCTTCAACCATCTGATGTACTTGTAGCATTCCACGCCCACCTATTTGCCTTGGTAGATAAAGTCTATCAATGTCACTGCGTGGATGAAGGGCATGATTCATTGTCATTATTTTTCTGGTCTGCCTATCCATTGCTTTTAGTTCTGCTTGAGTCCAGTCCACTATTCCAGCTGTGTACCTAATGACTGGGATTGCCCAGGTGTTGATTGCCTTTATGGTATTTCCTCCATTGAGTTTGGATTTTAAGATCTTCTTCACTCTCTTGATGTATTCACCTCTAATCTTTTTCTTGACTTCAGTGTGCTTGATGTTGTCAGCTTGAAGGATACCCAAGTATTTGTAGTATTCTTCCTCGTCCAGACTCTTAATGTTATTTTCCTGGGGCATCTTGATTCCTTCAGTTTTCACTATTTTTCCTTGTTTGATAGTAAGTGTGGCACATTTGTCCAAGCCAAACTCCATTACAATATCTTGGCTATATATACGGACAGTGTTGAGCAGCGATTCTATTTCAGATGATGTTTTTCCATACAGCTTCAGATCATCCATGTAAAGGAGGTGGGATAGTCTAGCAGATGTTTTTGATGTTTGATAACCATGTCCTGAGTTATTCAGTATTGTTGACAGAGGAAACAGTGCAATAACAAATAGTAATGGTGATAATGAATCTCCTTGAAATATTCCTCTCTTGATATTAACCTCTCCCAGCTTCTCACCATTGATCTGCAACTGTGTCTTCCATTGTGCCATCGATCTTTGCACAAATTTTCTGATGTTTCTACTTACTCCTGTTATTTCTAGGCACTTGATTATCCAATCATGTGGCAGAGAGTCAAATGCCTTTTTGTAGTCAATCCATGCCACATTCAGGTTGGTCTTCCTTCTCTTGCAGTTTTCCAAGATCATTTTGTCTATTAGGAGTTGATCTTTTGTTCCTCTGCTATTGGGGCGGTTTCCTTTCTGCTCAGGTGGAAAGAGATTGTTTTCAACTAGATGCTGTTGTACTGCATCAGCTACCACACCAGTTAGTAATTTGAAAGTTGTTGGTAAGCAGGTAATTGGCCTGTAGTTACCTGGTGTTGCCCCTTTTGCTGGATTTTTCATTATTAGGTAGGTTTTCCCAGTTGTTAGCCACTTTTCAATTTCTCCTCCTTGTAGTATATTGTTGAATTGCTTGGCAATGAGTGGGTGTATAACAGTTAGATGTTTCAACCAAAACCCATGCAGTTCATCTTCACCTGGTGCTGACCAATTTTTGATTTTCTTTGCTCTTTTTTCTACCATTTTTGTTGTTATTACTAGTTCTTTCATTTCAACTTCTGTTTTATTTGCATCCACCTCTTTTAACCAAGCCGCATCCTTGTTGTATTTCTTTGGGTTATCCCATATCTGCTTCCAGAACTGCACTGTTTCTTCCTTGTCAGGTACTGACTGATTCCTTGCAGTTTCTCCATTGATGGATTGGTAGAAACGTTTCTGATTGGATTGAAATTGGAGGTTCTGCCTATAGTTTGCAATTCGAGCTTCATATCTACTGATTTTCCTGGCTATAGCTGTTATTTGTTGCTTTATTATTTCCAGTGCTTCCTTGATCTTCCTTGTTTCTAAGTGGTATTTCTTGATTAGGTATTCTTTGGTCTTCTTGTTCTTCAGCTTCTTTTCTTTCATCTGTTCTAGCTTGCTTGCATGTGATCTTAACTTGCTGATCTTATTTTCTAGTCTAACCTTCCATTTTTGTGGTGCACTGTTTGTTTGTTTTTCTTTTTTGTTGATTTTGCATCCCAGGTATTCTGTTATAACTGCAGCTGTGCTGTACATTAGTTGGTTTGTTTCTTGCAGTGAATTGGTGCTTATACTTGCTATTGCAGTATTTGCATCTTTTAATGCTTGTGCTAGCTGTTTCTTTGGAACAAGCTTCAATGCAGGCAGCCTTATTCTGTTGTTTTTGTGCTGTTCTAGATGCTCAGTTATTCTTTGTTTCAATTCTTTTATTTCTTTAGTTAGAGGGTTTTGTTCTTCCTGAGGAAGAGGTGCCTGGTTTCCAAATGAGAACAGTTGTATATCTCTACTGGATTCTTTCACTGCCAACTCCCCCTGGTTTGCCTCTACATTCTGAATTACTTCTGGTAAGGCTTTGATTTCTTTGCCCTGGGTAAACCTTTGCATTTCGTCCAATTCTGTTTCTGTAAATACTTTATTTCGTGTTATAAATCGGCGTTGATCTGCTAGTCTCTGTTCTGTTATTTCTGATTCTGGATGTTGTTCTTTCCAGAATTGGTGCATTCGTTTTAGATATCCTCTTCTTGTTGGACTTGATCTGTAGTAACAGATCATTATTTCTTTGTTTTCCATCACTGTGTATCTGCGACGGGTAAACACCTTTTCTTCCAGTAGTTCTGCAGCTGCTGGCCCTGGTTGCTCAGCCAACAGTCCTGAGTCCTGTAACCCATTTTTCACCAGATATCCAGGAACTCCAATATCTAGTGCGGACCTTGTTAACCCGGGCGACGTCCGAGCCGGTATGGCATTCTGAAATTTACGTCTCACCATATTTTTTATGGGAGAGACACTCTTTGTCTGACTCCTCTGATGAGACCTGTCCAGTATGGTTGAACCTCTGGCATAGCTCTCATCTTCCTCAGAGTACACAAGCCCCACAACCACGTCAAGGTAGTGCCTCACTGGGGGTTATTATTATTATTATTATTATTATTATTATTATTATTATTATTATTATTATTAGTGTTGTTGTTGTTGTTGTTATTGTTGTTGTTCTCACTGTCAGAAAATTTCTCCTTAGTTCTAGGTTACTTCTTTTCTTGATTAATCTCCATCCATTGCTTCTTGTCCTGCCCTCTGGTGCTTTGAAAAATAGGTTAACCCTATTTGTGGCAGCTCCTCAGCTATTGGAATACTGCTATCATATCAGCCCTAGTTCTTCTTTTCATTAAACTAGTCATACCTAATTCCTGCAACTGTTAAAACTGTTTCTATTAAATACTATATTTAACACCATGACTACCTGAAGCTATTTTTGTTCTTCTCTAACATATAGTAACATTTGTACTTCAGAATTTGATAAACAAGTTCAATACTGAATATTATTACTATGTCATTTTGGGAAAAGATCAGCATTGCTACTTAAGTGGTATGTTTTTGCTCATATTTGTATGCATGCATCTGGTTATTTGTTTATTTTTCTGATTTATATCGCTACTCATTTCACATACATAATCCTGAGTGACTTATAGTTTTAAAAACACACATAAACGAAAACATCCAAAAATCATAGCCACAAAAGACCATTAAAACAATAAAAAACTATGAAAGCCATTAAACACCCCATAATCTGTAGGAGAGTGTAATCAACCTCGCTAAGAGAATAGCCAATATTACTATCACACCTCCATGCCAGATGACAAAGCCATGTCTTCTGACGCTTCTTGAAGTCTGGTAAGGTTAGGGCCAGTTTAAATATCAACCTGCAGTCTTACAATGTTTTTTTTTTTTCAACCTCCTATTCACCCTCCAAAACCTTGAGTGGATTTGTGCATGGAAACATTTTCCCAGACTAATTGTCCAGTTTCTCTGGCATGCAAAACAACTACCCAAAAGAGCTCACTATGGATGCTGTACAAATAACTTACACTTAACCACATGAGCTGCAGCGAGATTAAGCTAAATCTTCTTTTGATACTGAATGGGTGCTGTTTTCCAAGCAATTTGGTGGCCGAGACAAAGTCTTAAAAGTGCAAAACATTTGCATGCATCCCAAGCAAGTGGCAGATCTTTGGGCAGTGAGCATGGGAAATGAGAGAATTCCTATTTGTGCTGCTTCCAGCTCCTTGCCACTTTTTTTTTTTTTTTTCCATCCGAGCCAAAAAAATGGTGTTGCTCAATATTCCACAGTGGCCCAGTGAAAGGATGAATGGAATGTCATTCCCTTTTGTAGACTCTGTGAGGAAAGAGACAAGGGCACAGTAAAGCTTTTATTGACCCAGCTCCAAATCCAGTGTGTCTAACTAGGAAATTGTTCATTCAGAGAGAAGCCAAAAAAGCATTTATGTTTTACTCTGGCTGAGACAGCAAAAACAATTCAGAAAACAATGATTGTGTTGAGTGTGTTTTTTTTAAAGGGAAGGAAATGTAGGGCTAATGCAGTCCATAATAATATATTGGATCACGTTGGATGTGAGGGTGAGGGCCGGTTGCATTGTATTAATAGAATAACAGAATTGGAAGGGATCTTGGAGGTCTTCTAGTCCAACCGTCTGCTCATATAGGAAACCCTATACCATTTCAGACATATGCTTGTCCAATCTTTTCTTAAAAACTTCCAGTGTTGGAACATTCACAACTTCTGGAGGCAAGTTGTTCCACTGATTAATTTTTTTCAGGAATTTCTCCTTAGTTCTAGGTTGCTTCTCTCCTTGATTAGTTTTTATCCATTGTTTCTTTGTCCTGCCTTCAGGTGCTTTGCAGAATAGTTTGACTCCCTCTTTTTTGTGACAACCCCTGAGATATTGGAACACTGCTATCATGTCACCCCCTTGTCCTTCTCTTCATTACACTAGACATTCCCAATTCCAGCAACCGTTCCTTATGTGTTTTATCCTCCAGTCCCCTGATCATCCCTGTTGCTCTTCTTTGCACTCTTTCTAGATTCTAGAAGGGAAAGGTTGGATAAAGTTGAAAATTGTCCAATCCCATTGTATCCAGCAATGGTTCTTGAAGAGAGTGCAGACTATTAACATGAGGATCACAATTTTATTTAAGGATTAATTTACCACTTCATATCATACCCAGAAGGCCTTTACCAACAAGGAGTTACACAGATCTAATATACTGATGGCTACATTTAGAAATATTTGTCCACTTGCTCAGGACTAATAGCCTAACATTCTTTCCTGTAAAGCTGTGAAGGGCAGGGCTGAGCAACTTTATTCAACAGATGCGAGAAATAGAGTGGTGCCCCTGCAGATGTTCTTCTGATCTTCTACTCCCAGGAGGGATTGGGTCCAGATTTAAAAAGCTGCTGGCTGGCTATCTGCAAATGTAATAAGGGTGGAAAATGGTTATATTTTCCACTCTTATTGCCACAAGTAATTCTTAATGAAGGTTCTTACCCAACTTTGGTTTTGGTGCTTGATATCAACATTATATTTTGCTATGATTTTATGTTGAATGATTTGATTTAAATAGAGCTTGAAAGTATTTTGATGATACTTTCAGCTTAAATTCCTTAAAAATCTATAGCTTCTCCTCCAGCTCCTATCAAACTGTTTAACCTCAATAACCAGACATCCTACATCTGCATTTCTACTTCAATATATAATAGCATATCAGCTTAATAGTTCTGTTAAGGAAGACATTTAATGGGACAAATTCTTTCTCAGAGAGAAAAGAAAATATTATAAAACTTGGCAAGAAAAAGCTTGAAAGAGAAGCAACTGTTTTCCATTGGCTTTTGCATTTGAAACTTTAGAAGTTTAAAGTAAAATTTTAAGCCCAATGTTTATGTGATTAAAGTTTTTTGAATGAAATAGCTTCTAGATCCTAAGAGTGTAGGTCAAAATTTATGATCTATCGATATAAAAATCAGTTTTTGGCATCCTTAATAGTTTACCCCATCCCTGATATCATGGTAGAATAGTAGAATAGAATGTGGAATAGTAGAATAGAATAGAGCTGAAAGGGACCTTGGAGGTCTTCTAGTCCAGCCCCCTGCTCAAGCAGGAGGACCTATACCATTTCAGACAGGTGATTGTCCAGTCTCTTTTTAAAAACTTCCAGTGATGGAGCATCCACGATTTCTGGGGGTAAACTTTTCCACTGGTTGATTGTCCTCACTGTCAGGAAGTTTCTCCTTAATTCCAGGTTGCTTCTCTCTTTGATCAGCTTCCAACCATTGTTTCTTGGTGCTCTGGTGAACAACCTGACCCCCTCTTCTTTGTGGCAGCCCCTCAGATACTGGAATACTGCTATCATGTCTCCTCTATTTCTTCTTTTCTTTAGACTAGCCAAACCCAAGTCCTGCAGCCATTCTTTGTATGTTTTAGTCTCCAGGCCTTTGATCATCTTAGTTGCTCTTCTCTGAATTTTTTCCAAACTCTCAACATCTTTTATTTGTGATATGGTGACCAAAATTGGCTGCAGTATTCCAGGTGTGGTCTTACTAGTGCTTTATAAAGTGGTACTAGTACTTTGCATGATCCTGATTCTGTGTCTCTGTTTATACATCCCAGGATTTTATTAGCTTTTTTGGTTGCTGCTGCACACTGCTGGTTCATAGTTAAGTGATTGTCCACCAGGACTCCAAGGTCCCTCTCACAGTTACTGCCTCCAAGCCAGGTCTCACCCAATCTGGTAATAATGGTTGATGGAACACAGATTATAACCATTTAACAACAACCATCTGAAGTTATGACTGACCCCTCAAATGTACTTACAACTTGGTTCTGAAGTTCTAACAACTCCATGGTCATGTGACTGCACTTCAGGTGCTCAGCAACTGACCTTGTTGTTCATAGATGTACAAGTAAACTATAATTTAAAAGTAGCTATGATTATTAATATTATATTTCCAATTAGTAAAGCAATGTATGCATTTCCACATCATATTTTATTTATCCCTTGAGACATGTTAGCCTAGAAGATAATGATTAACCAGAGCTTAGTCAGTAAACTAAGACTTTTGAGTGGAAAACTTCTGTATTTCTACTTCAGAAATACAGAATTCTTAGCGACTATAGCACACTAATTTTAAGCTTAATAATCATATACTTTAATTTGCTGCCCAAAAATCAAACCTAATTTGTACATTATCTACTATTGTACAGTTGTTTCATATGATATGAATTAAATGAAGCCCTTGCTCTGCTTATTTCTAAACATTTCCGCTGTAAATGTTGGGAGCAAATGGTTTAATCTAGAAAGAGTGTTGCAAGAAACGGTAATTTAGTCACTTCTATTTTAATAAAGAACAGTTCATCAGCTTGTAGGAAATGGTTTTTATTTTTATGTTATTATTCAGAGCAGTTTTAGGAAAGAGCATTTACCTCTGTCTTTAAGGACATTCACCCCAAGTGTTTTTCCGAATTGATAAAGAGGGTCAGAAACTCATATTAATTATACTTATGAGTACAATATGAAGGTTATAGAAGCCATTTACAAATAGAGGTTGTACGCATATACAGTTTTGTTACTCAGAGTTTTGTAGTTAGTATATGCATATAAAGGCTATGTATATACTGTACATAAACTTTAATTCATGGTTCTGTTTGGAAGTCTTTTGAAAGGTTACCTGATCTTTTTTTGCCCTCTCTCCTCTGTGTATCCAAAATAGTAGATAAGCTTTTGCATATGCACAAAGTAAATATATTTTCAAGTTCTCATTATCTGACGAGAAGCAAAATGTCTTCAAGAAAAAAACAAAGAGAGTCCCGTTGCCTCTTGAAAAAGCACCTTTGGGATAAGTATGAATGATAATTCCAAGGATTACTTCCATCTTTGGGTGAGTCATCCAAACTAGAGGTGTGAGTTTCCCTGGCATCTCTAATTCATATTTTTCCCCAGATATTTATTCCTTTGTTTTATCCCTTTGTTAGGAAAATGAGTAGGCCATCCTTGGACCTGATGTTGCCCTGCATCCTTCAGGCCACCCCTACGGCAAGATCACAATGCTGAGATTCAAGAGCAAATTAGTCCTTAAAGTGACACACATTTTTGCCACTTGAGAGCAAAATTAAAACACAAAATAAATCTCTGGGGTATTACATTTCTCCAGTCATATAAATTAGTTGGAAAGAGAACTAAAAATTCTTCTTCTGCCTCTCTCATGTCTTCATTGTTTCATTTGTCTTTGCTGTGGCCGAACGTAAAAAAAAAAAGAAGAAGAAGAAGAGGGAAAGAAATTTGCTTTAAGGAATGAGATCCCAATCGTGAGAAGTCTGTCCACGAAGAATTCACCTTAAGTTCCTTAAGCACTTGCCTTGAGAAAAAAAGAACTGCAGGAAAGATTACTCTGATCAGGTCGTCTAATTCAAGAGCTACCAAATCCCTATTTCAATTTTTTTTTCTATGAATATTTTTGGATCCCCTTCTTAGATGACCATTAACTTTTTTTAATGTCTTCCATCTTAAAGCTTGTCTGTTTTAATTATACTCCATCATGCTGAGCAGATGAAAAGGACAGCTGAGGAGTCTGAAAAGCTTTATTCCAACTTTGTGTGTGTGTGTGTGTGTGTGTTATTTATTTAAAGTGCCACAATTCCTACTGTATAATAAGGAAGCTTAAAAAAAAGCAACCCTCTGCCAAGTTGGAAAAATAACTCGGGTCTTTCATCGACCCACCGCAGAACAATATGAACTTGGTTTAAACCAAAGAGTGGTTCAGAATGCATGAATTCAGCTGACTGTTATTTTTAGACAATTTGGTATAATTATTTAATTAACGGAAATGAAGCATCGTGGCATTGAAGAATTTGAATGAGTGGGGAAGGAGAGTGTGGAAATTGCTGTCCCAGCAGCTCCATTTCAAGCTAATTCACATTTCCAAAGAACGAAATGGGGAATTTTCATAGCTTGACCTTCATCCCTCCTTCAGCTTTGAGAAGCAATTCAAACCAAAGAAAGCTCTCTTCTGCCAGTTAACAGGAATGAGTGGTTGCTAAGGCAACAGGGTGATTCAGAGGAAAAAGGCTTTTAAAATAAAAATGGCTCCTCTCCAAGTTTTTTTTTTCTTTTTCTTCTTCTTTTACTCTTGCGGCCAGAAAACAGTCCTTGGGCTTTATAATCAATAAACCTGTTGTTTGCTGTGAAGGTTTCACTCAGACTTTGAATGCTGAGCTGGTTAAAAACAAGACATCTGTGCCAATTGCAAATGATAATTTACAGCAGGAAGTGAAAAATTAGCAGGAAGTTTTAGAAAGCGAACACTACTATCTTGAAGATGCTTTGAGCAACACCAGCCTATATGAACCCAACAATACTGTTTAAATTTGGGTCGATCTCTTGACATTTTGTTAAAAAAAACATTTAACTCTTTAAAAAACCCCATTTTTTTTGCTCTTGTTTTATTAAAAAAAAAATTGCACACAGATTTGTGCAATTTGGAATCATTACTATGCTAATAGTCCAGAACTATTAATAGTCTCTGTATAGCCTTTGCCTAGCATTTGCACATAAAAGAAACATTTCATGTTTGCATCCTGCCGGAATTTTTGGTGAGTTTCCTCCCTATTCACCCCAGTGAACAGTATAAATAGGATGTTCAACTGGGCTCATTCACTAACCCATGGCATATTAATATTGTTGGAGGTCCAATTCCAATGGCACTAATTCAGTTCATGATATAATTAGAACAGAATAACAGAATAACAGAGTTGGTAGTGATCTTAGGGATCTTCTAGTCCAATGCCCTGCTCAAGCAGGAAAACTAAAACCATTTCAGACAAACAGTTTTCCAATCTCTTCTGAAAAACCTGAGTGTTGGAGCACTCACAATTTCTGGAGGCAAGTCGTTCCTCTGATTAATTGTTCTAATTCAAGAAATTTCTCCTTAGTTCTAGGTTGCTTCTTTCCTTGATTAGTTTCCATCCGTTGCTTCAGGTGCTTTGGAGAATAGCTTGACTCCCTCTTCTTTGTGGCAACCCCTTAAATATTGGAAGACTGCTATCGTGTCACCCCTAGTCTTTCTTTTCATTAAACTAGACGTACCCAATTCCAGAAACTGTTCTTTATATGTTTTACCTTCCAGTCCCCTGATAATCTTTGTTGCTCTTCTCTGCATTCTTTCTAAGTCTCAACCATTAGGATGTAGGGGAGAATAGGTATTTATTCTGTATCTCTTCTTTTTCTACCATCTTGTCTACTTTTTGTGTGAGTTGAAGATGCTTCCTTTCCCTCCAGGCACTCATACTATATGCGGAACACATGGTGTTTTATACTTTTCCTGATAGGCTTTAGTAAGTTAGGTGCTTTGTTTGTTCCTATTTGCTATAAATAAACTTAATTTCTGTTATTTTTATAAAACCCATCTCACTAATTTTGGTTTTTGTCATCATATTATAAAAAATATGTAGGGAGTCTGGAAAGAGTGTAGAGAAAAGCAACAAGGATGATTAGGGTCCTGGAGGCTAAAACATGTGAAGACCGGTTGCAGGAATTGGGCATGTCTACTCTAGTGAAAGGAAGGACTGGGGTGACATGATAGCAATGTTCCAATATTTGAGGGGCTGCCCCAAAGAAAAGAGGGGCCAACTTATTTTCCAAAGTACCAGAAGGCAACACAAGAAACAATGGATGGAAACCAATCAAGGAGAGAAGCAACCTAGAACTAAGGAGAAATTTCCTAATAATGAAAACAATAAACTAGTGGAACAGCCTGAGTTTAGAAGTTGTGGGTACTCCATTACTGGAGGCTTTTAAGAAGAGACTGGACAACTACTTGTCTGGAATGCTTGCGCATGAGATTGGACTTGATGATCTCCAAAGTTAATTAAGCATTATGAGTTAAGTGAAGACCTCCAATTAATAAGATTAATTGTTCCCTTCCAATTTTGTTATTTTGTTAAAGACTGGACAACCATTTGTCTGAAATGATATAGGCTCTCCTGCTTGAGCAGGGGGTTGGACTAGAAGACCTCCAAGGTCCCTTCCAACTCTGTTATTCTGTTATTCTAATAATTTCTGAGGTTAGATTTTTCTTCTTAGGTTTGAAGGTACAAAATAAAGAACAGATATTTATTTGCATTCAGTTATTGCATTCAGTACATTCAACATAATAAATTTTAGCCCTCCTTTTTCTCTGTGCCTGTCATCAGGCAGACCAGTAACTATGTGATACATAAAAGCGAGCACTCTGCAAAGCCAGTGCTGCAAATGCTGAAGTAACAGTGTCTACATTTCTTTGTTCAGTATGTGGCAGAACATTCCGTGCTAACATCGGTCTTATTAGCCACCTATGGACACATCGTTGATGGCCCATAACCCACAAGATGTCAAGGTCTTCATCGAAAATCAATGGATGAACAACGATACATAAAAACTATGTGGCAGTCTTTTATGAATACCATTACTGCACATGTTACATGAATGAATTTGGAGACATACAGTATCTATTGCAGAAGTTTGTTGATGAAATGGAAACATTGAATGTAGTGAAGTTCTATCAAATGCTTCCTTTAATCAGAGGAGAAGGAGGAAGAGGAGGAGGAGGAGGAAAATACATTCCCAAAGAAAGCAGAATGGGACAGGTTTATGTAAAATGTGCACATATTACTGTACATATACTGATCTGTATGCATAGATGCAAATTTCTTTTCTAGAATTAAGAAGAAAGAAAAATACTATCTTGAAATATTAAGAGTTTAAATTTAAATTTAAAAGCAAAAGTCTTAAGAAGATTGTGATTCAAGAAAATTTTAATGGATAAGAGAGATAGTAATTTTAGAAAAGAGAAAACTATTTTTTTTCCCTGATGAAAGTGCCTTTAAAAATAGTAAAATAAATCAGATAAACAGATTGGACCTTCATTTGGAATGCTGACTTTATTATCATTAAGGAAAGTGTCAAAGACAGAAAAAAGCAACATAGAAAAAGAGAGAGAAAAGCCTGTCTTTTATTTTCACACTATTAATTGATACATTTTCACTTCATCAGAACGGCAACCACAAGAAAAGCAACAAAAAAAATAGGAGAAGGAAGAAAAGGTTTATTAAAACCACTTGCAGATGAGGGTATTGCACAAGATTTATTGCAGAAAATGTTTGAAAACTTTGGCAAGAGGATGACTGCAATAGTTGCCAATAGTTTGGATGCTTTTAAAAAGGAAATGGAAGAAGGATTTGGGAGCATAAAAAAGGATATGAAAGAAGAAGCTAAGAAGACTGAAGAATCTGTAGGACAATTGGCTGAAGATGTAAAGCAAATTAATGACCAAGAAGCTTTGGCAAGCTAGGCAGAAGTTAAAAATAAACAGATGAAGAAAATTTGGACCACTTGGCATTAGCAGAACTGAGAGAAAAAGTATTTTCTTTAAAAATTAGGACAATTCAAGAAGTCCATGCACAAAATATCAGGAAAAAAAGATGGTCATAAGACCATCTAACTTTTCGGATTGGGATGAAGATGATACTGAAAGAGAGATGAGAAAGTTTAGAGCACCAATACACAATTGGGAAAATTAAAAAAAAATATTTCAATATGATTATTACTGTAGTGAGTATAATATATGCACAAAGATGGAAAGATTCAACATTACCCACCATGGAGGAATGATTGCCAAAGTTGACAGAACTTGCTGAGATGGATAATTGGTTAGATTAGATTTGATTAGAGAAAAGACAATTTCTACATTTATTGACAACTGGAAAGGCTTAATGGATTTTTTGCAAAAACAAAATCTTGTAATTTATGGTTTGATTATTAGACAGGATAGATTATAAAATGAAGAAAGTCATGATGTAATATTCGAGAGAAAGGTTAAAATGTAATTTTACTGCTGTGAAGAATATCAGAAACCTCATCTTTGTATTTTTATATCTTTTTTCTACATACTTTTTTCTTATCGAAGTTTTAGTTTTTCTTTTATTTCTCTCTTTCTTTTCATTTGCTCTTTCTATTTTAGTTTGTATTAAAACCTACTAACTCCCTAACACAGCTGGCAAAAGTGAGAAGGAGCCTGTGGCCTAGAGGTTAACACAGCTGCCTAACATGCAGATGGCCCAGGTTCGAATCTCAGAAGGGTATGTCTGGTTGAAAAGAACTAAAAAGTTCGAAATAGCTATCCCAGTTCTCCCTTAATTCTTTGCTAGCAATTCAAATTTTAGAAATATATATATACACACATACATACATATACACATATATAAATCTATGGCAACAAAAGAAAACTCATATCTTTTGCATTACCCAGTTTCATTGTTCTAATCATCAAAACAAGTCATAAGTGCATTTTTTTACTGTTTTATGAAAAAAAGTACATAAGGGTTTTCCAGTCAACCATAAAAGTAGATATTGCTTTTTTTTTCTTTAGTAAATGAAGTTAATTTAGCCATATGCAAATTCCATCATCTTCACCAACCATTCCTCTGTTGTAGGTAGTGTCAAAATTTCTGTTAAAGCATTCATTAAAAACTACATCTCTCTACTTTCTATAACTTTTAACTGGGCAAAACAGTGCAGTATAGGGCAACACTTTTTCAACTAAGGTATCTTAAACTAAAAAAAAACTTAAAGAATGTGTCTGAAACCCAGGACATTTGACTACTGAGAGAATGAAATTTGAGACAGTTTTAATGCTTCAGACTGCTGCCATAGTCAGGTTGCTGCTGGGGTCATATGACCTTCTTTTGAATGATCCAGGAAAGTTTCCCAGCCATTCTCACAATCCTTCACTCCCTTCTCCACCCAGCAGCAGCCACTTACCTGTCTACTGAGAGGGGGAGGGGAGGGGAGGAGAGGAGAGGAGAGGGGAAGGGGAGGGAGGGGGAGGGAAGGAAGGAAGGAAGGAAGGAAGGAAGGAAGGAAGGAAGGAAGGAAGGAAGGAAGGAAGGAAGGAAGGAAAATTTCTGTTTCCTTCCAGCTTTCCAAGGAAACTCAATGGGGAAGGAATAAGGAAGTTGAAAGTTGCTCCCAGTCCCACTTCTTTTTTGCCCACCCATGGTCATTCTATTTCTCTGTTTAAATAGGGAAATATCTTTGAAATGATGACCCATCGACCTAACTCCCGAGACTGTCATGACAAGACAGGACAAATAAAAACAAAAACAAAACCTCAACACTCTTAAACCCAGCCCTTAACCATTAGCAGGTTAAAAAATAACCAAGAGTACACTAAGTCAAGCTTGACTTGTACTGATTATAAGGACATATCCATATAGTTTTATTTTGGCAGCAGCACAGACATAATTGCTGTTGACTCTTTCCAGAATCCTTTTTTACATTTCCCAATTTAGCCTTGTCATTATTAGTGGTCTCCTAAAAAACACCAATCAGATCTAACCTTGTCCAGCTTTGGGGGGGGGGGTCACTTAAGGTTGGTTAAGGGCTTCCAGTTTCTCACACTTCATGATAACTTCAGAAGAAGAAAAAAAAACCACCACATCTTTCAAACAAGATTCAGGGCCAACTTATGTTTTTCTGAATTATATAAGAAAGCACAATCTGGGTCCCTGATATTCCCAGAATCTCAGGCCCAAAGATTTTTTGTATTTTTGCAAAATGCTTTGATTTCTAATTATCTTCTTCCTGCATTTTTCCTGCAGATCTAGTGGACATGGATTCTAGCCTATAACATTTAAATTATTTGAAATAGTTGTGGAAATAGTTATAGCTGTGGAAAAAGAATTTTTTTTTCCTTCTGCAACCAAGGTACAATTTGACTTCTGGGATGATAATACAACCCTTCTAGATTAAAAACACTGCTTGACTTGAACAGATAACATTTCAAAAGTTAGATCAGTCTGTAACACTGCAGTGAGACCCATGTGAACAGATAAGGCATCATCAAAATCTCTCCCATTTCGTCAGAGGTTGACGTGGGACTTTTTTAATTTACGAGAAATTTTCATATCAACAAAGATTAAAGGCATCAACTTCCAATCTTTTAATCCTACAGTCTGTGCACAAAACAAAGAGTCAGTTTCCTTTGAAGTAGTAATTGACTGCATCAATCAGTGGATAATCCCTACCCTTTGTCTATTTCTCTCAGTATGGTAATGGAATGTTTTTCTTTGCAACATAAAGGAAGCAACTTAATCAAAAGTGATCATGGGGAAAATAAGACATTGATCCACATTTCAGAAAGAGGAATTCAAAGCACCTTTGTCTGTTCTTTTTGCCTCCAACACAGAAGTCCAATATCCTAAACATTGAAATGATTTGCTTTGGAACAATCCTATGAATTACTCTTACAATCTGTCCAAAAGCAAAATAAGAGATTTGGGGATCCAATTAATCTTTGGACACTTAGAAAAAAATGAAAAGAGCACATACAACTTCTGTCCATTTCCATTTCATTTCCTACTGACTTCCTACACTCAAATCAAAAGCACATAACCTGCATCTATGAGCCATGATAAATGAACACTGCATTAAAAATACTGTAAAAATGTCAGAAATAGATTTATTACTCAGTAGAGACTGAACACTGTTGATTGTAACAATTGAGTCTTAACATTATAACCAGCTTTTGGTACAGGATTATTGAAAAATGGGCAAATTCAAGTGCATTTAACTTACTGACATCTTTGACAATGGATGTAAGCCTATGCATTGTGCATTTATTTAATTTATATGGTGCATTGATAAAATAAAAAAGCTGGAGTTAGCTTTAATGTGAAGAGAATGTCTTCTCTTTTTTTATTAATAGAATAGCAACCCAGTGATGGACTTGAACTGAAAGAGAGTGAGTCACCTAGTGAGCTTCTTGGTTGAGTGAATCTCATAATTCCAAATCCAAGTCCAATTATTACTTTTGTACTCTGACTCTAATATTTTAAAATCAATTTAATAAAATTAAATCAATGCTGAAACATTCTGTGTCAATTATATCTGGACTATAATATGAAAAAAGGATCATTAGATGGCAGCAAGGACACAGAAATTCTACTTCTTTAGTGCAGAGGTTTCCAACCTTTTGGGCACCAGGGACTGGTTCTGTGGAGAGAGGTTTTTCCGCGGACAAGAGGGTGTGTGGTTTTGTGTGTTGCCTGCATCCCATGGATGGGGCTTTGCTTGTTTGTGCAGACCAGCTGCTGGCATGCTGCAGCCCAGTACCAGTCCATGGACCAGGGGTTGGGGACCCCTGATCTAGTGGATATTCAAAATTTTACAACCCTTGATTGTATAGTGTTAGGATTGATGAGTTGATGTGAATAGTCCTTCGTTGATGTTTCCCCTTCCATGCAAAATCACCAGCTACTGATGAAAAATCTCCACCAATCACTTTCATTTAGGAGCCTGCTTGTGCAAGGATAATTGGATGCCCAGGAGAGAGCTTTGGTTACCTCTCAAGATTGCTAAGTGACAGAATCTCAAAGAAAATTTTTCTGAATGTGAATCTACCTGGCTTCTTGTGAGGTTTTCTACCTTGTCCAGAAGTAGCCAAATTGATGGACTCATAGGTCAGAAGAACTTGTGGGTTGTTGCAATGCAGCTCACATTTTACCTCAAGATAAATTCCTCCTGCTTCAATCTGGGCATCCTTCAATCCACAGACCAGTCAACCAAGCTACTGGTTTTTTTTTCAGTTGGGTTACCATCACAAACTATCAGAATTCTTATCAATTTTACCCTAGTTCCCAAATAAATATCAGAATGCAAGGAAAACAGTTGGGAGTATCTGAAAGTATCCCATGGAACACGTAAATAGATGTTAAGCCTTCTCAGACTAATAAATACAGTACAAAGTTATGGTTAATTTAATTTGCATAATTTCTTTCATGTTGTTTGGAACATGCAACAGTAATGCATTTATTTCCAAGAGAACCAGTAACCCATAAGTTTAAAATCCTTTATTTTATGGACTGGCCTACCAGATTTTTCAAAGCCAATGAACATAGGTTTAAGAACAGTCTAATGATCTTTCCAAAGACTGATATTCCGGTATCTAAGCAGCCTGGTGTAATGCCTGATTAGTGCTTTGTGAAGTGTGAGCTAGGCACACACACAGAAGGATGTCCCCACCAAAACCAGATGTCTGATTTCACCTGCTACTCATGCCAAATATGCTTTGAGGAACCAGCTCTGAAGGAGTCTATGTGCTTTTGCAGATGTCAACCACTGCACATCACTATGATTATGAAGGAGATATTGTTGATTATTCATATGCTGAGACTTATATCAGAAAAAGATGGAAAATTCTACTTTAAAACTGGACAGCTAAGGATGATTTTACAATGTCACCACAATAGACTGAGGGTGAAATGAAGGCCATATTCTTTAAACGTGCTTCATAGTTCATGCAACAGTTAGCAATGTACGAAAATGAGCTGCTAGCATCACCCCACAGAATTTGGGAAAATTGTTTCTTTTTCCATTGTCTTATTCTTAATCTTAGTACTGTTAATATTAATTTTTTACTTTGCATATATGTGAACTCTTTATGTATAATCCAGTGATTAGAATAATAGTCTGAATATTCTGGATTTTAGCAATCAGAAATATTATTCTATATGTATCACATTCATGAATGTTTAATCCTGCTAAAATTAATGATATTTAATTCTCCAGTTTCAATTATTAACTCATAAGTGATATCTACTACCTTGAGAGTATACACCAACTTTGCAAGCCTTAATAGATGTATTTCATATGTTAAAATCAATAAAGATTTTAGAAGTGATTTATGTTGATCGAACCATGCTTTAAATGTGTAGCAACTTTGATGAACAAATTTATAATGAGTGTGCTGGGAAGTGCTCTTTAGTAAGAGCAAATAGCAATATTCCGAGAACTAATAACAGAAAAATGCACAATTTATCTAAGCTGTACCAGAAACATAACCAGAGAAAGCAACAAGTACAGCTTGATTTAAGACAACATAAGAATTATGGAATGGATCATTAAATAGATTTGAGTCAGCCTAAAGATTCACTGAAGAATGTAAGCACTTAATCAGAGAATTGCTTTTAACATGAGACAAGTGAGTAAATAAAAATGACATTCAGTTGTAACTTTACTGTAAATAGCAATTGTTAGTTCCTCTTGCTGATTCTATGCTTCCTGTCAATCACATGGCATGCTATAGTTCTTAAGTGGCAGCAAAATCTATTCTTCTATATACTAGCAAACTCTCTTTGTCATTGCTATTAACTGAGTGAAACAGTGCATCATAGGGCAATCTTTTTGAGACCAAGATATCTCAAATGGGCTAAAATATAGAATATGAAATTTGGGGTGTTACGGCTGCTTCAGGCTGCTCCTTTGGTCATGTGATGGTTATTTTGAAAATTCTGTGGCAGTTTCCCTGCCACCCTTGCAATCCCTCCCCTTCCACTCAGCAGCAAGGAATTCATAAAGAAGCAACCACTTTAAGGTGCGTGAAGAAAGGTGTGGATATATTTATTGCTTTATGTGCCCCTTCTCTAGCAGACAAACATGCTAGCCCAACTCAAGAAGGGCATAGAACAATCCAGTCAAAATTCAGTGCTTTATTTGTTCGTACCATATAGACAGAATCTTGCCAGACTAAAACTATAGTATTCTAACTCTAACTATAGTATTCTAACTCTAATAGATATACCCAATTCTACAAAGTGATTCCCGCTGCCTTTTTGCTCATGTGTGGTCTTTCCATTTCTCTGTTTAGTAAGGAAATCTCTAAAACAATGACCCAGTGGGCATGGGTTGTCTAGTATACGTCTCTCAACTTGCTGAAGATAGTTGAGAATCATGAGCAACAAAGATAGCTGAGAATCATGAAAAAGAAAGATAGGCTCCTTGTACTATTTTTTCTTCCTTTTCATAACAGTAGTAAAATCTTGGGCAAGCTTTGTTAGAATAGCTCTATCATTGAATAAGATAGTATTTGCAAATGCATAGTTATAAATTTGTGCTCATAATTCTTTAGGACAGTATTAGGTACATGGGAGAAGACATTTTTATGACCCTGAGTAAGCAGAGGTTTGATGTCGATTACAAGACATCCCAACCTTGCCTGATTGCTTATTTTTCTAATTTTAACGCACAAATACAATATGCATTAAATGCAGTCAATCCATATAAATGTGTTTAAATTGATATAGTAAATACACAAATAACTTTGGACCCATCTCATGTTTTTGACTCGTTTGTTTAATTGGCTTGTCTTTATCTAGTTTTAGGGATTATGTGAACACATCAGAGTTCAGGTCATATTTATACAGAAATATTGAAAATCTAAAAGGATTCACAAACGTTTAACCATCACTGTAGGTTTGTAACTCCTGAGTGAAATGTATTAGGATTCCTTCCAAATTACTCCTTTTTTTGTGTGTGGAAGTGTTATTTATTCACTCAATATTCCCAAAGAGTCCGGATGATGTTACTATCCAAACAGCTGTAGTTCAGTGTTTCCCCCTGTTTATCCTTCCTTTTAATGACCTTTATTGGGCCACTGACTGATTGCAATTATAGTTCCACCCAGACTTGCATAAGCTGATTTACCAAGTTCTGGTAAACACATCTGTGTAAGAATGGACAATTACCTCCTTCTTTTTCTTTCTGCCATGAATGATATTCTTTTTTTCTCATGAGTGAAGGCAAACATATGTGACCCTGGATAACAGATCACAAGATCCAATTTGTGTTGGTCACCAGGACCAGAGGTTTAGTCTTTCAAGCTTTCAGATTCCCGCTGGAGCCCATCCTCAGAAAACTTCCCTCTACCGCAGGGGTGTCAAACTCAATTTCATTGAGGGCCACATCAGCATTGTGGTTGCCCTCGGGGGGCTGGGTGGGTGCAGCCAGGGTGGGTGCAGCCTACTGGGTAGGCATGGATGGAGTGAGTGTGGCCTACTGGGTGGGCATGGCCAGCTCTACATTGTTCGCATCAAGGGTGCCTGTGGGGTCCTGGACAGAAGTGGGACAGATCTGAGGGTCTCTGACAGAAGGGGGTGGGAGTGGGGCAAGCACCAAGGCATGGTCCACTTCTTCATTCCTCACAAAGGGTGAACAACTCCCCAGCATGCACCCAGGGGGTGGGATCGATGGGGCAGGGGCTGGTTCCTCGCTGTTTCTAGATGGCCTTGTGGAGCTAAGACTGAATGCGTTTCAGCATAGATGGCCACCACAAAATTGTAATTGGCTCCCGACCACTGTTTCCAGGATGGCTTCGCGGGCCACATGAAACCACTTTGCGGGCTGCATCCGGCCCCCGGGCCTTGTGTTTGACATGTCTGCTCTACCGGAATATGTGCTTTGGGCTATTCTATGCATCGTATTTATACGGTGCCTTCCTATTGGTTGATTAGTGTGTTGATGGCTAGCAATTGGCTATTGTTTTTTTGCCCTCAGTTGATAAGCTGGTGATAGTTTGGCACCACTGTTGACTGACAAGGGGCCCATTTCCAAGGCTTCAATAACTTCCCTGGCTATCTTTGTAGCTGTACATTCTTTTTTCTAGTTCTTAATACTGCAATCATGCATGACTATATTTATAATTAAATGTTTATTGATTTTAATGGACTTTACTTCTAAGTAAGTGAATCTAGGATTGCAGCCTACTATTATTTTGGAACAAAATCCCACTGAGTTTATTTATTTCAATACCCTTGATATGACTTCTTATATCTTCTTATAGTACACCTGAAGATAAGCTAACAAAAAAGGCTAAAGGTAAGTAGGTTGGTCAAGCTGCATAATCATTCATCCTTTAACATGTGGTTGCTAGATTGAGATTCATAAGAAGTAATACTATAATTATGCTTCATTATATCTACAGTGATCAACATCATTGCACTACATTATGGTGGAGCAATAAACCAGAAGCATTGCAAACTATGAAAAAGCTCAGAAAATTAACACCAATGTGGCTTATTTCTGAACGGGTGATCACAAACTCAGAATTCATATTTGAAGTTCCATTGGAACATTCAGAGGCCAATTTGAAGTCTTTAACTTTTAAACTTTTGACACTTTGACTTCCATTCGCTGCTTATATGACTCAGTTAGCGTCTTTCACAATATGTTGGAATTTTTGCCTCACCCGGCTTGGTTCTTCTACAATTTCTCAGGCCAATTTGAAATACTGAGCAGCCTGTAATATATTTCAGCCTTTGACCCCAGAGAACTTGGCTGCATGAATCTCTCTCTGGGTATGTGTGTGTATTTCAAAAGGCCTGCTGTGTTGCCTCATCATGGTGGTGGTGTTTCTGGGAGGAATGAGCAAAGAATGCCAGGAGTGCATGTCAAAAGTATATATTCCCAAGCACCCCAACTGCCCATGTAAAACAAGTGGGCAGCTATATTAAGCAGCAGTGATATAAGAAGAGGATCACTTTAGTGACAGCAGAAAAGACAATAATTTATACAGTGTGGACAGGGCAATGGTAAACCAGTGCTGTAGTTTACAAAAAAAAAAAAAAAAGAAAGAAAGAATTAAAATGATTTTAAAAAATAAATATATACTGTGTGCTGCTCAGTTCCAAGTACCTCTGGGCAGTTTACAAATTGTTAAAAAAATTAAAAAAACAAGGAACAAGACAGAAAAGAGCAAGGATGGTAGAGTTAACAAACCCAGATGAGAACAAAGAGAAAGGGGGAAAAGGGGGGCTTTAATCACCCTCACTAAAGGCTTGGGTGAAAAACCAGGACTTCAGGGTCTTTTGAAACACGAGTAGAGTGGGAACCTTTTGAATAGAAATGGTTGATGATATAGTGCCAGATGTTAATCCCCTCGGGTCATATGGCACTCAACATGCTAATTATGAGGAGCTGAGCATCTTTTGGCGTACTAATTATGTTTATGACATGACTAGATTAAAATATTCAGGACATCTACTTCTTGATGTTGCCTTCTAGGGAGAACACAATCCAAAGCCACAATGAAATAGAGTGGGAAGATGCAGTAATATACAATGGGACCATGTATGCAGTAAGAGGCATGAATTTGAGGAAGCTCAACCCTGTGAAAGATGAAATGAATAACAGAGTTGGAAGGAACCTTGGAGGTCTTCTGAATCACCCCCTGCTCAAGCAGGGGACCCTATATTTTTTCAGACAAATGGTGGTCCAGTCTCTTCTTATAAGCCTATAGTGATGGAGCACTCATTACATTGGTTAATTGTTTTCACTATTAGGAAATTTCTCCTTAGTTCTAGATTGCTTCTCTCCTTGTTTTGTTTCCATCCAGTTTCTTGTCTTATCTTCTGGTGCTTTGAAAAATTGGTTGACCCCCTATTTTCTGTGGCAGCCCTTCAAATATTGGAACACTGCTATTATAAAAGCCCAGTCCTTCTTTTCACTAGACTAGACAAACCCAATTCCTGCAACTGTTCTTCATATGTTTTAGTCTCCAGTCCTCTAATCATCTTTGTCCCTCATTTCTGCACTCTTTCCAGAATCATAACATCTTTTTTATATTGTGGTGACCACTAAAAGGAGAAGGGAGAGCTCCATTTTAGCATCAAACACATGAGCAGGTACTGACTGTGAGACAAATCATGAACTGCTGATGTGCAAGTTCCGAATTAAGGTAAAGAAGAAGAAAGTCAACCAGTTTCAGAAAATGCGATCTTGAACATATATCCACGATTTTCAAGAAGAAAATGTAGGTATTGCTTTGAACTCTTGAATATCATAGGCAGAAAACCAAAGAAATGGTAAAATAAACTTAAAGATGTTGTTAAGGATAAATGTGAAAAGAAACTGGCAAATAGGAAGAAACAGAAGAAAGCAAATTGATTGACACAATAAACCATGGCAACTTTAAGAAAAGAAGTGAAGCCAAGAAATACAAGAATCTTGGGAAATAATTTAACAAAAAATCGCAGAAAGCTGTAAAAGTAATATTGCAATAGCATTTGGAAAGACAATGAATATGGAAAAAAAAACAAGGAAAAACAATAGGTCTTCTAAAAGATATTTGAACTCAGAAGAGGGTTCCAACTTCAAAATGATATGTTAAAAGATGCCAATGGACATATAATAACCAATTCAAAGAAGATTGCAGCAAGATGGAAAAAATGTAATAAAATATTGTACTGTACTCTGCTGTGCAGTAGAATTGTGAAGATCCAAGTATCTTAATACCTTAGTACCTTAGCACTTAGTACCTTGTACCAGGTACCTTATTTACTAATGAGAAACTCCAATAGATCAGCATTCTAGCCATAACATTGGTTTTTAAAGGGAGACCTATTTTAATGATCTCTTATCAATGTTAAATAACTTATCATTCTGATGTTTTTTGGTTGCCTCATCTCAAAAGCCCCAAAGCAAAAATTGTTTCTTAATGTCTTTCTTGTGGATTCAGTAGCAGAATGGGAAGCCAGGGATACTGCAGAATTGTAAAGAGCTAGCAATACAATGAAAGATAGGGAGTCTTTCACACAATTTGGTCATCTTATAATTAAGTGTATGAGCACCATATTCCATCCACGTCAATTTCTCTAAAAGGCTCTTTGTTGAAAGGCACTTCCCTTGCAACAAACTGAATAAGAGTAGTAGAAAACAGAAGAAAAATTGTTGGACATGAGACTAACTTGAAGCACTATCGAAATCTGTTATAAAGTTTAGAATACCACAATAGTTGATGAGTATATAAGACTCATAAAGCAGCTGAAGAAGGCACACAGGGCATTGGATTCTGGAAGTAGAATTAGTCTTTCTATTTCAATACCATCACAGTAATTATTTCTAAATTGGCACTCAGATAAATCAATTCTTTCTCATCATTGATGACATGTAAGTGGCCACATTTTCCTAAAATATAAAAAGGAAGATCTCAGTGTTTTTTTTTTATTTTGCTATCACCTGTTAAAATTAGAAAAAGAAACACAAAGGAGTGACAAAGAGTCAAGATAGCTGCAGAAACATCTCTCTCTGATGATCTCCATCTTCTTGTTTGATCCAGCAGGAGTGGGATGCTTGAGGTCTTATCAATTAAAGAATGCCATTGTATTCAGATACATGAAATATGATTTCTTGGGTGGAGTATCTGCCATCTGGTTCTGATCCCACTGAGCTTCTGGAAAGTGCTAAAACTTGGTTATTTGCCCAAGAGTGGAGGCTGGGAAGTTAGTGAAGCTGGATGGTTCTGTGTGATTATTTTGGTTTTCCTACCTGGCTATTGTACATATTAATGGTCATTTGTAGTGTGGTTTCTGTTTAAAGTTTTGTTCACCACCCAGAACTGCTGTGATGAGAGGGGCTAGCCATATAAATCTAAACATACTTAAAAATGAATGAATATTATTTAATTCCTTCAAACTAGTCAGAATGAATTAACAAAAAGATTGCACCAAGGAAAACTCTTTTATGGAATAGGATACATTGTCATATAGGGTTGCTTTGTGCAATTTAATTTTTGGAAATGCAAATGCTGTGGTTCATCTTTGTAAACGTTATTTAAATATCTTATGCATTATGCACATGGCATCTAGCTTTTGACAGAAAGAGAAACACATCCAGGATGCCACTAGATGTCACTTTATCAGAAAGGGAAATTATTGCTGTAGAGATATTTGTATTAAAAGGATTGGTGTTCATGAACTAAATCTTTTTTTTTTCCTAGCAAAAAAACCTGTACTTTATGAACTAAATCTTGAAGTGTGAAGAAACTGAAGGAAATTCAAATGTAGATGTGTCTGAGATTTAGCAAAAAAAAAAAAAAAATGTGATTAAGATCAGAAAACTGTCTTATGTTGGTATAAAACCATGACTTAAAAGCAGACAGCTTTTAATAAGGCTCATTCTTAAGCTCTTTGCTACAGTGTCCTAGAGTAGACAAAACTGAAACTCATAAAGCAATAGGTGGAGGTGCAGATAACTAAGAATCTGACTTGGTCTCTTCATACATTATCTTTAGTGAAGTGTGCAAACCACTGTTTGCATTTCCTGTGTCGGATGAGGAGAGCACATCTTTCTCCTTCTGTCCTGGCCACTTCTTACAGAGGCACGACTGAAAGCATTTTAACAAACTGCATCACTCTTTGGTTTGGTGGTAGGAGTGCCTCAGACAGAAGGTCCACACAGAGAGTGGTAAGGACAGCTGAGAAGGATATAGGAAGCTTGCTTTCCGTTATTCAGGATACTGCTGATAAGCACTACGTGCTTAGAGCTCAAAGCATTGTTAGAGATCCCACACACCCACTTCATGGTCTGTTTTTGTTGCTTCCGTCTGGGAGGAGGTTTCAAAGTATTTATAGCAGAACTACTAGATTCTGAAAAAGCTTTGTTCCTTATGCAATCCGTTTTTAAATTCACAGGAATGCATATTTATACATTTAAACTAGACTGTAATGTTTCTCTGTATCATATATGTGTATATATGTGGCTATTTGCATAATGGTATTTTTTGAGAGCTGAATGCAACAAAATTTTATTGTAATGTATGATGATTAGTGTCCATTTAAAGTGACAAAGATTCTATTCTATTCTGTTCTGTTCTGTGCTATTCTATTCTATTCTATTCTATTCATCATGCTTGTATAAAACAGCATTTTAATTAGCAGAAATAATATGTAAAAATATGACTATGCAATTTTAACTATCGATTTAGGCATGTCATCTTTCTAACTATGGAAGACCAAATCTTTGTGTTTTGCTTTTTCATATATTCAGAATTAAAAATCTTAATTCTTAAAGTTATTTATGAAGAAATTTACCAATGACAATGATGATAATGTTGACGATAACCTGCAAATGCCACCCTACCCGTTTGAGTGGCTCAAATTCAATTAATATAGTTTTTCCAAGCATGAAAAGAACCTTTTGGAGATATGATCTCTTAAAAATGAGGAATCTATTTTTAAAAAAGAATTGCAATCTTTTTAGCTCCCAAATGTCATTATATATACTAAACTTTATCTCCAGAACAGCTAAGCAAATTGTAGAAATCCTAAAACACTCTATATATTAATTAGCTGCCCAGTAAGATGGGCAGCTAATAATTTTTACAAATAAATAAAATATTTGGAACCACACTCCCCAAATCTTTTTCTGTTGACTATGATAAGTTGGACTAAAGAAACCTGCAGATCCAAACATCTGGAAAGTTTTGAGCTAAGCATTTAAATATTATCCTTTTGAATCAATCAATCTTTCAGTTCTGCTTCCTTTCATATTCAGTTTTTCTCATCTCAAATTCTTCATTGTTTATGAAGCAATCTGAAAATATTTGTCTAATCAATAAAAAAGAGCAAGCTACATTCTCAATAATCCTATTTTCATTCTTTAAAGTGCCTGCTCTTTTATGACATCTACATTTTTATTCTCCATGTTAAAGCAGTTGGATTAAAAACAATGTGTTTCCATGTGTTAGTTCAACATTAGTTCAGTAAGATCTAAAACTTATGCAACATAAAATCATGAAAGAATACCATACATAATAACTTCAAATAAACAACAGAAATTACAATGAATTTCAGTAAAAATAAAAATCAACCACCTGGTTTTAAACTATTGTGCTGCTTATCTTATGGACCTGAGTGAAGCACTATTGTCTGGAAAGTGAAACATTAGGAGAGATCTAGAGAGGAAGAAGACAGCAATAAATTATGGGGAAAACAGGACAGGGCAGTAGGAATTGGCAGTTCTGCTGATTGATTGCACAGTGTTCCTTGATCCTCCAGACTTGTTTCTGAAAGCCTTAGTTGGGCCTCTCCCCACATGAGTTTTAAAGATGTGTGCTTAAATCTTAGAAGTAGGCACACTTAGAAACAGTTGGAAGCAGATGCATCTCACATGGAATCACTTGAGAGACTCAAGACTTGGTATTGGCTCACATTGGCCCTATCTGGATCTAATACTAAATTCGTTTCAAATGGTGTTTCAGTACACTTATTTGAAAGTTTTTTTTAAAAGTAATATTTTTTAATATAAAACTGTTTATAAGTTTATGGTCAGTTTATAATCTTTGAGCTGGTAGCAAAAAATAGTATACATACAGAAAAAGTGGAATGCTGAAATAATGTTTGAAAAGTAAAATATAACTAAAATAATGGAATTATCTTAGAATGTCTGGAACCCAGGCCTGATGACACAGCAAGATCTAGAGCAGGGGTAAGTAACCTCGGCTCTTTTATGACTCATGGACTTCAACTCCCAGATCCCTGAGTCAGCTATTGAAGTCCATGAGTCATTAAAGAGCCGAGGTTGCCTACCCCTGATCTAGAGGAACTTCTGTATCATTAATAGTCCCTTCCTTCCTTCCTTCCTTCCTTCCTTCCTTCCTTCCTTCCTTCCTTCCTTCCTTCCTTCCTTCCTTCCTTCCTTCCTCTGCTATACCATCTCATCAAGAAAGAATCTGGGAAAAACAACTAATGCTCACAAACCCCAATTTCAGCATAACTGATGTCTGATCATTGTCAAGAATGCTGAATTCTAAAAGGAGATGCTGGTTTTTTGGGGGTGGACAACAGGGGAAGAGCTGTTCAGAGGAAAAAGTGGTGGCAGACTGAATGGGACATTCAAGTTAGTGTAGAAAAATAAATGCTGTGGATTCTTTACCTGAAACTGGAATAACAATAAGCGCTATTTTGAATTATTTAATTAGGCTCTCCCTAAGGACATATCAAGAGAAGATCTGCAGTCCTGAGATACTAAAATTACTACCGTTTCAAATTGGCAGACATTATATGAGATCCTGTTTCCATTTGTAGGATCAAATGATTCTTCTAAAGTAGATTCCATTGATTAGGGACTTGGAATCCTTCTCTCTGCCACAAATCTGAGCCATATCCCCAGTCTTGTTTTATGTCCTTTAAAACTGCTGCATGTGTTCAACAGGAGGAAATGCCACTACTTTTAAAGCCCCCATAGCTTATTCTTCCTTTCAGCTGCCTCTGCATCTGAATAAGAGACAGAGAACAGGCCACTGCTTTAAATCTTAAAACTTGTCAGTTACATCACCCCAAAGTATGGGGTGCAGGTGTCTCGGTGTCAAAGATCATTCTACGCTTCTCTGCTCTGAAAAAATGTAGGCAGATGTGTGGAAGAGGCTAAGTGCATGGCAAAAGCTTTTCAAAGTTGGTGTCATTTCAGTGAACTGAGGTCAAAGGTTGCACTGCCTTTGGTGCTCTACAGATGTTTGGAAGATAAAATGCCTGACTCTTGCAGTTAGCAAATAACCCATAGCAGGAAGATGAGAGGATGATGATGATGATGAAGAGGAGGAGGAGGAGGAGGAGGAAGAGGAGTGGTGGTGAAGGAACAAGATCCCATTGTTGTTTGTTTTATCCTTGGAAAACAGACTCTAAATGAAAGTGTGGAATCATCCAGAGCATGAACACATTTGCCATAGAGAAGAAATCTAGGGGACATGATAGAAACCGAAAGAAGAGGGAACACACAATGGAATAGGCTGATTCCCAAGCAGATTGGCCCAGATATTCAAAACTAAGCTATGCCAGTTGCATTTGTGTAGAAGCTCCAAGGATCACAGCTTATGGAGCTGAAATGGGACTCATCCATGGATAGAAGAGAAGTATCAACAGATTTGGCAGGACTTCCTTGTAACTGCAGAATATTATTCACCTCTCTAAACTACAGTATTTCTATGCCAGCTGGTTGTTTTAAAAGACATGAATTCACAGTAATAAAGTGATAGTAGAAATTTTGAGATTGCTTAGTAGTAGAAATATTTATTGTGGTGATACAGAGCCAGACTCAAAAA
The DNA here is from genome assembly GCF_016545835.1 of Crotalus tigris. Classification (NCBI taxonomy): domain Eukaryota; kingdom Metazoa; phylum Chordata; class Lepidosauria; order Squamata; family Viperidae; genus Crotalus; species Crotalus tigris. The sequence goes on from NW_024097237.1 coordinate 1,127,469, forward strand.
AAAGGCTCTTGTTTAAAACCTGAAAACCAACAAGTGTGCAAAACTACTATGATCAAGTACAGTTGATAAATAAAGGAAACAATTGAATCAACAATTAACAAAGTAAATGGGAAAAACAACACAACTTTAAACAATGCACCTTGAAAAATCAGAGAAGATTACATTCTGAAGATTACATTTTGCAGAAGCAGCAAAAACCATTTTTAAGGTTAATATTACATGTCCGGAATACGGCATAACTGAAATAAAATGTAGGGAAACAATGCTAAGGGGAAGTAACTCCTTCTCAAGATAATCTCATGGTATTCTGTGTCCTGTGTCCTGAGAATGCAGAGTGTTATCGATAAGAGAAAGAGAAATGGAAAAACGGGGAAGCAAAAATAATATCATCCTAAATGGAAGTATAACTGTCTGGCCAGCTAGCGTACTGAGTAAGCCCTCTTGTTCACTGGCTGCTAGAAACAAATAGAGAAACTCTTTGGCTTGATGCCAGCTAGATGGCAGCAACAGCTGACATCTTCTGATATTGATAAAGCTAAGCAAAGCCAGACCTAAAGAGAACTTGGATACAGTCCTGGAATATCCTGGTGGTCTCCTATGGAGGAAGACATTGGTAAATTCTTATGGTGGGTAGCCCACCCAAAGCACTTACCAATGTCTTCCTCCATAGGAGACCACCAAGATATTCCAGGACTGTGGACCAGATTGGAAAATAAATAAATAAATAAATAAGTAAAAAGAACAAATTAAAAACAGGCTGGGAGAAAACAGTAGCAAACAGCCTCAGTTTTGCAGCAAAGGAGCAATTGAGTTTTTCCGAAGGGAAATTTATTTAATTTTAATGGTCTTGAAGGCCTTTTGTATAAAGGCCTGAAAGCATCAGCTTGACCATTATTAAAAAATAGAAGCTGGTCTGTTCTCATTAATTGAGTCCAAATATGTTCAAGATCTACTTATTTTAAAAAAAGTGGTTATTTTAAGTATAGCAATAGCATATACCGCTTCACAGTGCTTTACAGCCCTCTCTAAGTGGTCTACAGAGTCAGCCTTTTGCCCCCAACCATCTGGTCCTATTGACCTTGGAAGGTTGGATGGCTGAGTCAACCTCGAGCTGGTGAGACTTGAGTTGCCGAACTGCTGGCAGTTTGCAGTCAGCAGAATTAGCCTGCAGTACTGCATTCTAACCACTGTGCCACCGTGGCTCTTATATAGACAATCATAGGCAAAAGGCCTTAGGAAGTAAAATATATGCCTGTAATTCAATGCATTGTTTTGAAAAATAATCTTCTTCCTCCCTCCAGAATCATTTTATTGGAGAGATGGGTGGCAGATAAATTTAATAAATAATAATAACAATCAAGAATTATAGAAACATAGATTCATAGGGATAAAGGACCCTTTAAAGGGAAACTCAGAGGAGTTCGAGTCCAACTCTCTCCTCATGGCAAAAATCCTCATGCCATCTCAGACAAATGGTTGTCCAACTTGGTTTGAAAATGTCTACTGGTGGAGCACCGATGACTCCAGAAGGCAAGGTGTTCTTAGCTCCTGAAAATATAGTTAATAGTTGTCATGCTGAAGAACTTGAGCCGAGGTGGTGCAGCTGTTAGAGTGCAGTACTGCAGGCCACTTTAGCTGACTGTGTTCAGCAGGTCATCGGTTCAAATCTCACCGGCTCAAGGTTGACTCAGCCTTCCATCCTTCCGGGGTAGGTAAAATGAGGACCCAGATTGTTGGGGGCAATGTATATATATATATATATATATATATATATATATATATATATATATATATATATATATATATATACACATTGCTTACTGGTGTACACCGCTTAGAGAGTGCTTGCACTTAAAGCGGTATATAAGTCTCATAAATAAATAAATAAACTTCCTCCATATTTTAAGTTCAGAACTTCCTTTGTAAAGCTTCTTTCCTATGATTTTGGGCATTATTGAGAACAAAGTTCCACCCTTTTTCTAATCTTTGCTGACAGGTCTCAATTATTATCAGATGGCAGCAAAAACTTCTTTTTATAAATCTCTTGGTTATCTGGATTTTTTTTTTTAGAGACCAGACCTGTAAGACCATGGCCTATATTATCTACACCAGGGGTGTCACACTGCCGGCCCGCGGGCCGGATGTGTCACAGCAAAACTGTGCCCATCCCATGGCCAGCAAGGGGGGAAAAGTTGTGATACATCATGACATGTCATATGGCGTTGTGAGTTTGACACCCTGATCTATAGGAAGGGCTTCTGGAAAATTACAGACTGTACCTTACAAAGACTTGAAAAATGTATTTAAAAGATTTCTTTCTCATATTATCTGCAGGCTTTGAAACTGGGGGGAGGAGAATCAATACCCAGAATCATGCTCAGCACTTAAGCCAAAGGTAGCAAACCAATAAAAAGAAATGATAAAACAGGAAAGAAAACATCTGGAGTTGTAGCAGGCAGACCTATGAATGGCAATGCCAAATGACTCCGATGCCTTTACACAGGAGGAGGGGAATCATGGCCCTTTTATGACTTAGTTAATAGTTAATAGTAGTAAAGTTGGAAGGGACCTTGGAGATCATCTAGTCCAACCCCCTGCTCGGGCAGGAAACCCTACACCATTTCGGACAAATGGCTGTCCAGTCTCTTTTTAAAAACTTCCAGTGTTGGAGCATTTACTGCTTCTGGAGGCAAGCTGTTCCACTGATTAATTGTTCTCACTGTCAGGAAGTTTCTCCTTAGTTCTAGGTTGCTTCTCTCCTTGATGAGTTTCCACCCGTTGCTTCTTGTCATGCCTTCAGGTGCTTTGGAAAATAGCTTAATTCCCTCTTCTTTATGGCAGCCCCTGAGATATTGGAATACTGCTATCATGGCCCCCCTTGTCCTTCTCTTCGTTAAACTAGACATACCCAATTCTCGCAACCGTTCCTTATATGTTTTAGCCTCCAGTCCCCTAATCATCTTTGTTGCTCTTCTCTGTACTCTTTCTAGAGTCTCAGCATCTTTTTTACATCGTGGTGACCAAAACTGGATGCAGTATTCCAAGTGTGGCCTTACCAAGGCATTGAAGAATGGTATTAATACTTCACGTGATCTTGATTCTATCCCTCTGTTAATGCAGCCTAGCACTGTGTTGGCCTTTTTGGCAGCTGCCGCATACTGCTGGCTCATATTTAAGTGATTGTCTACTAGGACTCCGAGGTCTCTCTCACAGTTACTACTATTGAGCATGGTGCCACCTATGCTGTACTTGTGCATTTGGTTTTTCTTGCCTAAATGTAGAACCTTGCTTTTTTCTGGGAGTTGAAGTCCGCATGTCATAAAAGGGTCATGGTTCCCCACCTCTGCTTTACACCAATGCAGAGGATAACCAACTTGATGTATGACTTTTTTTTTTTAGTATTACTGAAATCTATGAGATGGTACTTATAACTGGAATATTACTGAAAGATTCAATGTATTTAAAAGAAACAAACCACCAAAAAAAGGGAAGATAGGTGGATTATATGTAAAGAATAATTGGCTGACAGCCATTTAATTTCAAAATGAGGCCCTCCATAACAGAATCAAATGAATAAAACAAAATTCTACTACCACAACCATTTTTCAGGTCATAAGGACATACAAAGTTGGATAACCGTGTTTCAGCACTACTTTTAACACCAATGACCATAGGATTTTTTCCATTCCAAAAGGACTATATTGTTTCCAAAAGGCCATATGTTGAGAACAACTGTCATGAAATGCATGAGCTCAGTTTTCATGTCCCAGCTGTTTTCTTTACCCAAAAATCTGCTGTTTACTGGAGCAAGGAACAGCTTGCATTCATTATTCAATGGTGAGGAAGTTTTGACTAGTACTGGAGTTTTTCCTTTCAAAGGGAAAGGAAAATGGGTGAACAGAAGTTCAGAGGTTTGCTTAAACTGACTTGGAGAATACTTGCTGGGGATTTGCTGTTTTCAGACATTTTAGTTTTGATTTGTATATAGTTGTTGAACCCTTAGTATTATTTGTAATATCCAGACCATAGCTAGCAATATCTTTAAATGTAATAGCATTTCGATTGTCAATGGAGGTTCTCAGTCATCCAGGTCAAGGTTGTCCCAAAGGTGCTTTTTCAAAAGGCAATTGGACTTTCTTTGTTTTTCCTTGAAAATGGTTCCCTTCTCATCTAAGAAGTTTCAATCAATATAATTTTGGGTTTCTGTGTGGTAGGAGTTGTTGGTGGGCATTCATTTATTTGGGCAATTCAACTGATTCCCTTTGCCTTTTCTTTGTTTTCCTGATAGAGTGGTCCTTCTTGCACCATTGCAATGGTCCCATTGATAGTAAACCTCAGAAATGTAGCTGTCAAATTTCAAATCACAGTTTTGCTGGTGCAACAAATATTGCTTCTCAGCTTGCCAATGGACTTGGGGAGAGGGGAGAGGTTTAGAATGCAGACTTCAAAGATTAAGAAGCCAGACTGTGAGACTCAAGGACATTACACTAGGTGTCTGGCCAGACCTAGAGATGCTTTCTCATAACAATATTTTTCCACTTGATTGGGCAATGTTACCTGACAAAGAGGGAGGAGGGAGAATTCAATGCTTTTACCATATGGGCTTGGGAGGGGACTTGCCAGAGCTGGCTTTGCTTTCATTAGTGCCGAAGTGATGTACTCAATAACTTTTACATTAAGAGATTGGAATGTCTTGAAGGTGTTTGCTTGGTTTGGTTTGTCAATTGGAAACTTGACAGTAGCTCTGCAACTGCAGTCTCCTACAATCTTTAATATGGATAGATCCAACATGCAGATTGAAAAGTAGTCAGTTTCACTATTTATGTGCATATTCTTAGGGTCCAATGGAGCTTTCATATGCATTTCCCTCTTATGACAGAATGTAAATTGCATTTTTGCATTCTGCTATTTCTTTTACTAAAATTAACATTTTGCCTAGAATAAAGGCATTGTTTTTAATTTTCACCAAGCTGATCTTCTATTCTGATAATTACAAAATTACAAAAAAGTGTAAAATCTTCTGATGTTATTCAGGAAAAAAAAATATTCACTTATTTGAGTCAGGCTTATTGCCAGATCTTTGGGTACATTTTGCAGCATTACTTGCAAACCAAGGATGTATTCTAAAAAAGCAGAGGAACATGTAGCATCTCAGAGGTTGCTGAAGGACAAGTTAGACCAGAGGTCTTCAAACTTGGTCCTTTTATGACTTATGGACTTCAACTCCCAGAATTCCTCAGCCAGCGTGCCTGGCTGAGGAATTCTGGGAGTTGAAGTGCACAAGTCATAAAAGGACCAAGTATGAAGACCTCTGAGTTAGACCATTGCTTCCCTTTCCCCAACCCATCTGACATATTGTCAGCATTTGTATTATGCATCAAATTACACTTTTGTGCCTGACTAAAATTTCTTAAATTGGTTTATTGTCTTCATTGTCTTAAGGGCTTAATTGTTCTTGGTGTTTTCCAAGTTATAACCCTCAAAATTTTCCAACTAGGATGGCCAACATGAAAGTAAGATCCTTAAACATCATCTAAGTCGATATCTATTTTTTTTAAAAAAATATGTTATAGTTTTTCTAATATAAACAACAGGACTGTGGAATCACCTTATGTCAATATTTTGGAAAATGGTTCCTAAATTTAGATTCCAAATACTTAAATCCAGTGACGTATCTCAGTTCCAATAAAGAACTCCTTATTCTGAAATATAAATAGAAAAATATTCAATAATGTATAATTTAAATGGAGACTCTATGTTTTAAATGACATAAATATATCTTCTTTTTATATTTTGACTCATATCTTTTTTTTAGAAAGTATACATTTGTGCTTAGTAATGAAATTAAAAAATAAAGTTCTTAGCTCACTGAATTAATCTAACAACAGAAAAATACTATCACATCCTTTTATATGACATATAGTTTCTGTTATATCTTTAGTGTGTTATAAATTTTGTTTAAAAAGCTGACATTTATTTATAGAATAGAATAGAATAGAATAGAATAGAATAGAATAGAATAGAGCTGGAAGGGATCTTGGAGGTCTTCTAGTCCAGCCCCCTGCTCTAGCAGGAGAACCTATACCATCTCAGACATGTGACTATCTAGCCTCTTCTTAAAAATCTCCAGTGATGGAGCCATTTCTGAAGGCAAGCTGTTCCACTGCTTAATTGTCCTCACTGTCAGGAAGTTTCTCCTTAATTCCAGTTGCTTCTCTTTTGATCAGTTTTCAACCATTGTTTCTTGTCCTGCCTTCTGGTGTTTTGGTGAATAATGTGACTCCCTCTTCTTTGTGGCAGCCCCTCAAATACTGGTATACTGCTATCATGTCTCCCCTATTTCTTCTTTTCTTTAGACTAGCCCAGTGGTTCTCAACCTGTGGGTCGGGACCCCATTTGGGGTCAAACGGCCATTTCACGGGGGTCGCCAAACAACGCAGTCCGCCATTTTTTTCCCTTTTCCCTAGCTGTCCTACTCCCTCTTATTGGTGGCCACACCCACTTGGGGGTCACCACAACATGGGGAACTGTTTTATGGGGTCACGGCATTAGAAAGGTTGAGAACCACTGGACTAGCCAGACCCAAGTCCTTCATATGTTTTAGTCTCCAGGCCTTTGATCATCTTAATTGCTGTTTGAATTTTTTCCAGACTCTCAACTTCTTTTTTGTGATATGGTGACCAAAATTGGCTTATTCCAGGTGTGATGTTACTAGGGCTTTTTAAAGCGGTACTAATACTTCGCATGTTCTTGATTCTATGTCTCTGTTTATACAACTCAGGATTGTATTAGCTTTTTTGGCTGCTAATGCACACTGCTGGCTCATAGTCAAATGACCGTCCACTAGGAATCCAAGATCCCTCTCACTGTTACTGTTTTTAAGCCAGCTCTTGCCTAATATGTACTTGTACCTTTGATTTTTCCTGCCTAAAGTGTAAGATTTTGTTTTTCTCGCCATCGAAGCTCATTTTGTTGGGCCGGGCCCATTGTTCAAGTTTGTCAAGATCTTTTTGGATCCTGAGTTTTTCTTCTGGGGTGTTGGCTACTCCTACCAGTTTGGTGTCATCTGCAAGTATGGTAAAGAAAGATCAAAGCAATTGGTTGATGTTTTTTCCCAAAAAAACCTTTATTATTAGAGAATACTTACATTTATTTAAACCTCTTTCAGTTTCTATAAGTAAATGTTCTTTCATAGGCTTCAGATTTGATTTGTAATGAAAAACCTGATACAATATCAGGTAGCGGATACAAACCGAAAGATAGGTTTCAGTTTTCATTCCATTACCTATCATGAAATTGCTAAGAAAAAAAAAATGTTGATTAATGCAACCATTCAGTTGAGTCTCAATCTTTTGCCTTCCCAGCCAGTGTGATAAATGACTAATAATAACTATTTTGGGGCACTGTCAACCTTTGGCAATTGGCAAGCACCAATAACTTATGAGCTGTTTCTTTTACTATTGAGGCCGCAATTAAAGAAAACAGATTTACTTTGCATTTTGGAATCACTGATGCCTTGAGACACATTTGTTGGGTGCAATAATATGCATGTTATGTCTTTTTGAAAGCATAATTAAAATCCAGATGTTAAAAAAAATAACCACAGAAGTGAGCTATTTTATTAGCCACAAAAGTGATCTAACTTAGTCTGGCATTTACCTAATTATCCATCTGTTCTCCTCTTCTTTTAACTGCAAATGAAAAATGCATCAACTCTTGGATGAATGCTGTTTTATATACAGTAAATAAACCTATGGAGCATTTCTTCCATTTTGTTTTTTAGCACAAGATGGAATCAATAACAGATATACATGAAATAAATGCTACACTGCACATGGAGGAAATGCTTCTGTCATAGAAGCATTGTAACTGGATAACTAAGCAGTGCTGATGTCAAAATTATGTGCAAGGAATATAACCATCAGTAGTGATGCAAAATCTTACCCTCTGTTAATTCTTCTGTTTCTCCTTTAAAACATTTTAGGTAGAGTGCTATCAATTCATCAAACGGCATATTCTTCTATAGGTTTTGTCAATTAGATTAAGCAAAAAAACCCCAAATCTGGATTGTAAACTTCTACGTGCAACTGTGCAAATCAGGTTTGTTAATGTTGCAGCTTTGTTGAAAGTATTGTAATGTATGTACAGTCCAAAAAACCCCCACAAAAAAACAAAAACCCGAATCTTTCCCCCTCAAAAAGGGGGACCCAAAACAGAAATAATATCTTCCTCTTACGCCAGGAGGAAAGAAAGACAGTCCATAATGATGAAAAAGAAAGCAAAAGAGGTTTGGATTTTTCTGTACCTGTTCAAATGTATGTATGAAATTTGGATTATTAGTTCCAGATTATTTTAGCTATTAATCACATCAGCGCTATGCTGTCTAAACAACAACAAAATGTGTTTGAAGCCCATTTTACCTTGCTGGGTCAAATATGCAGAAGTTTGTGTCACTCTATAATATTTTATTACATCGGAGGTTAGCACTAACTTGCACCTAGTGACACCTCAGTATGGAGACTGTGCCTGTTAACCTAAATAAAGAAATTAACATTATTCACTCTGCCTATCTGTTGGGATTTTGGCTGGCACTTCCGCTAGAGATATTTTGCTGCAACACAGTAGTTCCATAGATAAACATACTGAATAGAGATATTTCAAGGTGGACTTTTTTAGTCCTTTGACATTCATTTTTTACCCCAATATAAACAACTTTTGCTTTATTTTTGGCACTGGTTTATAGATTTATTACTCTGCTTTTCTTTGTGTAGAAATATGAAATTCTGATACTATGTGCGAATAAAATAAACGTAGAAATATAAAACCTCTTGCAATAGAAAACTTGCAGTAACTTAGCTTAATAAATTGCAATAGCCAAACAAATATTAATCACATCCGTATGTTCAGTCTTTAAGGAACTATACCCCTCCATTATTAACAATTTCATTTTTAAAAAGTGAAGACAAGACAGACGAAAATCTTAAGGAAAGCTGTATCATAACAAAACAAAATGTATAAAAAACATCAAGCATCCACTACGTTTTGGACAGTTGTTGTTGTTGTTGTTGTTATTATTATTATTATTATTGTGGTTTGGCAATGTTCTTTACACATCAGGATGCAGTGATAATCCTTTATGAATCTTTAGATAATTAAACTTCATTGAATAAATTGAAAGAGTCCATTTCTGATTTTTCCCCATACTTTCTTTTCTTTTACTCCTCAATGCATTTTGCATGAACTTGGCTGTCCTCTATTCCATTGCAAATTATAGCAATATGTAAGAAAATTAAACATGTGTATTCCAGCTTGGATTAACACCTCACTCAGTTGTGGCCTGAGCTGTAGTAAGTTTTGTACATCTACCAAACTGTCACAAATAATGCAATAATTGCCAAAAAAAAATTAGGGTCTTTTTTTTTTGGCATTTGCCACATGACCTACTTGGTCAGAAAGAACTACATGTTTTTGGAATTTAAGCTTTGTTATGAAACATATGGTTTAGATTGAGGGAAAGAATTCTGTATGCAAAACTAATCTTAAAACATTTGAAGGCATATGTAGTGAAGTGGCTGAAAGCATGAGATGAGCTTCAGATGAAGCTATTGTGTTTCAAAACTAAATTCTTCCACAAATTCTTTTTACAAGCCAGTTTCGCTGAACTTCAGCAACATATAAACACAGTTATAGTTAGATGTCCCCAGCTTAACACTCAGCCTTTAGCTATTGCACAGATCTACTTTGATGCTCTTTAATTACTACATTTCCCATGGAGCTGTCTGAACAAGTGATATTTTTGGATATTTTTGTTTGTTTTAAAGAAAGATATATTAATTCATTCTGAAGATCAACAGTTGCTTTTCCTATCATTCTATTTTCACAACAATACTTGGTGAGGCAGGCTTATCTAAGATATGGTGATTGGCCCAAAGTCACTCAGTCAACTCCACAGTTGAACGGAAATATCCACCTGCATTTCATATTTGACTTGACACCTCTGAATGATGCAGTCCCTCAGAACAATGTTCCTAAATCTTGGCAATTTTAAGGTAAAGGTTTCCCCTGACCGGTCATGTCTGGCTCTAGGTTAGGCATGTTAAACTCGCAACGTCATGTGATGTCGCACAATTTGCCATTGCCAGCAATAGGGTGGGCACGGCTTCCAGATGATGCGTCCAGCCCGCAGGCTGGCAATTTGACACCCCTGCTCTAGATGCTCATCTCTGTTTCCTAACCAAGGAGCCAGTGCTGTCTGAAGACACTTCCATGGTCATGTGACTATATACAGTATCTATATGCTGAGGTGCACAGAACACTGTTACCTTCCCACCAGAGTGGTACCTATTTATCTACCTGCATTTGTATGCTTTCCAACTTCTAGATTGGCAGGACCTGGGGCAAGAATGGGAGTTAATTCTGTCACATGGTACTTGGGTCTCAAGCAGCCAACTTTTTGGTCAACAAGCCCAGCATCTTAACCGCTAGGCTGCCATGTCCCTTAACTTAAAGATAAAGTGGATTTCAACTCCCACCATCAGATACCTGAGATGGTTGCATACCCCAATTCCAATCTAACACCTTAACCACTACAGAAAATAGGTTCTTCTTAATGTAGCATAATGCAAAACTCAAATAATGATACTAAATAAGAATAATAATCTAATATCAGATTAGAAGAGAACAACAATGCAGAGATCTACAACAGCCTTTTTCAATCGGCATTCCCTGAGATATTGTAATTTTAAAAAACCCAGTGTTTTATACTTTATGCTAGAACTCATATTTTTACACGTCATATTTAACTGCAGACCTGCTGCTTTGTAAACATTACAAAATGTGTGGATTCTGTAGGTTAGAAGTGAATTGTATTGTGACGTTTTCATGTTTTGGGGTGATTTTTATGCAAGCGGTCTCTGAGCCTTTAAAATTATTCCCAATGTTCCTAATCTACAGGGTTATTATTTGAATAGTTGAAGTACCCTTTGTTTAGAAGAATAGTTTTCTGAATATCATTGAGTCTCTAGCATATTGCATTGTCATATTACTTTGCTACAAAAGTCAAAAGCTCAGTAGTTTCATTTGTTTAGAAGTATGATTCAACTAGCTCAGCTTTAATGCTTCCTGTGCAGTAAGCTTTTAAAAGCAACCATACAAGTGTTCACCATCTGCTGAATTAGTATTTTATTTTTCCCAGCCCGTTTGTGTGACCGTATGCAAAATTGCATACTCCTGTTCTTCATGTCCCAGGACAACCTCACAAATGAGAAAGTTATTTCTTAAAAGGGATGGGTCGTGGAGAAGCATACAATCATTTATGAAACTTAAAACAAGTGGAACCAGACATAGGATACTGCCAAACAAAATATGAAATACAATTCATCTAAATTACTACTCATTGTCTTTTCAGTATAATCTTAGGCCAAATTCTGCACTCCATGTATCACATGTTGAGTATTTTAAATAAGGACAATTCTGTCAGTGGGTAATGAATATACACCATTAGGAAAATTTCAAAATTAAGCCACATTCAGTTGAGTAAGACAGCAGTTAGTATCTGTGCATCCTTTTAGTCCTCTTTTAAAATAACAGAGCAACAAACTAACAGAGTTGGAAGGAACCTTGAAGGTCTTCCAGTCCAACCCCTTGCTCAATCAGGAGACCCTATACCATTTCAGACAGCTGATTGTCCAATCTCTTCTTCAAAACCTCCAGGGATGGAGCACCCAAAACTTCTGAAGGCAAACCGTTCCATTGATTAATTGTTCTCGCTGTCAGGAAATAATAAAAAATTGGTCACCATTAACATATTTGATGGCAACACATCCTGTATCACTTTAAGGCAGGGCTTTTCAACCAGTGGTACAGGTACCACCTGTGGTACATTGGCACCTGGCAGGTGGTACATGGCCATCCTAGAAAAGTAGCAGGGGAGGGTAATGAGCTGAACTGGTGGCAGCACCGCACAAGCCTGAGCAAGAGATGGCTGGAGCTGCAGGGCTATCAGGGCTCAGTGGAAGCACCAGGATCAGCGCCAGGCTCCAGCTGGAGCTCGCCGCTGATCCTGGTGCTTCTGCTGAGCTCTGAAGAAGCACCAATCAGCTGGAAAGCAGCATTGATCCTGGCACTTCTGCAGAGCCCAGAAGAAGCATTGATCAGCTGGAATGTTGCAGCATCTCCAGGGTCTTGTGATTTATGTTCAGATGCTTGGCAACTGATTCACATTTATGACAGTCACAGTGTCCCAGGGTCATGTGAAGTGACCAAAATCTGCTGTAATCACCCAGCAGATGGGGAGAATAAAAACCAAACATCCCCCACCCCACCCCCACTACCAATCCTCAACAGAAATGCTCACAACAATGAAAACCTCAGACAGGAGGAAGAGTGTGGCCGGGTGGGCAGGCAGATGTCTTGGTCGGCTGTGGCTTGGGGGGTACTTTTTTCAGTGCCATTGTAACTTCAAACAGTCACTAAGTGAATTGTTGTAAGTCGAGGACTACCTGTACTTTATCACTTTTTTCCCCTTTTTTTTGGGTCATCAAGTTTTTGACCTCTTGCTAGGCTACTGGTGGTACTCAGATATTGCCATATCCTAAAAGTGGTACAATGGGTGAAAAGGTTGAAAAGCCCTGCTTTAAGGAACACTTCCTTCCCTCAAACCAGATAAATCCCTGGATTAATCTCATTTGTTGAGACCTTTTTAATTGTTGAAGGAGAAACAGCAAAAGTATACTTAAGTAAGTTTGAAGAAGCTGATAAGGACTGTGGGGAACCAGGCATACTATACATCAATCAACTGCATAATTAGGAGTCTACATGCCCAACCAGTACTATTATATGCTTTACTTTCTTAAAGTTTTTGTCACTAGGATTAAAATAGACTTTTGACATTTAATGAATTTTCTGAAAGAGATCATCAGTTTCTGCCTGTTCTTTTGTTTTGTCTGTTGTGAGTTCAGCTTCCTGGCTCCATTATTGGACTAGTCTTGGCCTTTACAGCCTTATGCAGAGTAATCTGATTCTTTTTACTATTTATTTCGTGAGACGATAATCGTATGGATAACATGAAAGTGTATTTTAGTTCGGAGGCTGACCCAACTCAGCTATTCATGCTTCATAATCAAATTAATGTTGTCCTAGCTATAAATCAGATTAAACTAGGTATCATATTGGGAATCTGCGCCTGGGGCTTTCAAAATAATATTATCCTCACTCCAGCTAATTTACTATAAATTCAGGATGACATGATAGCAGTGTTCCAATATTTGAAGGGCTGCTACAAAATAGAATAGAGGGTCAACCTATTCTCCTAAGTACCAGAAGGTAGGACAAGGAGCAACGGATGGAAATTAACCAAGAAGGGAAGCAACCTAGAACTAAGGAGAAATTTTCTGACAATGAGACCAATTAACCAGCGGAACAGCTTGCCTTCAGAAGTTGTGGGTGCTTTATCATTGGAGGTTTTTAAGAAGAGACTGGACAGCCATTTGTCTGAAATTGTGTAGGGTCTCTACTTGAGCAGGGGTTGGACTAGAAGACTCCAAAGATCCCTCCCAACTCTGTTATACTGTTAATTTGGTTTTGAAGTATACTATATTCTTTCCCTCCCTTACTGTGAGGCTCTATTGGTTAATTCAGCCATCTCTCTAAATTAGAGTATTTTGCACCGAGACAGAGCACTGTAGTTGAACAACAGAAAACAATGCTGGTGCATTTTGGTCTACTTTCTTTTGCCCACAGAAATTGGAATAGAGAAGATGATCGATTGAGCCACAAGAAAGGAATACCATTGTTTTTTAAACAAATAAACAAACAAACAAACAGGGAGAAGATTCCTTTTCCTGCTTTGGAATTTAATTGAAACATGGAATGCTAACAAAGTTGCTATCTATTGTTCAGTGAAAGAAAAGACAATCACACGCCTACTTGTGATTGTCACCATGATAGTAAGCAAGAGTAAGGATATCATATGTTTTCTGTGAGAATCCATAAAAAAATTTCTTCTTCTCTGAAATAATTTTAAAGCAAGTTTTCTTCCATTCCACTGAATTAACCTGGCTTAAAAAAAAAAAAAAGGGAAAAGCAGTGAACTTACAAAAAGTGAGCTGAATATTATATAAAGCACTGCTAAACGAAAACCTGGCAATGTGATCATCTTCAGATTTACCCTAATTACTTGAAGGAATCCATTGGGACTTCAAACAGATGCCATAAATTGTACATAATTTGATAGGTTTACTGGTAGGACATCCACCTGCCAATGGTTAGCTAACACTCACCAACTCATTTTGTGGTCTTTTTTAACAGCACATCCTTTGTGCAGCTGGAAGGCCATGCAAATTTTGAATGCCTGAGATTTGTTCTAAGTGGTATTGACATTGGGGATGGGGGGAACTGAAAGAATGGAATGTAATACACAGAAGGCTCAGTTCTTTGGAACTGATTACATGTCTAACACACCCTTCCCTCCAAAAAGGAAAGAAAAAAGAAAAGGAAGCAATAGAATCTTTGCGACTTCAGATTACATTCAGGGATATTCAATTCCAGTGTTATTCAACAGGTGGTAAAGGCCTGGTTGAGATTAACATCTGGCCTATAAGCATCCTAATGGTTAACTTCTTCCTGTTCAATGCAATAGTAAACATGAAAATTGGTATTTTGTTTTTATTGCTTTACCTTGCCTTGTCAATCCCTTCTTGACTGGAACTATTTGTAAATAACATTGAGTTATCTGAAAATTATACCGATTAGGAAATATACAGGGAAAGGTAGAAAATATCAAGTAATTAAAAGAAGAGTAAAGATTCCTCCAATCTGGTATTGCTACTGATGGTCTGGGTTATGGATTTTATCTCTTCCTCTCCATTCAGACAGGGCGAAACGAGGTTGCAAGGAACAAAGCATTTTATGGCTTTGTAACAAACATCACCCTCGACTCCTTGGGTGTGAGAATGTGATACATAAGGATGAAAAGAGTGACATTTGTCACATGACATCCCAACACATGTTTTGTCATTTTGGCTTCATTGTAATTAGGAACAGATGCCTATGTTTTTCAAACAGCAGGTGGGAAGAAAAACCATATTGTAAAGCTGGAGGACACATTAAGGGGAGGCATCTCAAGATATACTTTATGTAACTTTGATATTGGGAAATATATTATCTATATCAGAGGTTGCCAGTCTTGAGTTTCCCAGCTAGCCACATTGACTGAGGAATTCTGGGAGTTGGAGTCCACATGTTTTAAAGTAGATTTTGGTATAATCCAAAAAGGCAATAGTAAATTTCTAAGACTTAATGAAATTATCGCTATACCACCCAACCTGGCCATTGAATCTCAATTTTGAAGACAGTTATATTTTAACAATACTCATTCAATGGACCAGTTATGATGTGATGATCAGTTCAGATCTAGGCTGAAGAAATTTGGATGACTATAAACTGGAGGCAAAGTTTTTGCTGCCCTCTAATAATTGCCTGGATTTTTACCAGCCAGATAATAGCGATTAGCTCTATTTATGATTATTTATCCCTGCCTCATTTCATGTTAATCTTGACATTAAATGTTAATGTTAAGAAATTTAAATGCCATAATAGTTAACAATTGGGAGTTCATTGCAATACCCATGTCAATAAAGCTAGTCAGATATGTTCCACGAGAATTAATTGGCAAAATTAAACCCATATCTTCCTGCGTAAGTTACATAATACTGACATTCTTAAAATGTGTCTTTTGCCATCTGCACTCAGCATGTTGTCACACACAGTTGTTAACTTTGAAAAGCAGTCTTGCTAAACAAAAGCTATAGAATAAATGGGTTGCCATAAGAAAACAATTTAAAAGGAGTCACCTGTTGAGAAAAAACACTTAATCAAACCAGGGTAAGGAATGAGACCACCCAAGATTAGAGAGATTTCTCCCACCCAGAAACCAACATCAGTGTGGCAGTTTTGAGGCAGGTACACTGAAATATGTGAAGTGCTGTGGGAGCCTATAATCAGAATCAAAATAGACATAAGCCTTTTCTCAGAAGTGAATTCCCAGAGACCAAAGAGATAAGACTCCATGCAAGTTAATTGGCAACAGATGATGCAAATGAAAACTGATTTATAGGATATGTTAGGTAGGAGAGAAAAACAGATTGGTTTAATATCTGTAACACTTGAACTTGGGCCTAGATTTAGATTATTCTTAATGCTTCTAGCAATGCTCAGGCCTCCATAGAAGTCATCCGCACACATGTGAATTGGTGCCAAAAACAACAACAACAACAACTAAATAATTGGAGGGTATAGAATACAATATTTTAGGTTTTCTTTAAAAAAACAACAACAGAAGTGTGTGGTTGTCCTCTTAGTTTTTTTTTCCTGTGAGTGTTGTATAAGTCTGGAAGCATTTCAGAGGGGACCTGAATAGAAACTTGTGTTCAAGATAAGCGTTCTCAACTTAAATATATTATGTTGACCTAGCTGGGAATGTGTGGTTTTAGTGAAGGGATGCATACAGGGAAGTGTCAACTCTATTCTGGAAATAATTTAGGTTTGGAATTCATGATGGGATATCAAATCAAATTTGACTGGACCAACATGTCAATTAATGTTATCCAATGTGGTCTGGATCATCTGGTTATGGTAGCCTTTCTGTTGTTTAGCATTACCTAAATGAACAATGATCTGTGAATCACCAAACAAGCAAACTTCATCCTGGATCAATTTTTATTCAAGTGCCAACCATTACATTTATTTTCTAACTGCTATTCCCTTCTGGTCTCAGTGTATTAGTCTGTGAGACAAGATTCACAGTAAGCACTTCGTGGTTTGTTTCTACAATGAAATGTCATAGGAAATTCTACTTAATCTGGAAGTGTCAATTGATGCAGAAAACAGACTACAATTGTTCTTTATTTACTTTTAGTTCCTGTTTAAAGTGCCTGCCTTAACCTATAAAATCTTCCATAGCTTGGAACCATAGTGTTTGAAAGAATACCTCTTTATAATTTTTGTACCTAAGATCATCCCCAGAGGAATGGATCTATTTTCTCTGCCAAGTAGGGTGCAGCAAATGGTTATCTGAAGCATTTTTCCAGGGATGGCCCCCATTCCATTGAAATGTCCCCCCTAATGAAAGAATCTGTCCTGCCCGGTGTAGCATCCCTTTGCTTTTCATTTCTGAGCAAAAGCATTTGCAATATGTAGCCCATTTAATAATGTGTTAAAACCATTGTTTTAACACAGAACCGATGGGAAACTGTTCAACCTGCGAAGACTTCAGGCTGTCACCAAGGTAAAGGAGACTGTGCTACGAGATCTCCTCTTTGCTGATGACTGTGCCCTTAATGCAGGATCGGAGCAGGAAGTGCAAGCCAGCATGGACAAATTTGCAGCCGCTTGTGACAACTTTGGCCTCCTCATCAACATGAAGAAAACTGAAGTGATGTACCAGCCAGCTCCAAAAGCCCAATATCAAGAGCCTACCATCACAGTAAAGAGACAAAAGCTGCAAGCAGTGGATCAATTTACGTATCTTGGTAGTACCCTCTCCTGTGCAGTGACAATTGACATCGAGGTCAACTGTAGAATTGCCAAGGCAAGTTCTGCATTTGGCAGACTGCAGACTAACGTGTGGGACCGCCGTGGAATAAGTCTTGGTACCAAGCTTAAAGTTTACCAGGCAGCAGTGCTAACTACCCTATTGTATGCTAGTGAGACCTGGACAGTGTACAGGAGGCATGTTAGGCAACTGAACTACTTCCACATGACTTGCCTTCGTAGAATTCTGAAGATCCGGTGGCAGGATAAGATACCAGACACAGATGTCCTCTCCAGAGCAGGCCTATCATCAGTTTACACTCTGTTGATGAAAGCCCAGATGCGCTGGGCAGGCCATGTTGTAAGGATGCCAGATCATCGCATCCCTAAACAGCTCTTCTACGGTGAACTGTCTCAAGGAAAGCGGTTGCACAGGGGACAAAAGAAGCGATACAAAGACACGTTGAAAGCCTCTCTTAAGTCCCTGGATATTAACACCATCTCTTGGGAACTTCTGGTGCATGATCGACCGACATGGTGCACCTTGGTGTACCAGGGTTGCCAGACATATGAACACAGAAGGACAATCTTGGCACAAGAGAAGTGAGCACTCCGCAAAGCCAGAGCTGCAAATGCTGAAGTAACAGTGTCTACATTTCTTTTTCAGTATGTGGCAGAACATTCCGTGCTAAACATCGGTCTTATTAGCCATCTGTGGACACATCGTTGATGGCCCATAACCCACAAGATGTCAAGGTCTTCATTGAAATCAATGGACGAACAACAACAACAAAAAAATTGTATTTTTTAAAAACATGTTTACTGCAGCTTTCATGCTCTGGGTTACTGTTTTATCATATTGTTTCGGATAGTTATTGTTGTAGTATCTATTTTCACAATTGTGTTTACTGTTTTCATTTTAAGATCAACCACTTTCACACATTTTTAAATGGAAGCAATATACATTTCAAATACACGCACATGTATTTCATTGAAAACCCTTTAATTTCCCCTCCTTCTTGGGTTTCAGAATTGGGAAGAGGGACATGGAGAAGTGCAAATGAGACCACCAGCAAGTAGCAGCTGCAGTGTAAAACAGCAGGAAAGACTAGTTTAGTGGGAAGACTGTGTAGGTCTCCTCTTTTTTTTTTTTTTTTTTTGGTAAAAGATTGTGACAACATGAAAGACTGTGGGACTCTTGAAAATCAAATAAAGGTCTAAGGGTGTTACAGCCAGAAGTAAGGAGGCTGGGAGGTTGCAATTAAAAGGATACATCACTGAAAGAAATTACTCATCCTTTTCAATCCCAGCCCCCAGTTCAAACTTTTTCAATTACACCAAGCTGAAATTTCACCAACAATTACTGGGGGAGGAATCCAAACCAAACATGCTTAAAAAGGGGGGTAAAAAAAGAGACATTTCAGTTATGCTCTGCTCTAAAATTCTTGTAACAATTGTCCTCATCCTCAGTAGAAAAATTAATTTTGAGGAGCATATAATTTGGAACTATTTCATACAGTAAACACAACTTAACTCCTAGTGATGGTTTGGGCACAGTTGTACTGTTTTTATTTTTTGGCAGGATGCAGTTATAGTTTGCCAATGCCTGCATCTGGAATATTTTTTTCCCAACTTCTCAGATACTCTACAGCTCTGGGACTTCCTGGTTTTCTCACAACTCTAAAAGTTAATCATTTTAATGATTACTCAAGGTTGACTGGTGTTCCCACCTAAATGAACATTTCATGTATTACATAGCCACAATTCTTCAGCTTTTCTGTAGGAATGCATTTGGGGAGAAGCCATGGCAGTTTGAACAATTCTCTGAGTTGTGAATTGGATGCTCATATTCACAGAATCACATTTTTGATATAGTTTACAAAAAGCAGTGCCGATTTTTAAGAGGACCTAAACAGTTTTGAAATCCATTTTCTAATCCTCCAAAATATTAACAATCAATATTGCCATAGATGTTATTTTCTCCTGGCTTCTATTTTAATCGTACAAAACCTGGATAAAAATATGTGTATGGAGGATAAATAATAGAACAGAATAACAGAGTTGGAAGGGATCTTGGAGATCTTCTAGTCCAACCCTCTGATCAAGCAGGAGACCCTATACCATTCCAGACAAATGACTGTCCAATCTCTTCTTAAAAGCCTCCAGTGTTGGAGCACCCACAACATCTGAAGGCAAACTGTTCCACTGGTTAATTGTTTTCACTGTTAGGAAATTTCTCCTTAATTCTAGGTTGCTTCTCTCCTTGATTCTTCTCCACCCATTTCTTGTCTTGCCTTTTTGCAGGTGAATATATCATAGCATAGAAGTTGTAGAGAGCTACTGCCTTTTACAGCTTGTTGTGTGTTTTAGTATGCTAGGCAACTGAACTACTTCCACATGACTTGTCTTCATAGAATTCTGAGGATCCGGTGGCAGAATAAGATATCAGACACAGATGTCCTCTCCAGAGCAGGCCTATCATCAGTTTACACTCTGTTGATGAAAGCCCAGATGTGCTGGGCAGGCCATATTGTAAGGATGCCAGATCATCACATCCATAAACAGCTCTTCTATGGTGAGCTGTCTCAAGGAAAGCGATCACATGGGGGACAAAAGAAGCGATACAAAGACACGTTGAAAGCCTCTCTTAAGTCCCTGGATAGTAACACCATCTCTTGGGAACTTCTGGCGCATGATTGACTGACATGGCGTACCTTGGTGCACCAGGGTTGCCAGACATATGAACACAGAAGGACAATCTTGGCACAAGAGAAGCAAGCACTCCGCAAAGCCAGAGCTGCAAATGCTGAATTAACAGTGTCTACATTTCTTTGTTCAGTATGTGGCAGAACATTCCGTGCTAACATTGGTCTTATTAGCCACCTACGGACACATTGTTGATGGCCCATAACCCACAAGATGTCAAGGTCTTCATCGAAATCGATGGACGAACAAGTATGTGAACCCATCTCCTCTTTTGCCTCTGCTTAATGGGTTAAACCAGTGGTTCTCAACCTTTTTAATGCCGTGACCCCCAACTGGTCGTAAGTCGAGGACTACTCAACCGGTTGTAAGTCGAGGACTACTCAACTGGTGCAGCACCGTTTGCAGACTGGGACTTTTGGCAGGCTCAGCAGGGCAGAAACAGCCTGGACAATTCCTATTGGCTTTTGAAAGCCAATAGAATTAGACTCTATTCAAGAGAGTCTATTCTATTGGCTTTCAAAAGCCAATAGAATAAAAGGGAGTAGCACAGCTAAGGAAAAGGGGGAAAAAATGGCAGACTGCGTTGTTTGGCGACCCCCGTGAAATGGTCGTTTGACCCCAAATGGGTTCCCGACCCACAGGTTGAGAACCACTGGGTTAAACAGACCTTAAGATGCTCGTCTTTTCACAGTCTTCCCAAAAGTAGTAGTAAACAGTAGTAGTTGACATAAGAATAGTTTGCTGAGTTTTCCATTAGTGTATATTTACTAATGTCGCTAATTGAGAAGGTAATGCGTACTCAGAAGCTACACTCAATGTGTTTTATTCTCTTATGTATGTCCTTTAAAAGAAAATTACATTGTGGGTTCATATGGGCCCAATCATAACATCAGGCATCCATACTGAACAAGTATAAACTTCAATCAAATATTCATGCCTCTTTCATAGTCTTCATAGCCCTCGTTCACCACTTAAAAGGAAGGACCAAAGGATTTATGATGAAATCAGAATTGGGGTTCTTAAAGAATATTTCATATGTTGAACAGGCAAGATGGCAAAGATCAAACTAAAGGCCTAAACACTAGAATAAACTTAGCAGGCATTTTTCTAAAGTGTAGGCAGATGGCCTAATTCAGGGGTGTCAAACTCACAACGTCATGTGATGTGCAGTGAGATATTGTGACTTTTTTGCCATTGCCGGTGCAGTTTCACTATGATGCATCCAGCTCATGGGCTGGCAGTTTGACGCCCCTTGCCTAATTGCTCTCTAGCCCAGTTTTGATGACACGACTATCACTGATTCCAGAAAAACTCTCACAGCTCTCAACACCTCATCTGGAAGTTGGGTCATGGCAACTGGACTTCTTTTCTTTTCGATTTGAAATGTTTTGCTGCTTATCCAAGTAGCTTCTTCCATCTGAGCAAGTTGGTTAGGGGGACCCCATAGACTGAAGAAGCTATTTGGATAAGCAGCATTTTAAACATTTCAAACCAAACAAATAAGTAAACAAAAAAAAGCCTAGTTGCCATGACTAAACTTCCAGACTACTCTACTTAGATGACTGAGAATCTTCATCATCCATATTGCCTCAAACCTAGAGCATTTTTTTCTCTAGATGAGAAATCTCTCAGTTTTAATTTGAGTGCAGGGTTATGAAACCGAGTGCCATCCTGGTGAACATCTTTGTAACTTATGTGTGTATATATGCATGTATGTATCTCATTTAGAAACTGCCCATTTCCCCCATACAGGAACTCTGGGCAGTGTACAAATGGAATACTAAGAGGATAGTACTGGTAGAATACAAATAGAGTATCTGTTGAACTTCATTGCCTCATGGTATCTTCACAAACTGAAATATATAGCAGGCAAATTATGTAATAGTAGGTGTATTTTCTGGATTATTTCAATTGGGATTAGCACCTAGAGCCCAGGGAATGATATTTGAAGAAACTATTGACTGTCTTTGAGTTGAAGAATCCTTGTGCTGATTTTAAAGGTAATGAATCCAAGAAAAAAAATGAGCCGAAGTAAGCTTAAGAACTAATCGATAGAAAATCTTTTAATCAGTGAAGTTGAACTTCCTTTCTTCCTGGTGAGGTGACAAATAGTCTTCTAGATTACAGGGAAACCCATCCTAGTCAAAGCTTTGGGTATAGATTCTAGAATAACAGAAGGAAAGCAAAATACAATGAAAAGACATGAAAAAGATTCATAAGAACAAACCAATGACAGCAGATCCAGCAACTTAGAACTGACAATAAAGATACTGAAACGATAGTTACCCTCTGTCTTTTAGTATTGATGATTAAGAAGCTGTCAAGAAATGTACATCTAAAATGAGCACCCAATGAATTAGCACCAAGAGCTAGAAATAAAAGCCTTGAATAAGATATTCAGATGACCTGATGTGTCCATTCCTGGTCAAAATCATGCATGCAGGCAGTCTTTTTCTCTATGGCATGCTATGGATGCAAAAGTTGGAATCTGAAGATGCAGAATAGAAAGAGTATGTTTCTGAATGTTGCTTGTTAAAGGAAATAAAATTAGGACTATTATGTTGTGGAGAATAGAATGTAGTCGATACAATTTGCTCACAACAGATGTGAGATCAAGAGTTTAATCTCTCAAAACGCAGTGCCAAAAGGTGTGTGAGAGATCAGCATCATTGTAAGATAGGTAAAGAAATGGGAGGCTGTATTAGAGGAAAAAAATATTCATGTCATATTTAATGCATTTAATGTGCTCAAGATTATTTTGCCACTTGTCCCCCTCCTAGAGCCAATCAACCACCACATTTTGGAAATGCATGGGAGATGCTTGTACTGTATTAATATACAGTACCTTGGTATTGCCATTCATGAGAAAGCATGTGATAGACAATTGTATACTATAGGTAATAACAGAATAACAGAGTTGGAAGGAACCTTGAAGGTCTTCTAGTCCAACCTCTCTGCTCAAGCAGGAGAGCTTATACCAGTGGTGGGATTCAAATGCCTGAACATCCGGTTCTTTGCATGGATGCAGCCCTGGGCCTCCAAGGCCTAGAATGGACTTCCAGAAGTGACATCCATGTACTTCCTGTGGGCTGTTCTAAGCCTGGGAGGCCTCCTCCAGGCCTCTGTGGCCTAGAACGGACTTCCAGAAGTGACATCAATGCATTTCTGGCAGGCCGTTCTAGGCCTGAGAAGCATCCACCAGGCCTAGAATGGACTTCCGGAAGTGATATCCATGCACTTCCAGTGGGCCATTCTAGGCCTGGGAGAACTCCTCCAGGCCTCCAAGGCCTAGCATGGATTCAGCCGGTTCTCCAAACTCAACAAAATTTAGCTATTGGTTCTACCAAACTGATATGAACTGACTGAATCTCATCACTGACTTATACCATTTCAGACTGGCTGTCCAGTCTCTTCTTAAAAGCCTCTTGTGATGGAGCAGCTACAACTTCTAAAGGCAAACCATTCCATTGGTTAATTGTTCGCACTGTTAGGAAATTTCTCCTTAGTTCTAGGTTGCTTCTCTCCTTGATTAGTTTCCATCCATTGCTTCTTGTCCTGCCTTCTGGTGCTTTAGTAAATAGGTTGACCCCACTCTTCTTTATGGCAGACCCTCAGATATTGGAGCACTGCTATCATGTCATCCTTAATCCTTCTTTTTACTAGACTAGACATATCCAATTCCTGCAATCTTTCTTCATATGTTTTAGCCTCCAGTGCCCTAATCATCTTTGTTGCTCTTCTCTGCATTCTTTCCAGAGTCAGAAGGTCTATAACCCTCAAAGATCTGGGGCTTTTCTAAGTCCAGAACTGATATCTCACAGATTTAAGGAGAACTAGGAAATCAAGAATGCCTCTGGGTTCCTGCAGAGCTCACATATAGAAGATTGAAGGAGCAATGGAAAAGCAGCCACAGAGAAACAGCGTAATAGCTCCAATACAGAAAGTGAAAATGTCACAAGCCAAGTTCAGCTGAATGATACAATCACATTGCCTTGTAATTAAATCACATCACTGCAATTTTGCACAATCTTACTGCTTCACATATTTGTATTGGAGCCAATAATGGTTTTGAACGGGCTTGTTATGGATTTGTGAGTGGATATATCTATATGTGCATATATAATAAATGTATATACATACCACTTTGTACATTCCTACAAGATACAAATGTGGGGAAATTGCTGTTGTTGTGAGGAAATGGCCTGAGTATGCAACAAACACCTTTGTAAAATTCTTTGAATTCCAGGCCTAAGGGGTTCTTGTTAATAGTTCTTTTTTCCATAGTCACGCACACAGTGACTGGAAATTGTCTACTTCAAGAATGAGCATAGCCTCAATACTACATTAATGCAGTCATTCAGAGGAAAGCTCTTTACAAGATAAAATGTATAAATGAATTGTATCTGAGTGGCTCGTTGCTTGCTCAACACCTTGGGCAAATATTTGTTTTGTACTGTAGGATATATCTGGCATTGTTCAAACAATCCCTTCTTTCAAAGTACATGCCTTTTTGAACAAAAATCAATGTATCCCTGTCTTTCAAAAAGCTTACGCAACCTTGGAAAGGTTTTGTACGCTGACTTCCAATGGGAATATTAATCCTTTCATCAGTTCATCTATCAATCATTAAGAAGAAATATCCCCAGGGGTTTTTGCATGTTGCATGTCTTGAGGAGCTTATTCCAAGTTTTAACTCTTCACTGCAGTCCTAGACAAGCATAGAAATGGGGAAAAGAAAATCCATTGGAGCACAGGAATTGTTAGTTGCTGTGAAAAATTCATTCCCAGCAGAGAACAGCACCCAAACTGGCACATGTTCCCTTATCTCCATATATTTAGCTGCATTATTCAGAACTGTCATTTTTCAATGCATAGGAATATTCTGAAAATTTGAGAGTCCAGGATTTCAAAAGTGAAAGTGAGGATGGAATGCAAGTATGACTAAAGGCCATTCTAATATATATTCAGCATACTTTTTTGGCTTGCTCTATTTTGCTTTGACTATTATGAGTCATGCTGAACTGATTCTATACCCCAAGCCTACTAAAACCATGTTTATTTCCCATGAATCTGGAGCACTCACCATGTAAGCACTCTAGTTAATCTATGGTTGCTGTTAGCTTATTCCTCAAAACACATTATTTTGCTCAGCCTATTCTAATTCGTTGTATAGTTTCACATATATAATTTGATTTTAATTTACATGTCTCAAGCAGGGTGGAAAACAAAAGCTTTCCTATCCTGATAAGGCAACCGTGAACTATGATAAGGAGCCATAGTGGTGCAGTGGTTAGAATGTAGTATTGTGGGCAAACTCTGCCCACAGTCTGGAGTTCAATTCTGACCAGCTCAAGGTTGACTCAGCCTTCCATCCTTCTGAGATCAATAAAATGAGTACCCAGATTGTTGGAGGCAATATGCTGACTCTGTAAACTGCTTGGAGAGTGCAGTAAACCACTATGGAGTGGTATATAAGTCTAAGCCCTATTGCTATTTCTAGTTCCACCCAGTGGAAGAAGAAGCAGTTCTCCTTCTACTCTGCTTGAAAATAAAATAAAATCTGACAACCATTGATGATGAGCATTGCCCCCTAAAGTTGGCTCTGACTAGCGGGGTAAAACACGCAAGAACCCCTTTACCCTTTACTTTTACATGCACAATTCACGAGAGTGGGAATTTGCTTATAGATTGTATATACAGCAATAATTGTGTTAATTAGTTTAGAGTACCACATGATTTCAGGACATTTTAATTTCAGCTGGCATTCTGTAACAACCTTCTAGCACTACTCCCTAATTGATTTCATTATCAGATAGTTTTAGTATTCTGAGATTTTTTTTTTACTGATACTCAAAGTGCATTTTTCTTGCTGTAATTAATTATCCTTATTTTTCACCAGTACGGAATCATGGAAACAGCCTAATGTCTCTTTAAATAGTTAGATATTTAGGAGTAATTATTACAAAAGGTTGGCATCAAGTAAACAAATATAGTCCTCTTTTGTGCAACATTATCAACATTTCTTAAGAATCACCAGATAGCACAAATAACCAAATAAGGCTGAATCCTAATTATCTCCATTGGACCAGCACAACTGAAGAGCAATTCTGAATTAACAGCCTTCCTAATCTAGAGAACCATCTTCCTTCTGGCTGCCTAAAAGAGCCAGAAGAAGCAGGTTTCCAGCTGACAAGTATTCAGAGCACCTTGTCTACTTCCTTTAAGGTAATAGGGTTATAATATAATACAATCAAATGAAGCCCATCATCACACTAGTCCCTGTTCAAGTTGAGTTCAGGTAGAGCAGTGTTTCTCAACCTTGACAATTTTAAGGCATGTGGACTTCAACTCCCAGAATTCCACAGCCAGCATTGCTGGCTGTGGAATTCTGGGAGTTGAAGTCCACGTGCCTTAAAATTGTCAAGGTTGAGAAACACTGAGGTAGAGTGATGACTTTACCAGCAAAATGTTATGCTAATTGTTCACCATGAACACTTAGTCTCCAGTGTCCAACTCTTATCCATTAATTGGATGACCATGGATAATTGTTATGTTCATTTGTCCTGCAAATCCGCAACTGGTACCTTAAAGTCTGTCCTTTAATTGTCTTTCATGTCCACTTAAGAACTTTGGCCAATTACAAAATAATTTTATGGACAGGAATAAAATAACACGGAAGATTGAGAGAAAAAAAAAAACCAGTCTCATGTCACAATCATATTTACAGAGGTAAAACACAAGCCAGCATCTTCTGTTCTTAGTTTTAAAGAAAACTGTATGCTTTAGCACAAGCTTCCCGGCCTTTCTTTCTTTTTAAAAAGTGTTTCAAACTGCAAGTCTGGGATTCTGCAAAATGAAACACAAGTCCCCAGGGCCATTTTTATTTCCAACAATACCTCTGTGACTCGATTTGGCCCAGTGAGTAATTCTGGGAAAATGCCTCCCCTGAATTCTCTCTCCTATGAATGGAGATAGGATTATTATTCAGTATTTTTAATGTATAAAATGTATTTTCAATATTCATTTGAGCATGCAGTGCCTTATGGATGTCAGGATTTGATCTTCACGTGATTATAGCCATGGCTTGATCTGGGCTCTTGGAAAGTTTCCACGTAATAAATGTGCAAATACTCTTGCTCAAGTGTGGAGAGAGTATGCAGGCTCAATCCATGGACAAAAATGCATTTCTAGTTCAGGGAAAATGCTGTCAAAGCCCTGTAAACATTGAAAATGGAGCTACATACAGCCCAAACCTCTCTCCTTCCTACAGTGCTGAATGGGTACTTATCAATTACACACGCAAACATAAACAGACAGATTTCTAAATGAGCCTCTGTATCTGAGTGAAAATGAAATCCTTATACGTTTTCAGATCCACTTGAGTCAAGTGAAATTTCCTTTCGTGTTTGCTAAGTGATTCATTAATGCTTTTAAACTTGGCTTTAACTTATCAAAGCTTTAAACATCTGGGCATCAGTTCCACTCTTATATAATTGTAAGCTTACCTTATTTTACCTCTCTCATTGTGTTTACCAATATTCTGATAGAAACTGTGTGTGTGTGTGTGTATATCAAAAAGAGTTGATCAACACACCAGTAATTTGCTGAAGTTTAGTGTAGGAAGAATGAGCTATAAGCAAAGCAAAGGCCTTTTGCTTTGGCCAGGAAAATAGATTTCTTACCTTTCAACATGACCTTGTTAGCCTTCTTTTTTTCTTGTATAGGTCCTAAAACAAATTTTAAAAAATTGGCAATGCTGATCCTTTCTTTCCTTTTATTTTTCTTTATTACTCAGAGATCCTTTCATTGTTAGGTTACCAGTTGTTGATTACATTCATATGTAAACTCTCTCGACATATTTGTCCAGAATGTGTGTAAGTGAATAGGTAGCGTAACATTATTTTTATGCTGAGTTGAATGAAAACAAAGAAAAACAATGAGATCATTTGAAAAATAGACAGTATTATCCCTCATGGGAAGAATTGCAGTGATAAAAATGAATATTCTACCCAAGTTTCTTTTTTTGTTTCAAATGTTACCGATTTTGAAAAATGAGATTAATTTAAGTGAGTGGCAGAAGGGTCTTAATAAATTTATTTGGGCAGGGAAAAAGCCAAGGGTTAAGTTTAAAATTATGCAAGACTTCCGTGAGAGGGGTGGACTTAAGGTACCAAATTTGAAATTATATTACGATGCGGTGGTCTTAACACTAATCAGTGATTGGGTAAATTTGACAAATCCTGAGATACTTCATTTAGAGGGATGGGATTTACTTTATGGGTGGCATGCCTATTTAATATTTAATAAAAAAATGGACTGGGTCTTTAAATCTCATATTTTAAGAATTTCTTTACTTAGGATTTGGAGAAAATATTATAAAAGTGATTTTAAAGTTCCATTATGGGCTATACCTTGGCATGCGATAGAAGGAATAAAAAGAGGAGTAAAAATGGACATGGTGTCTTATAGTCAGTTACTTAGATGGGATGGGCAAAACTGGCAGTTAAGATTACGGGAAGATTTAGCGCAAGAAAATATTATTTATTCTTGGTTTCAATATAGGCAACTAGTAGATAAATGGAAGGTGGATTGTAAATTGGGTTTTCTTAGAGAAGATGGAAATCTTATTAAGCAAGTCAAGGATCAAAGACAAACCCATATCAAGAGAATTTATGGGGTATTAGTTGAAATGGACTCAGAAACGGAATTAATTAAAGATTGTATGATTAGATGGGCGCAGAATTTTGGTGTCCCAGTCTCATTGGACATTTGGGAAACCATTTGGGTGAGAAATGTCAAATTTACACAAGCACAGAACCTTAGGGAGAATTTTTATAAAATGTTTTATAGATGGCACCTTGATCCACAAAAAATGTCTCTTATGTACCCTGACGTGCAACCCAAATGTTGGAGATGTGGTTATAAGGATGCTTCCTATTATCATATTTGGTGGTCATGCAGAGAGATAAAAGCATTTTGGATCAAAATATGGTGGAATATCCAGAGAATTTTTAGAAGGAGGGTAAAATTTACTCCGCAATTATTTTTGTTAGGCATTGTTACAGATTGTGATACAAAGGAGGTTGTATTGATGTTAAATTTGATTACAGCCGCTAGGCTGTTAGTAGGACAATATTGGAAGAAGGAATCTTTGCTTACATTGCAGGAATGGTTTCTTAAAGTAGCTTATCTGGCGGAAATGGCAAAGATTTCGGCTTTCTTAAAGCAACAAACGCAAGAGAAATTCCTTGCTGTTTGGGACAAATGGATAAAATTTATACAATTTAGATTGGGTATACAAAAATATCACATAGCTTTTTTATAAGTTTTATTTTTATATATATATATAGATATTTATATTTATATATATATATAAATATAATTTTTTTAATTTAATTTTTTATTTTTATTTCTTAAATTTTTAATTAAGCCTATATTCTGCTCTGGGAAGCTCAGGGGGGGGGAAGGGAGGGTTTTTGTGAGGGGTGGGGGATGGGGTTTTTTTTTTATATATATGTAATGTTTAGTTTCTTTTTTGTATATGTTGTCTTTTGTTTTGTATTGTTTTTGTCTTTTTGTAAAATTTATAAAACTTTCAATAAAAAAAAAAAAAATAGACAGTATTTACAATTTAACTGGGCTTCGCTGTTTCCGGAGATGCTCTTTGAATTCAGCTCGGAGAAGAAAACTACAGGAAAAGAAATTCTCCAAATAAAATAAAATTTATTTTTATTCTCAAAATAAAATCTGACAACAGACTTTGAGGCTTTTCATATTTATCCAAGGAAAATAGTTATGCAGATAAAGACCTTATCAACAAATGGCAATTTCCTTCAAGATACACAGTAGCATAAGAAGAAATGGAAGAGAAAGTATTTTGTTTGATCTTCTATACATATTCAAAGATAGGATAACAACAACAATAACAACAATAATAATAATAAAGTAGGAAGGGACCTTGGAGGTCATCTAGTCCAACCCCCTGCTCAGGCAGGAAATCCTATACCATTTCGGACAAATGGCTGTCCAGTCTCTTCTTAAAAACTTCCAGTGTTGGAGCATTCACCGCTTCTGGAGGCAGGTTGTTCCATTGGTTAATTGTTCTAACTGTCAGGAAGTTTCTCCTTAGTTCTAGGTTGCTTCTCTCCTTGATTAGTTTCCATCCATTGTTCCTTGTCCTGCCTTGAGGCGCTTTGGAGAATAGCTTGACTCCCTCTTCTTTGGGGCAGCCCCCGAGATATTGGAACACTGCTATCCTGTTCCCCCTCGTCCTTCTCTTCATTAAACTAGACATACCCAATTCCAGCAACTGTTCTTTAAATATTTTAGCCCCCAGTCCCCTAATCATCTTTGTTGCTCTTCTCTGTACTCTTTCTAGAGTCTCAACTAAAAGGATCAACTTTTTAGTTCATTACTAGAGCAAATCTGTTCTAGAGCAAGAATTTCATATTTCATTTTTTTTAAAAAAAATATTATGACTAGAATGATTTATTTAGGCAACATGGCTTCAATCATTTTTAACTTCTGTTGTGTTCAAACAAATGTTTGCTCCCTTCCTCTGTCTTCAGTTATAACTCATGGCTTTTCCAAAGACAATTTGATTGTATCCATTTACATTATATATTGGCTTCCTTCAATTTTCCCCCATCCCTTAATATTGCCAGGTATAGTAGGTTTTTTTTTCTGCTCTGAACACATGATATGTCCCAAATATATGAATTTCTGCTTGTTGTTCATTATTTTAAGAGAGCAGTGAGTCTTGAATCTTGGCTGTTAGTTTTTATTTCAGGTCATGATACTCTTAGTATATATCTCCAAATTCATAATTCAGGGTCATCAACTTTTTTTTCCGTCTTACTCTTTCTCAACATTCAGCTTTTGTAATTATTGTGAATCATTGTAATCATTGTTTTAAGTATTCTGACATTTACAATAATGCCATAGAAATCTCCTTTCCTTTATAATTTTGTCTAAGTTTGCAAATTTATCTCCTCCTTTGTCTATAATCATTCTACTTCTTCCACATGCTATCCATCTCCAGCTATAGTATTTTTAAATCCAAGAAAACAAAGCCACTACCTTCCATTTTTATTTTTGCAATCAACTATAGTTTTACAAAGCCTATCATTATGTTTAGCCTCTTAATACTTATATTATCCCAAATGTCTGCTTCTTAAAAATGACTCTTAGTAAAACCTAACAGGCTTGTTTTTGCTTAGTTCCTTAAAGAAAACAATAGAGATACCAGAGTAAAAGGAAAATGAATTTTATTGCCAGCTGTAATGTCTTAGTGATTTTGAATTATGTATTTGGAACTCCTGAAATTCTCAGTTATCTCCAAACAATTATAAAGCAGAATATATCAGCAATTCTGGAGATTCTGGAAATATTTTAATTACCAATAGCAAGCAATAGCACTTAGACTTATATACCATAGTGCTTTACAGCCTTCTCTAACTGATTTACAGAGTCAGCATATTGCCCCAATAATCAGGGTCTTCATTTTACCGACCTCGGAAGGATGGACAGCTGAGTCAACCTTGAGCTAGTCAGGATTGAACTCCTGGCTGTGGGCAGAGTTTGCCGGCAATATTGCATTCTAACCACTGCGGTACTATTAATATATTGTCAGGGATTCTCTGGAAGACTGACCTAAACAGGAGTTTTGTTATCACGTTGCTTAGCAACTAAGCAGAGTGAAGGAAGCTTTGGGCTTGTGTCATGTGTTGTTTTCATTCTACATTTGGTCAATGTTCTGCTGCTGTGCTCTGCTGCTTTCTAACCTAGCCAGAAAGATATTTCAACTATTTTATATCTGTTCAAGCTGTTGTTTTATTTTCACTGAATTTTGGAATAGAGGCAAAGTAATGGATGTTCCTCTAGGAAGCATCTTCATAGTAATCACTTAGATCAGTGCTGGCGAACCTTTTAGAGACCGAGTGCCCAAACTGCAATCCAAAATCCACTTATGCATCGTCGGGTGCCGGGTGGGTGTGGCCCATTGGGTGGGCGTGGCTGCGGTGGTAACAGCAGACTGGGTGGGACTAAAAAGTTTAATCAATCAATTCCAACTTTGCAAGATCTTTTTCCCACGAGAAGTTGAAATTGACTGATTGATTGAACCTTTTTTTTTGTACACGGTGGCGGAGGCCTAAAGCAAAAAGGTTTTATAAAATCCAGTGACGGCATGTGTGTCCAAAGAGAGGGCTCTGAGTTCTGCCTCTGGCACCCGTGCCATAGGTTCGCCACTACTGACTTAGATTATTTTGCAGAGATACAGAGAAATGCATCCCATGTGTACTGAAATGGTAGAGAAAAACAATTTATTTTATTTCTTTGGACTTTTTAGTTATTCCAGTAGTGGCAGTGGCTTGGCATAGAACACATTGGTTGATACTCTTTATATCCTCTATCTGGGCAACTGGAAGAAACCTTCTTTGGTTAATTACATTCTCTTCATTTTTAGAAGGTACAAAAAAGTTTGTGCAGGATTGGAAAGTGGAAATGTAATGTGGAAATGATCTGAGATATTCTACTATGACTTAATACAACTGACAATATGCTTAACACTCTAGTATGAAAAGTCTTAAAAGATTTTATTTTGATTGAATTTGTCCTATATATTTCAAATTTGAATTCTGTGTGTCTTATCATTTGGAAAATACCTGCAAATATATCATAATAAAAAGCCTCTTATTGTTTTGGTACCATGTACTTTTCTAACACATACAGAACTAAAAACAATTGTATAACTGTATACAGGTCTTTAAGGATTTGGTGGTCCTTTTAAAGGTAAACCAATCCACTCCTACTATCCTTTCATCAATCCACTCCAACTATCCTTCCCTCCTTCATACGGGGATAGAAGAGCTGGGATCTGAAGTTTTTAATTATCTGAAACTATAGAAGGAGAAGATATAGAATCCTTGTTAACATAATGTTACAGTATTACAATTTTGTAATGTTGCTCTATAGCTCAAATAGTGGAGGCTGGGCTAGCTTCCTGTTAATGGGATTATGAAACATTACATAGGCATGATATAATTTGGTTGCATGCCATCAGTGGTTTAGAGAATATCTATAAAAACTTAAAGAAGGACTTCTGGATCTAGGAATATCATCCAGATTCAAGAAAACAAACAATGCCTTTAACTGAGAACTGTCACATACTTAGTAATTTGAAAGCATGCAAATGCAAGTAGATTAATAGGTACCACTTTGGTGGGAAGGTCACAGCTTTCCATGCACCTTTGGCATATAAACGTGCTGTCCACATGACCATGGAAAATGTCTTCAGATAACACTGTCTCCCTTGGCCATTAAACAGAGAGGAGCACCATGCCCTAGAGCAGTGGTTCTCAACCTTTTTAATGCCGTGACCCCCAACTGGTCGTAAGTCGAGGACTACTCAACCGGTCGTAAGTCAAGGACTACTCAACTGGTGCAGCACCGTTTGCAGAATGGGACTTTTGGCGGGCTCAGCAGGGCAGAGACAGCCTGGACAATTCCTATTGGCTTTTGAAAGCCAATAGAATTAGGCTCTATTCAAGAGAGTCTCTTCTATTGGCTTTCAAAAGCCAATAGAATAAAAGGGAGTGGTACAGCTAAGGAAAAGGGGGAAAAATGGCGGACTGCGTTGTTTGGCAACCCCCGTGAAATGGTCGTTCGACCCCAAATAGGGTCCCGACCCACAGGTTGAGAACCACTGCCCTAGAGTCAGACGTGACTGGACAGGGAAACCTTTACTTTTTTATCAGGAGAGGAGGAGCAATAGATGAAGACTCAAAGAAAATTAGATTTGCCAGAAGTCCCCAAACAAGTAAAAAGAAAGGAACTAGGAAAGGAGAATACAGCTTGCCTTCAAAATCTTTGAAGGGACAGAGAAATCTCTGGAGGCACAAAATATGGAAAAATGCATAGTGTATGCAGATATTATAAAAACAACTTCCTGAAAAACTTAGCGCAGCAGACCTCAAAATAACTTTAAGAAAGGAGATTAAAGGCTCAACAAAAGGCAACGGGAAATGGGTGATTAGCTGATATACAATGAATGTTGATGTTATGTTAGTGTTCGAAAAGAGGGAGAAGTCAAGCCTTACAAAGACTCAATCCAAATACAACAATTGTAGGGAACATCCTAGAAGGGAAAGTGTCACAGGATGCTCTGATGGGATCAGTTTTTTATTTCTACTGGAAACTAGTTAAAGAAAGTCCCAGAAATAGTCAGGCTTACCGTGAGTCTCAAATTAAAAACTCTAAAAGAGAAGGGAGCATTCTCCTCATCCTTCTAGATTTACTAGGAAGCCCTAAGAATTCCCCCCAAATATAGCCTTACTGGAAACTGAGCTAATACTGAAAATAAATTCTTTTTTTTAAAAAAGATTTTTATTTTCCATTTATTGATACAAAATACAATTAAATTCCTAACCATTGGTACGCCTGCCCATTCCCCCCAGGCTGCGTCCACCCTCTCTAATCCTTCCCCACTTCCCTCCTCTTTCTCTCCTCCCCTCCTACTCTCTTCCCCTCCCCTTCTTCTCTAACCATCCTACTTCCTCCCTACTCCTTCCTCCCCTCTCATCTCTCTCACACACATGAACGCAGCATAGGGGAAATGCCCAAGCGTTTACCATGTCTATATTATCATTACCCACCTACTCACCCACCCACCCACCCACCCTCAACCCTCCCCCCCTTGCTTCCCAGAGCAGAATACAGGGTTATTATTAAGAAAGTTAACAATAATAAAAAAGAAAAAAAGAAAATAAAAGAAAAAAAAACATCACACTTAACCCTTAACTCCCCTTAAATTAAGTCATATAAACAAATCTCTACAACAATTACTATAAAATTTACTCATAAAATAAATGAAACTTTATAATCCCATGTTTTTTCTGAATATAATCTATCCATCTTCTCCATACAATAATATATCTTTCTTGTGTATGATCCTTCAAATAAGCAGAAATTTTTGCCATTTCTGCAAAGTTAGAAACTTTAAATATCCATTCTTCTAAAGTAGGCAACGAGTCCTTCTTCCAATACGAGCCTACTAATAACCTCGCTGCAGTTAATAAATTCAACCTTAAAGTAGTTTCTTTGTCATTTAAATCCACAAAGATACCCAATAGGAATAATCGAGGGGTGAACTTTATCTTCCTTTTAAAAATCTTTTGAATGTTCCACCAAATCATAATCCAAAAAGCCTTTACCTTTTTACAATTCCACCAAACATGAAAATATGTCTCATCCAAAATAAATTCTTATGTAGGATAAAAACTCATCCACTCACTGACTGGAAAACACTTGTAACAGCTAGTTGTTCCTGAGAAGAATAGGGAGTCTATTTTCCAGTGGTTCATTAGAACCTACTAGCCAGTCCTTATAGAGAGATCAAGTTCTTTTATCAAATACGGACCAACTTCAAACAAGTTTATTAGATATTTTAGGTCTGCTCTCTAAAACCGTCAAGGGTATTAATATAGGAGGTTAAAACATATGAAGAACAGTTGTAGGAATTTGGTATGTTATCTAGTGAAAAGAAGGATTAGGGGTGACATGATAACATTGAAGTACTTGAGAGGTTGTCACAGAGAAGAGAGGCTTGATTTATTTTCTAAAGCACCTGACGCCAGGACAAGAAGTAATAGATGGAAACTAGTCAAGGAGAAATCCAACCTAGAACTAAGGACAAATTCCGTGACAGTGAGAACAATTAAGCAGTGGAACAGCTTGCCTCCAGAAGTTAAAGCATATAAGGAACGGCTGCTAGAATTGGATATGTCCAATTTAATGAAGAGAAGGACAAGGGGGGACATGATAGCAATGTTCCAATATCTCAGGGGCTGCCACAAAGAAGAGGGAGTCAAACTATTTTCCAAAGTGCCTGAAGGCAGGACAAGAAGCAACGGGTGGAAACTAATCAAGGAGAGAAGCAACCTAGAACTAAGGAGAAACTTCCTGACAGTTAGAACAATTAACCAGTGGAACAACCTGCCTCAAGAAGTGATGAATGCTCCAACACTGGAGGTTTTTAAGAAGAGACTTGACAGCCATTGTCTGAAATGGTATAGAGTCTCTTCTTGTGCAGGGGGTTGAACTAGAAGACCACCAAGGTCTCTTCCAACTCTGTTATTCTAATTATATATTGCAGATCCTGTTCCAATCTTATTAAGCCAATTCCCCTCCCATGACTAGTTTTCATCACCAAAGAAAATTGCTGATGATTTAATAAAATAAAACCTTTCATTGAGATAGGGATATGTGGATCTGGAGGTTAAAGCACAATGATGGCACAATAAACCAGGTGAATAGAACTTTGGAGGATACTGTAAATGCCGGCGTATAAGACGACTTCCGCGAGCGCTGACGGGGGTCGTCTTATACGCCGAGTCGTCTTATACGCCGGAAATACTGGTAGTTTCCGGCATATAAGACGACGTTCTAGGAATGCGGCCCGGCTATAAAGATGGGGGTCGTCTTATACGCCGGGTCGCCTAATACGGCGGCATATACGGTAAGTTAAAGAAATATCCCGGCTCATATCCAGGGGTGTTCTTGGTAATGCTATTTATTATTTACTTACTGGGAAGCTATGGTCCATTTGACCTTCCTTCAGATGACTCTTTTATTATTCTAGAAACAATAAAAAAATGAAAAGTGGAACAAAGGTCAGAAGGCCCCAATACTATTGTTAAATGTATTCTGTAAAACAAAAGAAATTAGAGATTTAAAACAGTCAGTTTAGGAATGAGGGAAGTTAGCCCCCCCCCAGAAGGAAATATTAAAAAGGAAAATATATTTTTCACCTAAAGGATTTTTTGAAAACCAGAAACCAAACCTGGCCCCACATTTCTTTGCCCCAAGCAAGAGCTAGCCTCATAGAAATGCAGATATAAGACCATTAGGAAGGTTGGAGCCAGGGAACTGAAGACAAAGAAACTCTTAAGAGTCATTAGCCCAGCCCCAGGGAAGCAGGAGATGACTTTTGGGATATAATAGGACTAACCCATTAACATCAAGTATACCATAGAGGCACACCTAAACTCAGGTCAGAATACGTGACACAGGAAATAGCCTCAAAGTTCATGCCACAGGAACAGGAAACTATTCCAAACAAAAGGCTAGAGGGGATATAAAAACCTACAACACCATGTGCTCACCCCCTTCTCTCCTCTGCTCTTTCCTGAAGAACCATCTTTCTGCTTCTTCAATAAACTGTAACCTTCTTCCCAAAGCAGTTGCCATGTTTGCTTATTTATTCCCGGCTTGGATGAACCAGGATGAAGACTTTACTTCTAACAGGAATATCTGAACTCTTTCCGGGTATCTCCAAAATACTGGCACATTCAAGGAGCAAAGAGGCAGAGGAAAAAAATAATAGGAAATTTCAGTTGTAATGAACAATTTGAGGCAAATTTTATAAATAAACAAACCATTTCTTCTTAGTTGTATGGTGAAATGTTGATATATATTCTATACAATCAATACTGATTTCCTATGTATCAGATTATATATTTTGTCTTATTAATGTTGTATCATATATGCATTATTTTATTTTATTTTTACACAGCCTGAATAAATACAGCATTTTGCTAGCAAATAATCACATTTGGTTTTTAAATGGTCTACATTCTTAAAAATATAATAGATTAGGATATAAAGAATTGATTTACAATTATTTCAATTGCCATAAAATGCCTAAAATATAATGAATATCAATTACTCGATAATTATTTTCTGTGTCAGATGAAAAATTACATTTTGATAGCAAGATGTGGAAGAAGGAAGGAAGGAAGGAAGGAAGGAAGGAAGGAAGGAAGGAAGGACTTCAATATATTCAATCTGGGTTTTAATTCTTACTTTATACATAATACTCCATCCAACCTAACTCATTTTCATTGTCTTTTTTTAAATAAAAGGCAATTTTTCAGTTGATCAAGATAAATTCTTTCTGTTACATTAATAAGTATTAGGTCACCTTGTATTGGTTGAAGGGTCAAGATAAGCTGAGTGTGTGCTTGCACACAACATATGAGGAATTCTTTCCAAATGCTTGGACTGGATTTATTATCTAGATTTTTTTCCATTTTTCTTCCTCTGGGAAGAATTAATGGAAACAGGAAACCTGCAAACATTTAAAATAGATATGTGAGATTATTGGGGGGAAAAAGCCTTCCTACAAATAGAGCTTTTAAAAGAAAAAAATAACCTACAGGGTTTTGGGACCATTATGTAGTTAACTCAAGCCACATTTTAAAGTAATTGCACGTGCATGTATAATATGTGCATACTGTTTAACTTTGAATTAATAATGGGTTTGGGATTATTAAATTAGAAATTTCTTAATGATATAAACAAGGCTTCAATGTGTACATTCCAGCAATAGCAATAGCACTTAGACATATATACTGCTTCACAGTGCTTTACAGCCCTCTTTAAGTGGTTTATAGAGTCAGCATATTGCCCCCAACAATCTGGGTCCTCATTTTACTGACCTCAGAAGGGTGGAAGGCTGAGTCAACCCTAAGCCATGCAGATTTGAACTCTTGGCGTGAGCAGGGAGTTAGCCTGCAATACTGCATTCTAACCACTGCACCACCAGGGCTCTTATAGCATGGAAAGCTATGGAACATCTTTAGGATAGTAGATCTTTAGGATCTTTAGGATCTACTGGGAGGTGACAGGAAGCCCCTGTGATTGGGAAGATAGGAGTTGGAAATTGCAGAATTTATTTATGTATTAAATTTGTTTGCCACCCTTTCCACTGGAGGTGACTTGGTTAGTATTAAATTACAGTCATTGCTAGTGAGTTAATTTTCTGATCCTTAACGTTGCTTTTTTTGCTTATTTCTTAATCATGAATCTTGAAATGAGTGCTTTCTACATACATCTTGAGCTAAAATGATATTATTAAAAATAGATGCAATATATGCATTGGTAAGTATCTCATCCACTTTCCTGGGGAGAGGCCAGTATTATAGTTTAGTTATTTTTTTTCCCCCTACAGCTTCAAAAATGTAAAATAAAGTCTTAATTGCATTTGACTTCAGGATGCAAAAGTTACAAAAGAAAAGTCAGGAAAGTGAAAACATTGCCCTGTGCACACAGAGGAGAGGTACAATTATTATTATTATTATTATTTTAAAAAAATCATAAAGCATAACATTTTGAGGGATAAATAAGCATGCTTGCTTTCAATAACAAAACATTGCTAATATAGATCAGAATTGTGTGTTTGAGTAAGCATGTGGCTATTAATTCAATGGGTCCCTGCAATATTATAGATGTAGTAAGTGCTTAGGAATATTTTAGGATGAAGTAATGTTTGCTTGGCTCTTATAGTACTTAGAGTATTAAATGTCAACAAATTTGTGAAAAATGGATATGCAAATCATTTGTCAAGAAGAAGCAAATCTGGATCCACTTGGAGGCTCCTGAAGGTGCTTTAGGTCCATACTGAGGTCTTTGGGCTTCTTCCCAGTGTATTATCTTCTGTGTAAAAGAAGGAATAGTTGGAAAAAAACACCTGTGGCATCCAGGCTAAGCCTCTGAGTAACTGTGATTGATTTGCAGCTTTGAGGAGATTCAGGAGATTTTTTTTTCCCAGCCAAACACTTGCTTGAATGATTTGCCCAGCCCTAATACATGCTGGGATGTAGAGATTAAGAAGAATTCCCTCACAAATCCTGCTGGAAATCAATATCAGGGTTTTACTGCAGTGGGTCTTTGGCAAGGTAAAGTGTAATCAAAATAAAATTCAGCAAGCACTGGTCTTTCTCTGGAAAAATTATGCACTGAGATTGAGTAAGGAGCTCATGCGCGTATTCCAAATTCTGTAAAACCAAACTTTTAAAACAAAGTTTTTAAAAGTTTAAATTCTCTCTGGCAAAGTCAGACAACTGTTGAAACTGGAGAGAGTTCTTTATGCTGTATGAATTAATCCTTGCTCTTCTCTTTATTTTATTCTTTTCTCTTTTCTTTATTCAAAATATTTATTCTTGATCATTTTACTTTGTATTCAGAATTGTAATAAAGTTTATGTTTTTTTTTTAAAAATGTGCGATCACAGGTGTTACATTGCCCCCTTCCACACATTTGAGGAAAACTATGAATAAGGGCTAAGATAGGGAGGAATTCAGATGCTTAAATTTTTGACAGTAACCACGTACGGTATTTTCCCTATTATCAGATTTCTTTCTTTCTTTCTTTCTTTCTTTCTTTCTTTCTTTCTTTCTTTCTTTCTTTCTTTCTTTCTTTCTCCTCTCTTTCCCTCTCCTCTTTCTTTCTCTGAATAATTCTTCTCTTTAAGTTTCAGGAAATTAAGTAGTGAGATTTACATTTCCAAAAAGAAAATCAATTAAACCATTTTTAATTACTAATACAGCAATGGAAAAATCTGTTAGTAGATTATTTATTCCTATTTATTTTGAAAACAAATGGTTGAGAAAGGTTTCCGCTTATTCTAAATGCTAAGGCACCTATTTGGACTGCTAGAAAAGAGAAACATTTATAGCAAAAGAGAAGGTAGAAATGGATAAAATGCATTTATGAAACAGCTGTTAGTTTAGGTTGCAATTTACTTACTCGCCAAAAGAGAACACACTTTTGATTTGGCTCTAACTTAAAGTTTTTCCATATGGAAGAATATATAATGAAAGTACTTCATAACATACTCATATACTTCCATAAATGAAAGAGTCTAATAGGGATGTTTGTTGTGACATTTTCAGGAACTGGGTATTTTTTGGCATGGGTCTCCCCAAGCTCAATCCAAGAAAGAAAGACCATTCATAAAATGTGCAGTTCTCTCTCTGTGGAGAGGAAAAAAAAATAACTAATGTCTAATGCAGGGGTTCTCAACCTTGGCAACTTTAAGACTTGTGGACTTCAACTCCCAGAATTCCTCAGCCAGTTTTGCTGGCTGAGGAATTCTGGGAATTGAAGTCCACAAGTCTTAAAGTTGCCAAGGTTGAGAACCCCTGGTCTAATGACTTTTGAAAAGTGGTTCCAGTTGTCCTATCTCTAGTCTGCTCTTTCTCATAATCTTCCATGTAGCCAATTAATTACAGTCAGAGTTTAAAGCATTCAGCACCAGAACATTTCCCAAGCTCTGGATGGTGCTTCACCTACCTTACCCCACCGCCTCCAAAGCTCCATGTCACACTGCTAGTCTATCAGCTGTGAACTGGACATTGCACAACAGCTGCCATCCATGACAAACATCTGGCTTCTCCCAAGTGGCACAAAGGCTCTATTGACAGGCACAAGCTTCAGAATGCTTTGGAATGCATTCATAATTATAGTGTCATTCTTAAGGGTTTAATAGTTCTAACAGGGAAAAGCAGAGAAGAGACGCATATAGGGGGAGCAAAGCAGACTAAGATACCCAGCACAGCAAAAGTCAATGCTTCGTGTTCCTACATATTGCACAACAGAGAATAGAAGGGAAACTCATCAAATTTCTAGACAACACTAAACTGGCAGCAACAGCCAACACCCCAGAAGACAGGGTCAAGATCCAGATGGATCTCGACAGACTTGAACACTGGGCCTTATCAAACAAAATGATATTCAATGTAAAGAACAGTAACGTTTTACACTTAGGCGTCAAAAATCAAATGTACAGGTACAGATTATATGAAACCTGGCTCACTAGCAGTAACTTTCAGAGGATTTTGAGCCAACAGTATGCGGTTGCAGTCAAAAAAGCCAACACAATCCTAGGTTATATTAACAGAGGGATACAATCAAGATCCCATGAAATATTGGTACTGTTTTATGAAGCCTTAGTTAGATCATACTTAAATACTACATCCAGTTTTGGTCACCATATTATAAAAAAGATGTTGAGACTCTGGAAAGAGTACAGAAAAGAGCAGCAAAGATGTTTAGGGGACTGGGGACTAAAACATATGAAGAATGGTTGCAGGAATTGGTTTGTCTACTCTAGTGAAAAGAAGGACTAGGAGTAACATATTAGCATGTTCCAATATTTGAGGAGCTATCATAAAGAAGAGGGGATCAACTTAGCACCTGAAGGCAAGACAAGAAGCAATGGATGGAAAGTAATCAAGGAGAGAAGCAACCTGGAATTAAGGAGAAATTTTCTAACAGTGAGAACAATTAACCAGTGGAACAGCTTGCCTTCAGAAGTTGGGTGTGCTACATCACTGGAGGCTTTTAAGAAGAGACTGGACAGCCTCTGGAATGGTATAGGGTCTCCTACCTGAGTGTGAGGTTGGACTTGATGATGTCCAAAATTAATTAAGCACTACAAGTTAATTGAAGACCTCCAATTAATAAGTTTAATTGTTCCCTTCCAACTTTGTTATTTTTTTAAAATGTAGGTAACAACTTATTATGGCTTTTCCAACCCAGAGGGAGACACAAGACCATTGAAATTGGTGGAGACAAGCTATCTGGCAATCACAGCCATGTCTTCTACAAGTATTCTCATAATCTCTCACTATATGAAAGTACCAGATTATTTGTTCCTAGAGTTGAGCAGGGCGGAAGATCAATGTTCTTTCAAATAGAAATGGGGTAGAACAATTCTGTTCTTTATTTCAAGGCTAAGAAGCTCAGCACTGTGGCTTTGGTTTGAAAATAATGAGTAGGATGCAGCCAGTAGCGATATCAGAGTGGGAAGATCAGCAGGCTGCCTGAAAGTGTTTGTGGATCTCTCTAATGATTTTCAAACAATGCATGCTGTTTCTTCTCCCACATGCTAAAAAGAAAGTACCAGGGGAGCCAATGTTAAATATCCACTGAACAATCATAGAATTATAAGGTTGGAAGGGACCTTGGAGGGCTTCTGGTCCAACCTGTTGTCCAAGCCGGGAGTTCTTATACCATCCCAGATATCTGGGTGTCGAATCTTTTCTTGAAAATCTCCAGCGATGGAGCACACATAAATCCAGGAGGCAAGCTGCTCTATTGGATAATCATTCTTATTGTCAGGATTTCCAGGTTAAATGTGGTTTTCAAGTCAGTTTTGGAACCACGATTATCCTGAGTTCTGAAGTGGATTATGCTACCATAGACAGAACCAGGAAGCAAATATTTTCTTTCTCTATCTCCAGGTAAAGAGAGTGGAATGCACCTCAGAGTAACCCAGAGTAACCCAGTAAGTAACCCCTTTGAGGAGTGTTCAAAGCTAATGAGTTGGCTTCAATTCAATGCTTAGATTAAGGAACTGAAGATCTGTGTTTTATCCCTGATCAATACAGTTTAGATTTAGCTGCCAAGAGTGTTATATGAACAGGCAAGTACATGCTTGGCAATGGTTGGGTCTGGCGTTTGTTGGAACAAAAACAAACACATTTGCAATACTGTCATCTCAATGAAATTGAACGAGGGATGGGAAGAGGAGGGGAGGGTTTGGGATATAATAAACAAGAAATCTGAGATGTTGCAACTCATTTAAAATGTACGTTGCTACTTCAGCCTAACCCATTAAGTTTTCTGAGCCTGTGGTATTTGGCATAATTTCTTCTGTTCTTTTGATAAGTACCTAAACAGGATGTCCTTGTAAATTAAATGAAAAACAGCACTGGAAAGTTTCCTCCCTCAGGAATAAGTATTAAGATTGGCAGATGGTTTAAATGGAAA
The DNA here is from genome assembly GCF_016545835.1 of Crotalus tigris. Classification (NCBI taxonomy): domain Eukaryota; kingdom Metazoa; phylum Chordata; class Lepidosauria; order Squamata; family Viperidae; genus Crotalus; species Crotalus tigris. The sequence continues at coordinate 1,171,317 of NW_024097237.1, forward strand.
TATACAGGAATGTAATTTAGCTAGTGCTGGAGAATTATTCCTGCAGATATTACTAAAGTAAATTCATAAACTCCCATTGGGTATGTGTCTGCAGTGAGTCAATTTTAATGGTCTCAGGAATAATACTTTTAGCCAAATTGTTTCGAAACATCTAGAATCCTAAGAAGTGAAATGTAAAAAATGCAAGAAACTTCCTTCTTCCTATAAATCCTTCCATTCCACACCATTCAGTCAGAACTGAAGAAGCTTCTTGAATGAGAAGCAAAATATTCAAAGAAAAACAAAAACAAAAACCAATTGCTTTTTGCAAAGCACCTTTGGGACTTCCTTATTTTATTTAATGTATGTTTTTATTTATTTAAAGATTGCACCACAATCAAATCATTCTCTGTGATTTCCATAGTGTAAGAAGAACAAAAAATCAAAACATCCATAAAGGGATTAAAACCGATCATAGTCACAAAAATAACAGTAATAGCGTAGCACCCAGACCAAGACCTTCAAAAACAAATATATGTGACAATAAACCTAAGAGGAACCTGTTTGACCTCCATTGTGTGGTTGTTCCAAACAAATGGTGCTGCCATAGAAATACAGCATCTTCTAGCTTTACCCCCAAGAATCATCTTTAGAAATATGCAACTATAAGTAACTTCTCCCTAGATGTCATAACAGTTGGGATGATACTGGTTGGAAAATATACCCTGAGGCTGAGCCATAAAATGCTTTGTAGGTCAACAACAGAGCCTTCAACTCTGCCCATAAATCAGTTTGTAACTAATGGACTAGAAGACCTCCAAAGTCCCTTCCAGCTCTATTCTATTCTATTCTATTCTATTCTATTCTATTCTATTCTATTCTATTCTATTCTATTCTATTCTATTCTATTCTATTCTATTCTATTCTGTTATTCTAGTAAATTGAGTTTAATTTGCAAGGCCCTCAACCTTGGATTCATATGTTCCCAATAATGAAGGCCAATGATTACAGCGGGCGCTAGATCTGTTGCGGTTGATGAGTGATCTATAAAGGAAGCCCCTGTAAAGCACATGTCTATAGTCCAAGTAGTAGTGATTAGGGCATGAGTAGCCATGTCCTATTGCTGCTGGTAGGACCACAACATGCACAGCAGCTGAAGCTAAGGGAATATACCTTATGGTATCCGACATATCAGGGGCCACCTGGCCAATATATCCTTACAGAATCTCATAGATGGAAACCACTCATTGGGAAAGGAATGGAATAATTGCAAAACAATGTCCCCAAATCTCAATCTCTTTAGGTGTTCTTGTCTTCCTTGAAAAGAAGCATGGGAAATGCCAAGAATATTCTAACTAAAGTGGAAGAGGAGAGGGTAGCCAAATGCCACAGGAGTAACGTTTAATTTATTGCATTCACACAATTGAGTGCCTTTTGTAGAACATCAGCTACTGATTACAAAATTTTCTCCTTTTTTATCAGTAGTGGTTTCATAAAGAGACTAATTTGCTAATGAAGGCAAATACATGTGTCCCAGGATAATGTTGCAGAATCCAATCTGAGTTGGTCATTGGGAAGAATATTTATTCTTCCAAGTTTTGGGGCTTGCACTGGAGTCCATCATCAGAGAACTTCTCTCTGTCAAAAATGTGACTGGCTCAGATTGGATCTTACAAGATTAATTTGCATTCTTAAAAATGAGATGTTCATCAACATTGAGGGGCTAACAGGTAAGATCTTTCCCATTGTAATCTGAATAACAGATGACTATCATTTCTAACATATGTGAACACTTTTCAGAAGAAATGGTACTTAGTAGTCTCAGAAAGGAGAGTTATGCCAAGCAAATTATTGTTCCTGGAACTGCCAATGTATTTAACCGTTTGGCAAACTTCATCTATTTTTTTTTAAAGTCCTCTAAATAAAAGATATAAAGCAAAAATATAAAGATGGCAAGAATTTACAAAAGATTATAAAATAATGCTATCATTAATTTCTATTAGACCATAAGCACAGTCTCACATACATGTGGAATATCCAAGTATAAGAGCACAAGAATTTCATATTTACTGTCTTTTTTTTAAAATAAAAAAATAAAATAAAATTCTGCTGTGGCTAAGAGCCAACAAACTACTTTAGATGTTTCCAAGTTTTTCAGCAGCGGGGTTTAGGGGTAGCAGATGCTCTCCTGTTCTCTTTCTGTCTCTCTCTGTTTTAAAAGTGTTTTGTGAAGTTGGAGAAACATAACTCCTAAACCCCATGGGCATGCAGAACTAATGGTGTGGGTTTTTGGATACATGTTTTCTGAATCACATCCTAAAGGCAGCTGTCTCGTGAAACAGTAATTTAACATCCAACTATCAAGTAGGGACAGACAAATCTGTCAACTTTGGTTTTTAGTTCTTCTTCCTTTAGGAATGGTTTGTTTCAACCCATTTTGGGATCAGAAAATAAACCTTGCATAAAAGTTGTACACATTTTTCGTTAAAAAAAAACAGCTCTTGCTAAAATATTAGGCCTATTGCAATATGGGTGCAGCCCAAGAAGAGATTGGCATAGAACTCTGATTATCCTGCAAGATCATTAAATGTCAAGGATTCTCCCTTTACAGAAAGATTTTTGCATCAATACCTTCTACTCAGAACATAGCTATGGATTCCACATGAATGTTTGCATTAGGAATCAGAATCAGAACAGAGCTGGAAGGAACCTTGGAGAACTTCTAGTCCAGCCCCCTGCTCAAGCAGGAGAACCTATACCAGTGGGGGCGAACCTATGGCATGTGTACCAGAGGCCGCACTCAGAGACTTCTCTGTTGGCACACACGCCACTGCCACCAACAGCAGGTCCATCAGACCGCCACCACCACCCGGAGCCCTGCCCAGGACAAAGAAGGCGAAGCGGCTGACTAGCAAGCTTGAGTAGAGGTGGTAGAGCAGAGGTCACCAACCATTGTTGATTGGTGGACTGGAAGAAAAGGGAGGGGGAAACATTTTATATGCGTGCATGCGCACATGGGGTTGTGAGCATGCACGTGCTGCAAATGGGGTGGGGCTAGTGCCTGCGTGATACTCACTAGCCCTGCCCCATTCTTGCATGGTGCAGCACCTTGTATCTGCACCCTGCAGTGTGGCAGCGGCCGTTTTTCGCCTTGCAGCACAGTGGTCCATTTTTGCGGCCCCAGTTTTTGCGTGCCAGAGGTGGCACTCAGAGGCACCTTCCTGCCCCCCCAAGGGCACCACAATGCTGATGCAGCCTGGCACTTTGTGATAAATAAGTGGGTTTTGGGTTGCCGTTTGGGCACTCAGTCTCTAAAAGGTTCGCCATCACTGACCTATACCATTTTAGACAATGTTATAGTGGCTGTCCAGTCTCTTCTTAAAAACTTCCAATGATGGAGCACCTACAACCTCTGAAGGCAAGCCATTCCACTAGTTAATTGTTCTCACTGTTAGGAAGTTTCTCCTTAATTCCAGGTTGCTTCTCTCTTTGATCAGTTTGCAATCATTGTTTCTTCTCCTACCTCTGGTGCTTTGGAAAATAAGTTGAGCCCCTCTTCTTTGTGGCAGCCCCTTAAATGCCAGAATACTGCTATCATGTCACCCCTAGTCCTTCTTTTCTCTAGACTAGCCATACCCAATTGCTGCTACCGTTCTTCATATGTTTTTGTCTCCAAACCCTTAATCATCTTAGTTGTTCTTCTCTGCACTTTTTCCAAAGTCAACAATGTTTTAACAATTGTTGGACAGGGAAGATCACAAGGGATGAGGCAACAGTTCAGAGTAGATCAGGGCATATTAAACATGTTGATAAGATCAAGATTTTCCTAGGTTTTAGTGAAAGTGGTCCTGGATTTTTTCTTTTCTCCCCAAACAATAATAGTTTATTTTAGGGTATACACTGCAATTAGGCCTGTTTCCATCTCAGGATAATTAAAAACAAAGCTATTGATTTGGGCGAGTATATACAGTTGGAAATAAGATTTTCAGAGGGTTAAATTTTTCTTTTGATAATCTTCTGCCTGCTGACTTGTATGTTACAAACAATTAAGCAGGTTTATGTACTGATTATACATGTCTAAAATACAAATCCTTTTTCTTGAAAACAAAGGTGACCTTCAATGAACTTTGATGAACTTTTGAAAACTGAGTTCTCTTTGTGTTCACTCAGTTATTACTATACAATAAAATTGGTCTTAACTTATTTAATGCTGATACTATCAAAGAATATTACTCTAAATTTTGTCCCCAGTACTGAATTCTTTCTCCCCTCATTCAGCTGAAGTTCAAATTCATGCCTGTAATTAGCATTCATCGCAGTCCTCTGCAAATCCAGTTTAATGTTGGGTTTGTGAAGCTCAATTATGTATTGATTCAAAGTAAAAGATTGGCAAGGCTACATTAAAGTATAGTCATTATAGTAATTCCTCTTAGAGTAAGTAGTTTTATGCAAACTGCAAAACAGTTTCCTAATCCCATTAAATCTATTGCATTAAAATAGAACTTAAAATTGCATGACTAACAATAAAAAGTTGCGCTATTTATCAATGCCTTAAATTATTTTTTTTCTGAAAATATATAAGAAATCTGATTTGAAAATTAGCAGGAATAAAAAAAACTATTTGAAAAGTTACATATACTTTTCAGCAAACATTATGTTGCTAAATGCAAAACTCCAGACAAATTCTTACCTATCAAAATTTCAGTCCAACTGTTTACCAGATGTAAAATGTACAGAAAGGAGGAAGAGAGTTGAGTTTTCACTGGAAATTTAACAAAAAGCATGTAGGGATTACTGCAGAATACGAACTCTGTAAAATGAATTGTGCCTTCACTTTGGGGAGTTAGTCTCTTGTTTAACTGATATTACTTGAGGTAGACCAACTAAGGCTTTTAATAGATTATGGGAAGAGAGATCTGATAAGTAAACTTGACTTTCGCAATCCTGCAAACCAGTCAGTCAATATTATGCATCTGTTCTGGGTATCTGATTGTTCTGACTGGGATGGTCAAGCCGGAAGGCAAGGTCTGAAGGGCCAGTGAAACAGAACTACTCATTCATTCAATGATGGATGCACAGATGTTTTCCTCTCTTAGGGAGGATGGAGGGAGGAGGGAAGAACAAAAGAGATAATAGCTTACCATGTCAGCAGCTTTCCCCAGGAACTGCAAAAGTGATTCACTATTATCAAGAGAAGGAGAGAGATAATGGATTTGGAAGCTTTGCTCCACACCACAGGAAGTGGAGCCTGGGAATGCTAGCAGAAAAAGAGAAGAGAAGCAAAAGAATATTGTATTATTGGCAACGTTTCTGGAAGCAGAGAGGAACAATAGATGCACATGAGCTAGAATTCAGCTTTTAGGCAAACTTTGGCTTGATGAATATGAAATGGGAGAAGCAAGAGGGGTTGGGCTGCCTGTCTTCCAATACTACAAGCTAGGGCAGGCTGCTAGACACTTTTCTTACAGATATCTGAGGTAAACATGCAGCTGCTATTCATGTAATTCATAAGACTTATTAAACCTCAGCCTAAATGCAGGCCCCAAAATTTCACTTCTAGATGGCAGATTTCCTTTTTTTTTCTTTTTCTTTTTAAGAATCTAGGAATATCTACATCAGTCTAACACACAAGGAAGACTGCTGCCTCCTATGTTAGGTGGAGTCAAGTGGCCTTGACATGGAAATATATAAAGAAATGAAATAAAAAAAAAAAACAAAACACCACAGTAAATTGACTCTAATTCTCATTTCAGTGCAATGGTTAAAAACTTCCAGCAGAGAGGAATGAAGTATCATCTAAAACTGAAAAGGAAAAGAAAAACAAGAATTAAAACTTAGCAGAGGCATCTGCAGGAAAGTCAAAAAGGCCAAGAGGGTGTTTGACTATACAGTTGAGGCTCAATCCTTTTTTACAAGTGTTATGGCACAGATAGAAAAGTAATGAGGCTTTAATTACACAATTGTGGTCAACATCTTGACATTTTTTCCTTCCTTCCTTCCTTCCTTCCTTCCTTCCTTCCTTCCTTCCTACCTTCCTTCCTTCCTCTCCCTCCCCTCCTCCCTCCCTCCCTCCCTCCCTCCCTCCTCCCTCCTTCCTTCCTTCCTTCCTTCCTTCCTTCCTTCCTTCCGTCCTTCCTTCCTTCCTCCCTTCCTTCCTCCATAAGTAAGTAAGTAAGTAAGTAAACATGCTTTAAAACCATAACAAGTTTTGAGGGGATAACAATGAAGACATGAGCAGCATGTATATATATATCTCAGTTGGAAAAATAACAATAGGTGGGAAATGGCAGAGTAAACTAGCAATAACTGAAGATAGGTTTCAGTGAAAAAACAGTGTTTAAGTACATACTGAGGAAACTTGTGTGTAGGACTTTAACAATAAATCAGCATGTATAGTGCAACTGTTAAGAGGCAGAATAGGTCCAAAGCATCTTTTGGATAACTGGGCAAAGGGTACCAATCACGCAACTAACTTGTGACTGACCCAAACTCAGAAAGTTTCTGAACTTGTGTTCCATCATTTTGCTCCAGGATCTTAAGCATTACAACATTTTTTTTGACAAAGTCTAATTATAGAATCAAGATCATGTGAAGTATCAAAAGAAAGAAAGTATTTCATTATTTGAAACAACATAAGAATGATGTTGTTTGCTTGCAGGAGACTCATATTGCTTTAAAGCAGTGGTTCTCAACCTTTTTAATGCCGCGACCCCCAACCGGTCGTAAGTCGAGGACTAAACAACCGGATGTAAGTTGAGGACTAAACGGTCGTAAGTTGAGGACTATCCAACCAGTCGTAAGTCAAGGACTTTCCCTGCCCGGGAGTGCCACGCATGTGTGGTGCCGCCCCCTGCGCCGGCCGAGGCGTAGCTGGCAAGTGGCAGAGATGGAGCAGGCCGACCACTGGCTGGGCCACCAGCTGGCCCAACCCAAGGGAGGTAAGGCACCCGCCGGGCCCCACATGTGCCAGCAACCCTCCCTGCACCCGCTGGCATCCCACCCCTGGCCCTCTTTTACTTACATTTTTAGTAGTTGCTCAGCAGGGAGGGGTGGAAACTTCCAGACAGCTCGCCTTCGCTGCAGACAACTTGCAGCACCGTTTGCAGAATGGGACTTTTGGCGGGCTCACCAGGGCAGAGACAGCCTGGACAATTCCTATTGGCTTTTGAAAGCCAATAGAATTAGACTCTATTCAAGAAAGTCTATTCTATTGGCTTTCAAAAGCCAATAGAATAAAAGGGAGTAGCACAGCTAAGGAAAAGGAGGGGGAAATGGTGGACTGCGTTGTTTGGCGACCCCTGTGAAATGGTCGTTCGACCCCAAATGGGGTCCCGACCCACAGGTTGAGAACCACTGCTTTAAAGGATCAAAAGTATTTGATTAATTCCCAGTTGGGATCACATTTTATAGCTTCTGCTCTGGAAAAAAAAGGGGGTGTAGTTATTTATGTAAGAAAAGACTTATTGGCTAAATTAATTGATTCTTATACACAAGGAAGATATGTTATCATTGATTTAGTATTACAAGGCAAGAAATTTCTTATTATTGGACTATACGCCCCTAATCAACAACAAAAACAGTTTTATAAGTTGTTACATCAAAAATTAACATATTTGGATTATAAATCTGTTATTAAGAAACTATTTTGATGTTGAATTTTATAACAGTTGCAAGGTTATTAGTAGGGCAATATTGGAAGAAAGATTCTTTGCCTACTATAGAAGATTGGACGCTTAAGATGTCAAATTTAGCAGAAATGGCAAAAATTTCTGCTTACTTGAAGGATCACTCACAAGAAAGATACATTTCGGTTTGGAGAAGATGGATAGATTATGTTCAGAATAAATATGGGATTAAAAAGTTTCATTTAGCTTATGAGTAAACTTTAGAGTATTATTAATAGTTTTTTTATTTTTATTAGTTTTAGTATGGTTTAACAATATTGATTTGTTTATATTATTATGTTTATTTTTAATTTGTTTATATTTATGTTATAAGGGAACTAAAGTGCATTATGAACTTGGTTATTTGTATGGTTGGGTAATGTTTTTTTTAGAGTTTGATTGTTTATTTGTAACCCTGTATTAAGCTCTGGGAAATGGGGGAGGGGGGTAGGGGTGGGTGGGTCTTGGGATGTATATTGTATAAAACTTTTCAATAATAATAAAAAATATCATATGAAGTACTAATGCCACTTTACAATGCCTTAGTAAGGCCACACTTGGAATACTGCATCCAGTTTTGGTCACCACAATGTAAAAAAGATATTGAGACTCTAGAAAGAGTACAGAGAAGAGCAACAAAGATGATTAGGGGACTGGAGGCTAAAACATATGAGGAATGGTTGATGGAATTGGGTATGTCTAGTTTAATGAAGAGAAGGACGAGGGGAGACATGATAGCAGTGTTCCAATATCTCAGGGGCTGCCCCAAAGAAGAGGGAATTAAGCTATTCTCCAAAGCGCCTGAAGGCAGGACAAGAAGCAACGGATGGAAACTAACCAAAGAGAGAAGCAACCTAGAACTAAGGAGAAACTTCCTGACAGTTAGAACAATTAGCTAGTGGAACAACCTGCCTCCAGAAGCGGTGAATGCTCCAACACTGGAGGTTTTTAAGAAGAAACTGGACAGCCATTTGTCCAAAATAGTATAGGGTTACCTGCCTGAGCAGGAGGTTGGACTTGATGACCTCCAAGGTCCCTTCCAACTTTCTTATATTATTATTGTTGTTGTTTTTGTTGTTGGTTTTGTTGTTGTTTGTTGTTGTTGTTATTATTATTATTATTATTATTATTATTATTATATACTTACAGGTTGTTTCACTTAACAGCCGTGTTACTAACAGTGATTCACTTAAAAACTATGGGAAGAAAGATCGTAAAATGGAGCAAAATTCACTTAACAACTGTCTTGTTTAACAGTGGAAATGTTGGGTTCAATTGTGGTTGTGGGGGTTGAGGACTACCTGTATCAAAAGATGAAGGAGATTAAGCAGGTTCACCACACAGTGGTCTTTAGAAGGGTATTGAATACTTTTCAAAGAAGGAAAATCAAGCAGATCAATCTATTTTCTTCCAGATACTATTTACAGTACTTGTTTAGTAGGCCTACTGTTATGTCCCGAGCCTTGCAAACGGGCTCAGGGCGTTTGCAGGCAGTCCCGGGCAGGTGCAAGCTGCCCAGGACCAGACAGGCTGTCACCAGCGCCTGTAAGCATGCGCGGGTGCTGGCGCGGGAAAAGTAACACATTGACCCGGGAACTGCCTACATAAGAGGCTAGGTGCTTTTGGGCGTTGCTGAAGCCTTCACTTGTAAGCTGAACACAGAATAAAAGGAAACCTGAGAACTACAACTGCTTCTCGTGTCTGCTTTTCGCCAAGGACTCAACACTGGCAATGAGGATGGGATTCCTTACATCGCCTGGAAAGAAAGAGGTGTAAGCTTACCCAAGTGAATCCTGAGCGGCGGAACGACGGAACGGCGTTGACTCGGCAGCTACCCGCCAATCCAGTGCGCATTCGGGGGTAGGCTGGCTGATAGACCCGTCTCCTGAAATGGCAAAGTTTGGAAGGCTTTCGGAGTTCGACGTCTCACATCCAGAGCGGTGGGAGTCCTACGTAGCCAGGGTGGAAAATTACCTCAAGGTGAACCAAGTGAGGGAAGATAGCTTGAAGGCTGCCACCCTGCTTTGTGTCTGCGGTCAAGATGCCTTCAAAATCACAGAGAACCTTGCAGCACCTGTCCCATTAGAGTCTGTCAGCTACGCAGATCTAAAGAAGCTATTGAAGGAGCACTTCCAGCCCAAGATGTCCGTCATCGCATGGCGCCACACCTTCGAGCAGAGGGATCAATGATCTGGAGAGTCGGCCAAAGAATACATCGCCGCATTGAGGAAGGCCGCCAAGCACTGCGAGTTCAAGGACCTCGAAGAATGACTGAGGGGGATTTTTGCTGCACACGGGCTCCCAGATGTCATCGTCTCTGACAACGGCCCTCAATTTACATCCTCCGAATTCCAAGCTTTCTTACAGGCTAACATGATTCGTCATGCCACGTCTGCACCCTTCCACCCATCCACCAACGGTATGGCTGAACGCATGGTCCGCATCACAAAGGACACCTTGAAAAGACTCACCTATGGGGACTAGCATCACAGGTTGGCTGACTTTCTCCTTTCTTACCGCACCACACCGTCCACTTCTACAGGGAGAAGCCCAGCTGAACTTCGCTGGGGGCGCAAACTTACTACGAAGCTTGACCGGTTGCATCCGGACAGACTGCCTTCATCTACCTCACATCCTAGGGCACCTAGACAACTACTTGTGGGTGCCCCGGTTTGGACTCGCAATTACGGGCCTGGTCATACATGGGTCCCCGCTTCTATTTCCAGGGTCACAGGTCCTCTCTCCTACGAGGTAGCCCTGGACAACGGTCGTGTCCTGCGTCGGCACATCGACCAACTCCGCCCTAGGCGGGACCTTTCAGATGAGACTCCTAGGTCTTTTCCAGGGGGGGAGGGGGACCCTTTAGAGCAAAGGGAGGGGCACGAGCTGCTGCCCACCTCCAATCATGGAGCCACAAATGGCCCATTCCAAGATTCCGCGTGCCCCAAACAGGAATTCTAAGAGCCTATCCAACTACCAGGCATTCACGCCTACTCCAGCCATAATCCCTAGAGTTGGCCTGACCTTAACCCAAGTCCTACAGGGGGTCAAACTTACAGGGAGGTGGTCGACGAACCAAGTCCCGACCGCAACACCTCTAGCCCACATCAGGGAGTAACTGAGTTTTGGGAAGGTACAGAGACCCACACGAGCCCGGACACAGAACGGGGCTTAGGGATTGGACAGCCTCCTGACAGGTCTTGGACGGACCTAGGAGGTTCTATAGAGACGCCCAGCAGTGGCTATCAGTTCAAGGGGCCCGAAGGCCTACAGCTAGGCAGGTCAACCAGGTCACAAAGTGACAGAAGCCCTAGCCTGACGAGCCCGGTGGGCGAGCAAGCAGGCCAGGCATCGGGGCACAGTCCTCGGAAGGCACCAAGGCATGATAAGGAGAACAGGCTCACGTCTCCCCTCAGTCAGGGAACACCTGTCAGAAACCCAGAGCTGAGAAGGTCACAGAGAGCAAGGAAATCTCCTAAATACTTAGAGGATTACATAACATTGCTGGCCAAACAAAAGCAAGTAAACAGTAGGAGCACTGGGGAGTAGAACACTGCATCAAGAAATAATTGTATGTTGGTAGTAGTCTTAGCCCGGGGGAAAGGGGTGTTATGTCCCGAGCCTTGCAAACGGGCTCAGGGCGTTTGCAGGCAGTCCCGGGCAGGTGCAAGCTGCCCGGGACCAGACAGGCTGTCGCCAGCGCCTGTGCGCATGCGCGGGTGCTGGTGCAGGAAAAGTAACACATTGACCCGGGAACTGCCTATATAAGAGGCTAGGAGCTTTTGGGCATTGCTGAAGCCTTCACTTGTAAGCTGAACACAGAATAAAAGGAAACCTGAGAACTACAACTGCTTCTCGCGTCTGCTTTTCGCCAAGGACTCAACACCTACCATATCTGGACTTCAGAAAATCCATATAGTTCCTTAGTTGGCAGCAAAGATATACAGAAAATTCCAACTCATTTCTGCAGTCTAGTGGGCCTCTGGATTTTTGCAGTGCAGATCCGGCATGCCAGCATTTAGCGTAGTCAAGGCATGGATTCAGAGAGATACTAATTTGGCAGATCCAGACGTTTCCTTTGTTTAAAGGAATGGTCTTGCGGGTGAGAAAGGTAGAGTGAATTTGTTGCAGATGTTCAGTTTCTAAATTTAAACAGTCCCTGAAGACTTTGTCCAGTTTAAGTAACATAGGGTAGACTGACTGATATGTACAGCTCTGTCCTCTAAGAAATGAAATCTCTAAGGGACAGGACATGGAAGGATGCTGCCACTGGTACACAACATCTGTTGTCTAAATGAATTAAATGAATAAATGAATGAGAGCCAGTTTGTTCTAGTGATTAAGGCACTAAGCTAGAAAATAGGAAACCATGAGTTCAAGTCTCGCCTTCACCATGAAAGCCAGCTGGGTGACTACGAGCCAATTACTCTCTTTCAGCTAACCCACTTCATAGGGTTGTTATTGTGGGAAAAATAGGAGGTGTGTTGAATATGCTCACCGCCTTGAGTTATTTGTGAAAATAATAAAGGCAGGAGAATGAAAGAAAAGAAAAGAAAAGAAAAGAAAAGAAAGAAAGAAAGAAAGAAAGAAAGAAAGAAAGAAAGAAAGAAAGAAAGAAAGAAAGAAAGAATTGATTTTCCCTCCCTCATTGGAAGACTATTCCTGACTGATCATTCACCAAGGGTAAGTGAAATACTCACCAACAGCTGAGCAGCTCAAAAATTTATTTGTGTTCAGGAAATCATAAAACAATATTTTCCCTTTCGTATCATCCATCTACAATCTCTGGCCAAATAATCATTGCATAATTTTCTATTTAAATGAGAGCCCTTTTGCTACCTTGAGCCTTACTTTACAGGAAAGTCAGGTTATATTGTATTTTGTGTAACACAAAGATCACAATAACTTTGAAAAGTTTGTACTGCAGACTTTGAGAGTATATATTGTTTTCATTTTTTAAAATGCATTGTATTTTCAAAAGATGGCATTATGTATGCCCATTGCCAAGCACTCAAATTTTCATCAAGTGACCATAGGGATGCTGCAGTGGTCATCAGCGTGAAGCCAAGTTGCGAGTCACTTTTTTTCAATGCTGTTTCAACTTTGAACAATTGCTAAACCAATGGTTGTAAGTCAAGGATTATCCATACTGTACAGCTAATTGAATATTTTCCTTCCCCACTAAATTCATTCCCCTTCAGTATATATGAGCAGCATATGACCAGGGTAGATTGGCTTAACTGACCATCAGCCAGGTTTCTCATTTTCCTAACTAGATAGCTTTCCTCTCCAGTTTCTATTGTTGAAAGAAAAATCTTCATCGGGGTCCAGTCCAAGCCGGGAATAAACAACATGGAGACTTCTTTAGAAAGAAGATTATAGTTTATTGAAGAGGAGAGCCAGACAGACAGATGGCTCTGAAAAAAGTGACCATATGGAGTGATGGGCTTTTATACCTTCTGGGGCTCTTGAGGTTGTTTCCTGTTCCTACTTTGAGGCTTTGTATTTCCTGTATCATGTACTTTGATCTGAGTCTGAGTGTGCCCTTTTGGTATTGGTAGGTTAATTCTATTATGTCTCCTGTCCTTAGAATTTGGGTGGAGGTATGTAGATTTTAGGTATCTTTGTCTTCCTAATTTCTAGCTTCCTGGCTCCAACCTTCCTGAATGGATTATTACATCTGCATCTCTAAAAGCTGGTTTCTACTAAATTGTCTATCTGGGGGTGGTGGTGGGGAGAAGTTTCTGCCTTTTAAAAGATCTTCTCCATTATTCCTTTGGGGAAATATATTCTGCTTTTTTAATATCCCCCAAAATATTTCTTTCTCTGGATTCTTCCACACTATCTTTTTAATTTTTTCTGTCTTCACAGTAGCATAATTAGTGTTACTATCTCTGTGGATGTGTTTGGGGGTACTCATTTACATTACACCTAATTTTGCCCCCTTTTGCACCTCTCCATGTGGCCACAGAGGGGAAAGGAGGCTTAGGGGAGCTGTGGTTGTCCAGTCATACATGTCAAAAAGAATAGCTTATCTTATATAGGTCTTTCACATGACATAGAAGCTGGCCAACCTCAGCTTTGTTTAGCTTCAAGCAAAATTAGATCAATTCGGGTTAAATTTCATTCACCAAGGTTAATTGCTGGGGTCATTGAAATGGGTTTTCCTGACCATATCATATTTTAACTCTTCCTAACCTATGATTCAGTAAGATATTATGCAAACTGGACTTTTAAATATAACATGGGGAATGTTCATATATATATGGGTAATCATTATTAAAGTCCCTATTCCCCATTTTTCATAGCTTAACAGAAAATGCTCCTGAGAATCTTTTATAAAAGGATTTAATATTGTTCTCATAAGAGACCTAATGGTTTGGTAGCTATTATAGTTTATTTACACTTTAGGTCATTAAGAAGATACGAGATAAAGGAAACAAATGATTTCTTCAATAACAGAGTTATTTTGAAGCTTGAGAGTATTTCTTAAATGAAGGAAAGAAATAATTTGCTGTATAGTTCTTGATAGCTTGCAATCCAGGGGAACAGAATATAATTCCAGTTTTTCTTGGTTTTACCAACTACATCTCCTGATTCTTTAGGATAGTTTTCCTTGACCTGGTTTTCTCCAGAGGTGGCAGTTTTAAATTCTGATGATTCTCCCAACTAGTATGGATTTTGAAAGTAGGAGGCAATATTTGGAAAACACCTAAGTGAAAAAAAAGAAAGTTTAACCTGTTTCTTGATTTACAGAGTACTGTTTTACATCGAGAGCCAGTTTGATGTAGTGGTTAGGGCATTAGACTAGAAACTAGGAGACCATGCATCCCATCTTAGGCACAAAGCCATCTAGTGAGCTTCAGCTAGTGTCTTTTTCTCAGCTCTAGGAAAGAAGGAATGGCAAACTACTTCTGAAAAGTCTGGCCAAGAAAGTCTCAGAGTCATTTCCTGGCAGTCTTCAAGAATCAGACACAACTGAATGGAAAGGAAGAAAATTACAGTTAAAAAGGGGCAACTGGTGGCCTATGTTTTGTCCAGAATCCTCCCCTAACAGCGGTTAGTGGAATAATGTAACAAACTGCTGCATTAATTGAAAAACATCCACTAATTTTAAGAGCTGTGGTAGCACAATGGTTAGAATGCAGTATTGCAGGCTAATTCTGCTGACTGCCAGGAGTTCAATTCTCACTGGCTCAAGGTTGACTCAGCCTTCCATCCTTATGAGGTCGGTAAAATGAGGACCCAAAGTGTTGGAGGCAATCTGCTGACTCTGTAAATGGCTTAGAGGGTGCTGTAAAACAGTATGAAGCAGTATATAAGTCTAAGTGCTATTGCTATTGCTCATTTTCAGTGAGAAATTAAATAAAACATTCCATTTCCTTGTGTTTCCTCTAATTTAAAAATAGGGGTCCACAGAAGTTGTCTTTTCCTTCTTCTCATATCTGGGATTGGATACTGAAAGGAAGACTGTTGACATAAGCTGGCATTGACCTTCTATTGAAAAGTCACATTAGAATTGTAGCTTAATGAGGTTTGCATGGAAGCAGCATGAGATAACAGACATAGAGACAGATGATCAGCTATGACATTAGTAAAGAGAAAGGTCAAATTCATGACATATTGAATAGAAATCGCTGAACTTGGATAAGCATTTACTCTAGAGAGTAAAATCCTGTGCCTTTTTAAAAAAAGAAATAAATTGGTTCTGTGTAACACCTGGCCGATGAATAGACCTTTCAGCTGTTAATTAAGATACTTTAGGGCAGCAGTAGGATTTCAGGAGTGGGGTTATGAAGTGGTGCTCTTAAAATCAATTATCACCAGCAGCCTCCACCTGCCACAACATGGCTTCCTTTGAGTTTCCTTATTGTGTAGTTTAAAAAGTTGGATGGTTCTTCTTCTTCTTCTTCTTCTTCTTCTTCTTCTTCTTCTTCTTCTTCTTCTTCTTCTTCTTCTTCTTCTTCTTCTTCTTCTTCTTCTTCTTCTTCTCCTCCTCCTCCTCCTCCTCCTCCTCCTCCTTCTTCTTCTTTCCTCTTCTTTCTTCTTTCTTCTTCTTTCCTCTTCTTTCTTCTTCTTTCTTCTTCTTTCCTCCTCCTCCTCCTCCTCCTCCTCCTCCTCCTCCTCCTCCTCCTCCTCCTCCTCCTCCTCCTTCTTCTTCTTCTTCTTTTTTTTAAACTGGATTTTCACTGAATTACACTAGGCAAATTCTTGCTGGATTCTGAGGAGAACCTTCTTCCAATGCAGCTACTCAATATCACATTACAAGTTTTCAAAATAAATCTATTTTGTAGGCTAATGAATAATGAGGCATTTAAAGGAAATTGTGACTGCCCCCCCTCTTTTCCCATGTCCAAAGAACTTAGCGTTCGGCGACAACTCTAAAGGGATTTATTTAAGCCTCAAATAAGTATTTTTAGAGTCTTAATTAGAGGAAGTGTTTGAGCTGCTGGATTCAGATGCCAAAAAAGGATTCTTTGGGGACCAGAACGAAATCTTTCCTGTTCTCAAATTAGCCCTTTCAAAATACTTTGAAAAGAATGGAAACTGGGGGAACATTTTAAAAAAAACATACTTATTTTATGTTGAAACTTGTACTTGAGTATTGTCATCATGGCCTAAGGAGGCTGAATGATTTCAGCAATAATTCATTGTTCTGATACTTTTAAACAAATCACTAAGTGGTAGGTATACCACTCTGTGAAAAAAAAATATTTGCTGCCTTTCGGATTTCTGAATCTTTGCCACTAACATTATCACAGCTTCCCGTGGTTCCTACAGATATATATATATAAAGGATTTTGAACAAATAACACTAAATCTTGAGGCCTGTTTCATTTATTTCATAAACAATAACATCCAGTTTGTGCCAATCTAAAAAGTAATTACCTTCTTGTTCAGTTAATTCAGTTAAAAAGATAACTACGGCCAATTGTGTGAGTAATTCATTAGACAGTCTGGGATGATTCTGGTTAGCCTTGAATACATTTCTCAGGCTTTATTAATTTATTTATCACATTTATATGGCCACCCATCTCACAAAAAGTGAGTCTGAGCAGGGTATCCCCCCTTTTCACAGTGATGTTGTCACCAGACAAGATTCCAGTGGGATGTCATGCATTTATTTATTTTATATAACCACCCACGGCCCCAATAAATATATTGCATACATGTAGTCCTCGACTTACAATATTCGTTTAGTGACCATTCAAAGTTACAATGACACAGAAAAAGTGACTTATGGCTATTTTTCACATTGCAGGATCCTCATGGTCATGTGTTCAAAAATCGTAAGCTTGGCAACTTGGGGTCACGTGATCACCTTTTGTGAACTTCTAATAAGCAAAGTCAACGGGGAGCCAGATTCATTTAACAACTGTGTTTCTAACTTAACTACTGCGATAATTCACTTAACAACTGAAAGGTCATAAAAGGGGACAAAATTCATTCAACTGTCTTTCTTATTCAAAGAAAGTTTGGGCTCAGTTGTGGCTGTAAGTCAAGGATTACCTGTACTTGCAAATTACTGACACAACGTAAACACTGGAGCAGCCTAGGAGCAGGCATGTCAAACTCGCAACATCACGTGATGTTGTGCGACATATCGGAGCTTTTTCGCCATTGCCGGCAATGGGGTGGGTGCGGCTCCGGTATGATGAAACCAGCCCGCAGGCCGGCAGTTTTACACCCCTGCCGTAAAGGTAAGGGAATCATTCAGACTTTGTGAGAGTTTTTATAGTATTCCAGAATGGAGGCATCCAAAACATCACTTGCCAGGTTGCTTGCACAGGTAAGACAAATTGGTTTGGAAAAGATGGTCCTGTAGACAACAAGGATATTAAGCATGACCCCCCCCCCAAATTATCTAAAACAGTGGTTCTCAACCTTTTTAATGCCATGACCCCCAACCGGTCGTAAGTTGAGGACTACCCAACCGGTCGTAAGTCAAGGACTTTCCCTGCCCGGGAGCGCTGCTCATGCATGGTGCCACCCCCTGTACCAGCTGAGGCATAGCTGGCAAGCGGAAGAGACAGCGCAGGCCGACCACCAGCTGGGCCACCAGCTGGCCCAGCCCAAGGGAGGTAAGGCACCCGCCGGGCCCCACGTGCGCCAGCAACCCTCCCTGCACCTGCCGGCCTCCCATCTCCCACCCCTGGCCCTCTTTTACTTACATTTTTAGTAGTTGCTCAGCAGGGAGGGGTGGAAACTTTCAGACAGCTTGCCTTCGCTGCAGACAACTTGCAGCACCATTTGCAGAATGGGATTTTTGGCGGGCTCAGCAGGGCAGAGACAGCCTGGACAATTCCTATTGGCTTTTGAAAGCCAATAAAATTAGACTTTATTCAAGAGAGTCTATTCTATTGACTTTCAAAAGCCAATAGAATAAAAGGGAGTAGCACAGCTAAGGAAAAGGGGAAAAAAATGGCGGACTGCGTTGTTTGGCGACCCCCGTGAAATGGTCATTCGACCCCAAATGGGGTCCCGACCCACAGGTTGAGAACCGCTGATCTAAAACATCATTGATTCCCTAACTGCTTAGAAAAGACAACGAAAAGTATTTTAAATGTTCTAGGGGTCTATTAAGCCACAGCCAGAAAGGTAATCTTGAAATGGAGAAAAAAAATGGACAGTAGCAAATCTTTCCTAAGTCATTCAGAATTATTCCAAGAGCACATTGTAAAATTACCCAGGAAATCACTTCATCTCAGTAACGAATAAATTCAGTGTTGGAATTCATTGTTAGAATGTATTTCTATGCAGTGAGTACAATAGTATTCAGCCCATAATGGCAGTGTTTATAAGTTTGGATCTATGGTGTATACACTATGCTCTTTTGTTCTAAGTAGAGTTTCCTGTTTCCTGTTACAATTAAATAGTTGAGCAGTAAAGTACATGGTGACTGTACTGTTTGTTTGCTCTAACATTCAGGGATCTGCAAGAATCTTTCATTTTGCAGAAATCAGTGTTCCTAACAAGCAGAAAACAAACATGACATTTCATAAGAGATTCCTGCCAACTCCTAAGCATCAAGGTGGCAGTGTCATATTTTGGGAATTCTTTGCTATCTCAGGACTTGTCATAATTGAAAAAAAAAACAATGAATTGAATTGTCTGTGGGGTTTCTAAGAGTTTTATAAGGCACAATCAGACCATTTGTTCTTTATATGAAATGTGAATTGCCACAAAGGCAAAAATATTATCCCAAATATGCAAAGAAATCTATTAGACCATTAATGAAAAATAGTGCTCTAACTCAACAATGAAACCCTATAAGTAAACCACTGAGAAGTCCAAAGGTAACAGTAGGATAATATTATATTTCAGTAAAGACCATTGCTTCAGTACAATTAAAACACATGGATTCCCATCAAAATATTAAGCCTAGAACATGACAGAAATAGGCAATATTCATTTCAGCCAAATGACTTATTCAGGAAGTATATGTTAAGGTAATATTGACTTATTCAGGAAGTTTATTTAAGGTAGTATCCTGGCTTATAATTATTAAGAAACAGACAAAGATTCCATAGGAACATTCTTATCTTATCTTATCTTATCTTATCTTCTCAGTTGCTCTTCTGTTCAATAAAGTTTAGGTATACTGAAGTGACATTTAAAAAGCATCAAAGAATAAAGACCAAACATTGATTAGCTAAACGTGATCAAGTACTTCATCCATAACCTCAGGCTCCATTAATGGAAAGTTATCAGTAAAACTGGGTGAAAAAGTATTTTAGTTATCTTTCACAATAGAGATGGCTGAATAATTAGGAAAACTTTGCCTTCTAAATGTCTTGCATTTCAGCATTTAATTGCATTGCTGTCAAATTTACAATTGATAGCATGCTTTAGATTTAGATTTAGATCCAAATATATCCTTCTTACCTCATTTCTCTGTAATTAAAATTTAATAACCATTCTATTGATCAGCTGGAAGAGTTTCTATAGTCATTTGCTAAGATCATTTACAATATAACTCAGCTAAAATTTTCCGCTTCTCTTTGGCCATTACCTGTTTGAATTAGTTATCAGGGAGGAGAAGACCTGCCTTAACCAGTGATAATTTAAACTTTGAGAGATTGAACATCAACCCTTCTTGTTTTCAATAGACAAGGAAGCATGTTGATGAAGTTTGATTCTTCTTTTAATCAAGACACCTGCTGCTCAGTCACCAACAGACATACTTTAAATATAAAAAGCCTTGTGAACTCTGAACTAAAGAAGAGGGAGTCAAGCTATTCTCCAAGATGCCTGAAGGCAGGACGAGAAGCAACAGATGGAAACTGATCAAGGAGAGAACAACCTAGAACTAAGGAGAAACTTCCTGACAGTTAGAACAATTAACCAGTGGAACAACCTGCCTCCAGAAGCGGTGAATGATCCAACACTGGACGTTTTTAAGAAGAGACTGGACAGCATTTGTTTGAAATGGTGTAGGGTTCCTGCCTGAGCAGGGGGTTGGACTTGATGACCTCCAAGGTACCTTCCAACTTTTTGTTGTTGTTGTTGTGGTTGTTATTATTATTATTTTCTTTGTTCTTAAAGCAGGCAGAAATATATAAATAAATAAATTATATATATATAATATCATACTCTGTCAGATCATTGAATTATTTTTAAGTTAATATTAAATCACTGGCCTTTGAAAGAAGTACAGAAAAGGGATTCTACAACAAGATCAATACAGATTGAGTTATCTGATCTTATTTGCCTTGAGTGTTTCATTTACGAACCAGTCAGTCTCCATAATCTAATTTGTTGCTAATCACGTAAAGGTACTTCATAGATAATTTACTTATAATATAAGTAAAGTTTTGATGAAGTTTAATAGGTCTAATACTTATTATATATTAGACCTATTAGACTTCATCAAAACTACAGAGTATTTGCCATTATGCAATTGCTTATAAAAGCCATGTATCCTGTAGATTGGTATTTGTTTGTTTGTTTTTTAAGAATGTGACAATATACATGCAAGCAAATTAATACACAGGTTACTTAATGAAAGAGTTATTCAGTGTTCATTTCAAATAGATCAACTCTTTGGTATAGGACTGCATTACACTGAAATGTCTCAGAGGTGACAGACCAGTAATAGATTTCTTTCCCCAAGGATAATAAAATTTTTATCTTATACATTAAAAAGGATAATGAAACAACAAATTATATTTTAAATATTAATTTACAAAATCCAAGTAAAAGTGTACATGATTTTATTTTAATAAAAAACATTATTTATAATTAGGACTAATTAAATAACATATTTCAGAAGGTGATATTGAGCAGAAATCTCTCATTTTGAGTTACAAGGCAGATTTCAGATTAGAAATCTGAAGTCTATTACTATTACTAGTACCTATTCATCTAATATATACAGAGGAGGTTTACATGGTGGTGATGCAGGTGATTTATTTGTGCTGTGTATGAATTGAGGAGAGACAGAAATGTGGAGCATTGAAAGCAAATAAAATCTTGGTTGGAGAGGCATGTAATAACAGGTATATAACCATGCCTGACACAGGTACGTGTGTCAGCTCAATGAAAAACCAAGATCTGGAAAATATTATTTCTCACAGTAGTTCCTAAATTCTTTGACTAATTAATTAGCAGGAACTGAAAATTATTGGGCTGTAAATGTATATGGCTTTGTTGTGTATGATTTAATTGCAGTTATTTGCTTCATTTTGTTTTCACACCTGCCATTATGCATCTGGCCTTATCAGGGATTATCAGCACTAACCCTTCATGTTGTTTCAATATTGCTCTTTCCTGACTCAATCTTCTTTCTCCTTGTTTGCTTTCACAGATATGCTCTCATTTGCCCAGCCGCCTGCTTGAGACTGTTGCCTCTTGCAACTCATACGAATGCAATGATGTCATGTTCTATAGTGTTTTAATAAACATACCTACACCCGAGGCATCAAAACCAATAGGATTAGATCATTCAGTGCACAAATTAGTCTTTGGTTTGGGAGGACAAATAAGGAGATAGTGTTGAAATGGTGCTGAAAAGCAGCTGCAGCTAGACAGAAAGAATGGTCCCTGAGAAACAATTTGAACAAATCAGATCTTCAGTCACATCAGAAATATTATGTCTGTCTGTCTGTCTGTCTGTCTGTCTGTCTCTCTCTCTCTCTCTCTCTCTCTATCTATCTATCTATCTATCCATCCATCCATCCATCCAATCTTATCTTATCTTATCTTATCTTATCTTATCTTATCTTATCTTATCTTATCTTATCTTTATCTATCTATCTATCCATCTATCTATCTATCTATCTATCTATCTATCTATCTATCTATCCATCCATCTATATCTATCTATCTATCTATCTATCTATCTATCCATCCATCCATCCATCCATCCATCCATCCATCCATCCATCCATCCATCTATCTATCTATCTATCTATCTATCTATCTATCTATCTATCTATCTATCTATCTATCAGAAGTGTGCATAAGATAAAAAAATCAGGAAGTTTAGGATATTTCAGATTAGCCCTTTTGCCCTGATATGGGGAAACAACTGTTTACTAATCAAGTAGAAGTCTTCAATTTCACTGTGCAAGATCAATGACTTGGATCCTAAATACCAATCCACTCTACCAGATGATCCTGAATCTAATTTAGTGTTATAAAGAAAGAAAAGAAATTATTATGAAGAACTTTCATAATAACATATGTAGGTTTGTAAAACTATGTTTCTCCTTAATTATTCCAGACAAACTCCATTCCCACATTTCAATGACAGCAACATCCAGTGAAGTTACAAGAGTGGTCTTTCTAGAAACCATGAATGCCTGTGAAAACTAGATCCCAAGAAAAAAGCTAGTTGCATTGAAATTATGAATTTATGGACAATTACTGAGAAGATCATGGAGCAAGAAGAACAACCAATCAGTTCTGGTCCCAATTAAATTCAATAGTTGTCTTGAAGTAATGATGTTAGGTGAGCAAATTATGGATTAGAAAAGCTGATTATGCTTGTTCTTTGCTATATAGAAGTTAAACAAAAAGAGAAAGAAAATAGCCAAGTTGGACATTAATTCAAAAAAGATTATTCAAATGTCAATGAAAGAGCTATAGATTTTTACTGGAAGACAAAGGACTATGATAGATTTGTCCATGTAGTCACAAGGAGTCATAGCAAACACACACAGAAACAGACACAGACAGACAGAGAAACAGAGACATACAGACAGAGACAGAGAGACACAGAGACAGAGAGAAGACAGACAGACAGAGAGACAGACAGACAGAGACAATGAGCAAGAGAGACCTTCCTTTTTAATCTGGATGATGCATTCATGTCTTGCTTCCATGTACAATCCAAAATTGACCACAGAGATAAGGTGGGAAAAACTGGGAAAATCTATCCGTGATTAACTTTTTCCTGGCCTTTCAGAATAGGCAAAGGAATTCAACACTGAATGGACTGCCTTAGCCCTCCCCTGGTGCTCTTTCAGATAGCAGTCTCTTGTACATAACATGCCTTTGAAAAATAAACACATGACTGTTTTGTGGACTTAACCTAAGCATTTAGCCCACTTTTCTGTCATTCATAACTAAAGGACCACCAGCAAACTTGGTGCAACCTCTGGTCTTCATTAACCACATTGTAGTTTCTCCTCCTGGCACAAAAAAAAGAGGGCAAAAAAGAAAAAAAAGAAAGTCTTTCCTTTTCTGTCTTATTCTGTGTCACTTCATGGGTTAAGTACTTGAGAAAATAGACAATTTTGAAGCAACAGATTACCCATTCATGGCTGGTTGGGTTTTTTTTTTTTCCCCCTCCCTGTCTTCCTCTCCACCCTCTTGTGTTTCTTTCTTTGCTGTTTCAATGAAAGTTGGAGAAGAACAACGAGATTTGGAAGAAAGTCAAGATAATCAGATTGAAATC
The DNA here is from genome assembly GCF_016545835.1 of Crotalus tigris. NCBI lineage: Eukaryota > Metazoa > Chordata > Lepidosauria > Squamata > Viperidae > Crotalus > Crotalus tigris. The sequence continues at coordinate 1,194,861 of NW_024097237.1, forward strand.
GCCTTTGGTTCAGAAATGCAGGAGTTAAGTCTCCTAATTCACGCTCTTAACTGTTCTGGTAAATTGAGGGGAATCTACAGAAAACTTTCTTGGGGGAGATTTTATACTTTCTGGGGGGGGGGAGCAATGCATTTTCAAGGAAGTCACAGTCACTTCGTTTCCCAAGGCACCTTACTTGCAGGAACAGGTTTTTTCCCCCCTCTGGTTGCACAACAAACACATTAAATAAAAAAAGAAGAGAAAGAAATATAAAGGTTCTGTAAGTGGACAGCAGCAATGGGGGGGGGGGAGGAGCGTATAATGGGAGATGACTATTTCTGCAGAGCCATTTATAAAGCAGTCTTCAAAAGTGTGCAGCTTCCAGGATCACTTTACATAATAACTAAAATAGGAACTAGAACTAAGAGAAAGAAAATAGAGAATGTTTAATAGTTAGGGGGAGTAGAAATCAAATCCCTCCAGTTCTGATTGCCATTTGCTAAAGATGGAATATACTTTATCTTAGGAGAATGAAAATAATCTGAAAAAAAATACAGAATAATCTTTTCCATCTATCACCACAATGCCCTTATAACTATGTATGTATGTATGTATGTATGTATGTATGTATGTATGTATGTAGGTATGCAGTGCTTTTTTTGTCATAGAACTCACTGGAACAGAGTTCCAGCACCTTTTTTTTTGACAGATTTTCCAAGTTTTAAAAGTAACTTTTGAAAATTTGATGTTTGATCCATATGGACTTGAATCGCCCTGTTGAGCGTAGCAGGTTGGTGGCAAAATCATTAAAAAGGTGCATGTGGGCTGCTTGTGCGTCGAGTCCAATGCATGCGTACTTCGTCCAGCTGCTTGGCTTGTGGTACTACTCGGCTCCTGACTGGTCATGTGGTCACGTGCTGAGTGCCTACTGCAGGCGACGACCGTTATGTTTTGTTACCCAACTATGTGTGTGGGTGTGTGTACAACACCCTCTGTTCATTTAAGGGGTAAATCAGTTCTCCATTTGAGGGTTCCTCTTCCTGGCTGGGCAGGCATGGAACAGATGAAGTAGTATTCCAGCCCATTCCTCCAGAAAGGGACCCTCCTTTGCTCCCCGGGGACTCCATTCCAGATAGCCTGAGGTCTACCCCCCAAATGATAGCAACCATGGAGTCCACTATCAAACTGCTGCCCTTGGCCAGCATCTACTTGCCCATGACGGAGATCCATGCAGGTGAGTTCAGTCTAAGAGGGAGTAGATCCTCTTGCTGTTGCCCTGTTTGTAGTAGATGACCAAGCTACTATGGGGTCAAATACATCATCAGTTTGGAGTCACTACACCACTGTAAGTGACTTGAATTCAACCCCCCCTTGAAGTCCATTGACTTTTATCAGGTGCCAGTTCACTATGATTGTTAGTAGTTCAGATTCTTATGTATAGATTTCATGGAATAAACATGGAATACTTTTGAACTTTATCCTGGTGATTGGTCATGTGGTCGTGCTGAGTGCTTACTGCGGGTGATGACCATTATGTTTTGTTACACAACTGATGTGTGTGTGTGTGTGTGTGTACAGTGATTGACTACATGCAAAAGGTAAATAAAAGATTAACAAGATGTGAGTTCTGGCACTTTTTTTCTTACAAAATAAGCACTGTATGTATGTATGTATGTATGTATGTATGTATTTATGTATGTACTGTACATATTGCTATCATTTCTTCAAGATTCTCTTTTTATACAAGTGGCACTCGAAGAAAAAACAAAAAAATAAGATAGAGTACTGTTATTACTAATAGCACTAACTATAGTAAATATGTGTCCGTTTTATGGGATCTACTCAAAATATAATTTTAAAAAATCCTTACCTTCTTGTATAGCCTTGATTGTGACTTATAATGATAGGAATGTTCTTAATTGCAGTAGAGAAATAATAAACGTAGTCCACAACTCAGTAGCAAAACCTGGGCAAACTAAGTTCCTGCTAGGCCCAAATAGCAAAGTCAACACTGGAAAAGACCCATATCAAAGTCCCAGGTAGGGATCCTGAATACAACTGAATCTAAAAGAATTTCTAGCTTTTGGTATAAAACTTCAGAGCCCCCAAAGAAGACTCAGAATTATAGGCTGCTGGAAAGCTTCCAGGGATCTGTTGGTTGAATCTGCAAGAAAGGAACTGAAGGAGTCATGGTGGTACAGCAGTTAGAATGCAGTATTGCAGGCTAACTCTGCCCATTGCCAGGAGTTCGTTCCTAACCAGCTCAAGGTTAACTCAGCCTTCCATCCTTCCGAGGCCAGTAAAACCAGGACTCAGATTGTTGGGGGCAACATGCTGACTCTTTAAACCATTTAGAGAGGGCTGTTAAGTGGTATATAAGTCTAAATGCTATTGCTTTTATCAGTGCTTTTTTTGTAAAAAAAAACAAAAAAAGGTGCTGGAACTCACACACGTCATACAACCCGCCTTGCCTACCCTACAAGGTTCCATCCAAAAAAGGTGCCGGAACTCCGTTCTGAGCGTTCTATGACAAAAAAAGCCCTGGCTATTATATTCCTGGTCTTCTTCTGATCTTGTTTTCTTGTTTAATCCATCCAATTGCAAGTAATAGGCCTAGCATATAATGGGCTTACTTTTAATTCAAATACACAACAACACAATCAGAAAAAACAACAACAGCAACTCTGTTATTAAAGAAAGATTATTCAGGTGAAGGACTGATTCTGGGATGATGCAAAGACTCGTGGTAGAATGTCCATAGTGAATAAGTACTCAGCCAACTAAAATAGGTTTTCTTTACCTTGACTGGTGGGATCTCAAGTGTAAATCAATATCCTGCAGCAGCTTTTCATTAAAGATGGCAAGAATTAGACTGAGTTGTATGCAAAGTGATCCATTACGATACAGCCCTGTGGTTCTTCAGAACTTCCCCTGTAAGCATGCTGCCCCTATCTCAAGTTTCTAATTTACATGGCTCCCTGGACAGGACAGAGTTATTGTTTCTTATAAGTGTGACTTACATTTGGCCTAGATTTATACCAGGTGTGCAAAAGGCACAGACCATGGATAAATAATGGCCCGTCCAATTTGCACTCTTTTCTATTTTTAAGAGTTTGGAGAGTATAAGGAAGGATTATCATAGGTCTGGCAGAAGCTGATATTCAACCTCTCCACCCCCAGTGGAGATTATCCTGCCCCATTTACTCTGGCAGAGCCTGTTGGTGAAGGACTTGCATCTTGCAGGATTCAGGAGAAAAGCCTTTTCTGCTGTGGCACCCACCCCCTGGAACATGCAAACTTGACTCTGCCAGCTCGGTGAGTGGCATCTTGGAGGTGGTTAATGGGTTAGACAGACCCCATCTCCTCCCTATGTGCACTTCACTCCCTACCGCTCCATCTCGGTTAATTGGATTTCAACTGAATTTTAAATTATGGTCTTTATTTATCATTTTAATGCTTTATATGGCTTGAAACTCAACATTAAGAAAACCAAAATCATGGCATCTGGCCCTCTCAATTCCTGGCAAATAGATGGGGAAGAAATGGAGGTAGTGACAGATTTTATTTTTCTGGGCTCCAAGATCACCTCAGATGGGGACTGCAGCCAAGAAATTAAAAGACGCTTGCTCCTGGGGAGGAAAGCTATGGCAAATCTAGACAGCATTCTAAAAAGCAGAGACATCACCCTGCCAACAAAAGTGTGTATAGTCAAGGCCATGGTTTTCCCAGTTGCAATGTATGGCTGTGAAAGTTGGACCATAAGAAAGGCTGAGCAACAAAGAATTGAGGCCTTTGAACTATGGTGCTGGAGAAGACTCCTGCGAGTCCCCTGGACTGCAAGGCATTCAAAACGGTCAGTGTTAGAAGAGATCAACCCCGACTGCTCTTTAGAAGGCCAGATCCTGAAGTTGAAATTCAAATACTTTGGCCACCTAATGAGAAGGAAGGACTCACTGGAGAAGAGCCTAATGCTGGGAAAGATTAAGGGCAATAGAAGAATGGGACGACAGAGAATGAGGAGGCTGGATGGACTCACTGAAGCAGTAGGTGTGAACTTAAATGGACTCCAGAAGATAGTAGAGGACAGGAAGAGGAATGTTGTCCATGGGGTCGCGATGGGTTGGACACAACTTCTCAATTAACAACAATAACAATGGTACCTTATTGAATGACAGTAAGCTGCCCAGAATTACCTTGGTGAGATGGCTGGCAAAGAAGTTAAACAAACAAATAAACAAATGCATATTATTTAATTTCCATGTCTTGACTCCATTACATTTTAGCCTATGCCATTTTACATAGGTATGTTTGCAAAGTCCATTCCACTACTGAATCCTTCTGAATTCCTGATTTAAACTAAAAGGGATACTTTTTTCCCCTGCCATCACTATCTCATTGATGGCTCTATGAAATTCCTGCATACAAGATCTTATTATTTATTTATACCCAGTCTATTTGGGTTAGTCTACAATACTGCATTCTAATCACTGGCATAGTGGTTGGAATGTGATATTACGGGCTAACTCTGCCCACAGCCAGGAGTTCAATCCTGACAGGCTGGAGGTTGACTCAGTCTTCCATCCTTCCGAGGTCAGTAAAATGAGGACCCATATTGTTGGGGAGAAAATGCTGATACTGTAAACTGCTTAGTGAGTGTTGTAAACTGAACCACAAAAATGTCACGTGACCCTGGGGATGCTGCAATGGACATAAGCAAGAAAACTGGTCATAAGTCACTTTTTTCAGTTCCATTGTAACTTTGAATGGTCACTAAATGAATGGCTGTAAGGCCCAGTTGTTGCCCTAGACACAATTACTATGCTTCATCAATTACCTGGCTGATGGCATGCTCAAGGTTGGCATCTGCCTTGCTTCTATTAGCCATTTAAGTGTATGATAGTTTTCTGATGAATACTGTAGAAAGTCAATTTAACCAGGAAAAAAGCCACAGTCTGTCAGTTTGTTTGTCTGTCATGGCTTATTTTAATCTTTCCCCTAAGGTTAAAACAAGCCATGGTATGTATGTATGTATGTATGTATGTATGTATGTATGTATGTATGTATGTGTGGTATATAAGTCTAAGTGCTATTGCTATTTGCCAGCCCCCAGCCCCTCATTATTCCAGTTGCACCATATATTGCCCATTTAAAATAACCTGCCACTTTATCACTCAACATGTCAAGTATTTTCCTGGAGAAACAGCAAATGAAGTTTAAATAAAATGACCTTGATCTCTCCCTGAAATTTGAGTATTCACAATGGTGTATACATGTCCATATACACAAACCTTTGGATTCCATCCTGGGTATCCTTTTGCTGATGGATTTCTGAAGGTAGTAGATTTAGTGGTACATGAGCACTTAAATATCAGCACTTGTCTTGAAAGAGATTATAGACTAATGAACATCTGCATATACCTAAGACTCAGGCATCTGGATGAAAGATGAATGATTCTGATATAGCAAATAAAAGTTTGAGATTAGTCTGAAAGCCACCTAAAAGAGATTAGGATGAAAGCCACCTGAAACAATATAGGAGATTAAATTGCTGAGTTGAGATTGTCTCCTTGCAATCATGGAATTGCTACTACATTCTTCTTTTGATTTCCAATCTATCTGCTAGCCGTGTTCTTATCCTATACACTTTTGAGATGATTCAAAGATCTACCTGTAGGATTCACCTGTTTCAAAATATTCCTTCTCCTTCATGTACACAAATAATAAAGTTTTTCTCCTCCTCTTCCTCCTCCTCCTCCTTTTCCTCCTCCTCTCTTTCACTTTTCCTCTTTCTCTTCCAATTCATAAGTTGCATTAATATTTGGAAAATTTATTTAGTTACAACGGCATGGTATAAAAATCAATATATAAATATAATCTGTCTTGGTAAATATTTCTTGAAACAAAATTCAATGTGGCAAATATTTTGTGATTCAAATTTTCAGTTTTCTATTCTTTTACGAAAAACATCATGCAGCATTAATGGGATCAAGTACACATTATCTGAAGAGGGATGAGAGGGAAGAAAGGAGAGGAGAGAGAAAAGAGTAAAGGAGGTGAGAAGGAAGTAGGAAGGTTGGAGGAGAAGAGGAGAAGTGGGGAGAAAGGGGAGGAGAGTGGTGAAGGAAAGAGAAGAGGAGAGGAAGAAGAAGGAAGTAGGGAAGAGAAGAAAGGGAGAAAGAAGGTAGAGAAGAAGGAGTGTGGATACATTGAAAGGGGAAATGGGCAAGCAACACCAAAAGTCATGTGTATGTATTTATTTCATTTTATTAAAAGTATCTTACTGTATAAATGAACGTAAAAAGAATGTATGTTAATATCTGATAAATATCACGGTATATGTATGGGGGAGAGTTTGGAAAAATAAAAAATAAAAAAAAATTATTATATAAAAAAAGTAGACATTATGGAATAATGGGATTTATCTTCACCAATTTCTGTATACTATATTTAAGCAGCTTTTTGCCCTTTGGAAAAAAACTATTAGCAACTACATTGTCATGCTATATTTTCCCAAATTAAGGCAAATTGCAAAAATGTGGGGTTTATGTGTGTGTGGGAGAAAGCTTTTCAAAAATATAATAAGGTATTTAAAAAGTTAACCCCCCCTCACTTACTACTTGGCAGCTTTATTTTGGTTTAGAATTGATCGTAGTTGCTTTTTAAAGAAAAACAAAGTAAACCAGAATTCCTTAACACATGCCACATCTAGTTTAATCCCAAACCTTGTTAATGTCATAGAAAAAGCTTGGAGAAAGTATGTGATACATACTATTGCCTGAATCATGTCTCAAATTCCAGTCAGTCAGTGCTTTGGATGCAAAGAAATGTGAGTAGATTTTTTTTTTATTCATGCAAGATGGTTGAACATTCATCTATAACATAGTTTTCCCCCCCCCACACCATTGTGTTCCCATTCAGTATTGTGATTCAGACTTCTGCACAAAGCTCTACCATTCCTCTTCCAGAAACACAGAGGAAGAAATAGGTGGGAGAGCCCCTTTGGGTGAAGGCAGTGATGGGATTCAAATATGTGAACAACCGGTTCTCTGTCTGGATGCCGCTTCTGGAAGTCCATTCTGGGCCTGGGCAACAAAAAAATTAACTACCGGTTCTGCCAAACTGGTGCGAACCAGCTGAATCCCACCACTTGGTGAAGGGAACTCCCTTTGAACTCTCTGTGAAGATTCATTAATGTGTTTAAGACGATCTTTAAAGAAATAAATTCCATAGTTGAACTTTGAACATACAATTATATATATATATAATTTTATTTCAGGTTATTCAAAGGAATAGGTATTTCTGAGAATGTAGCTTTCTAAATGCTTTGGTATGTTTTTAATTAATTAATTAATTTTCACAGCCACCCATTTCAACCAAGTGACTCTTTATCAAACTTTTGCCAATAATCTATTTCTACTCTACTATATTTAATTATCCATTATATTTTATGTAATATATATATACATGGCTCACATAGTTTTATCTTCCTGCAAGGTGGACTAAAATAAAACAAGGGCTATTTGGAAGAATATAAAGAATATTTGGAAGGGGTCAAGCAGACACCTCCCTAATTCACTGGATCATACAGTAAAAAGGAAGGAAATGTACAGAACAATCAGTCTTGACAGATTATGTTATTATAGCCAATCTCAATAAAAGTAGTTGATTATTTGGTCTGGTCTACCTAGTGGGACTGACAAAGGTGTAGCTACTGATAGAAATAGCTTCTAATTAGCACTAATACATGTAGTATTATACACATGTAGAAGAAGCAGCCATTAGGAAACAACTGTCATTTTTGTTGTTAAGAAGGTGATGAAGTATTCTAAGGGACATTTGGATGATAGTGATGCTGATGGGTAATAGCATCCAGAAACTGGGAAGAGGGATACATTTACATGAAAAAAAGAGAATAATGGCAATAAATACAATAACAGTCAACTATAATGACTTAGCTAATGTAATTATGTCTTACAAAATGTTGGCATGTAATTTAGATAATATTGAAATGTTTCCAAATATAATGGACAGGGAGAAGGCGGAAGTAAAGTTAACATATTGTATAGATTCTGGAAAATGATTAGTTCTTTTTTAATTTGTTACATTGGGTGCATTGGAATGTCATGTCCCCTGATACCATGTTTTAGAAAAACTAGCCTGTTTATCTGATCCTTCATCCAATTATAATATTCTCTTCCTTTATGTTAGACCCTGCTGAATGTCTCAGGATGTATATCTGATAGAATTGGTCAAAATCAAATGGTTTCCATTTGAAATGTACTGTAGAACTGGTTGAGCACTGATAGAATTTCCCTTGAGAAGTTAACCCATGGTGATGGGAAAACGTCACACTACCGAGTAACATAATGGATTCAGCTGTGCCTGGGAAAATCCAAAGCCCCTTTCACAGTCCACTTGAGTCTTAGTGGTTCAACCCCATCATCTTTACTCACTCCAACCCTCTTATGGAGAAACACAAAGGCCAACCCACTTTGCCAGATTTCACAGAAAAGTTCCCAGTCCCATAACAAATAGAATTAATTATAGGGGTAAAAGACCTCTCCCTCTCTCTGTCTCCCTCCCCAAATTATATCTTTTAACATTTAGGCCTATTTTTCTCTTTTTCAACTCTTTTTCAACCAACTCTCATTTAACATTAACTTGAGTGACCCTGATCTGTAGTTAAGAGATAAAGATACTCAGATACAGTGCAAGTAGAAAAGAGGGAATGAAGCAAACCATTCCATGAACTAACAAAATGATTCAGTGTGTCTAGTATATCATGGACTGACTTGCTCCTATTGATGTTTAAAAATAAGAATGTCTGATTGTTCAAGTAAATGACAAAAATCACAAAAAATAAGGTGAGATGAACAAAGTCCCGTTGGCAATAAAGAGCTTTGCTCCACTTTTAAAACTTAGCACACTTAGAATGGCATAAAGCCTTTGTGTATTTGTGTGTGTTACAAAGTGTATATTATTTGTGTATTTTTCATCAGAAATGAGTCATGGTTGAACTTTATGCCATAATAAATGTCTTGGTTTTTAAAATGTCCTAATGTTTTTGGATTGTTTTTGACTTAAGTAGATTAACACCTGGAAAAAGTCAAATTAACCGTCGAAGAGTTGAGACTAAGAGGTAAAGTTGCCTTGGGGTTTTTGATACATTGAGTACTATGAAGGATGTATGAGGATTAACTATAGACAATTTATCATTTTTCATGTGTTGAGATATTTGTTTGAAAAGATTTCTTTTGATTATGACTATTTTTAAGGATTGTAGAAAATCTGGGGCGGAAAAAAGACTTGTACTGACAGTCAACTGATTGATGGCTGGTTGGAAATAGCAAGTTGTATGTTTCTTTGTGGTGTGTGTTACTAGTTGTCCTGATTTGCCAAATTAAGCTAAGTAAGTAAATGTTCTTCAGTTGCTAGTTCTGCTAAACCATCTCACTATGTTCACCTGAGAGGAAAAAGATATAGATGACTTGCCATAATCTATAGATTTTGTAGAAGTGCTCAGTTACATATATATGCCTATATCCTTGTGATATTATACTTGTACTGAAATGTCACTTAACAGAATAATAGAGTTGGAAGGGACCTTGGAGGCTTTCTAGTCCAACCCCCTGCTCAAGGAGGACTCCCTATATCATTCCAGACAAATGGCTGTCCAGTCTCTTCTTTAAAGTCTCCAGTGATGGAGCATCCACAACTGCTGAAGGCAGGACATTCCACTAGTTAATTGTTCTTGCCATTAGGAAATTTCTCCTTAGTTCTAGATCAGTGGTTCTCAACCTGTGGGTCAGGACCCCATTTGGGGTCGAACGACCATTTCACAGGGATCGCCAAACAATGCAGTCTGCCATTTTTTTCCCTTTTCCTTCGCTGTGCTACTCCCTTTTATTCTATTGGCTTTTGAAAGCCAATAGAATAGATTCTCTTGAATAGAATCTAATTCTATTGGCTTTCAAAAGCCAATAGGAATTGTCCAGGCTGTCTCTGCCCTGCTGAGCCCGCCAAAAGTCCCATTCTGCAAACGGTGCTGCACCAGTTGAGTAGTCCTCGACTTACGACCGGTTGAGTAGTCCTCAACTTACGACCGGTTGGGGGTCGCGGCATTAAAAAGGTTGAGAACCACTGTTCTAGATTGTTTCTTTCCTTGATTAGTTTCCATCCATTGTTTCTTGTCTTGCCTTCTGGTGCTTTGCACAATATGTTGACCCCCTCTTCATTGTGGCAGCCCCTCAAATATTGGAACACTGCTATCATGTCACCCCTATTCTTTCTTTTCACTTGGACTTTTCTTGCTTGACTGCAGGATTGTTGTTGTTAATTGCAAAGTCGTGTCCGACCCATTGCGACCCCATGGACAACGTTCCTCCAGGTCTTCCTGTCCTCTACTATCTTCTGGAGTCCATTTAAGTTCACACCTACTGTTTCAGTGACTCCATCCAGCCATCTCATTCTCTGTCGTCCCCTTCTTCTATTGCCCTCAATCTTTCCCAGCATTAGGCCCTTCTCCAATGAGTCCTTCCTTCTCTTTAGGTGGCCAAAGTATTTGAGTTTCAACTTCAGGATCTGGCCTTCTAAAGAGCGGTCGGGGTTGATCTCTTCTAGGACTGACCGGTTTGAACGCCTTGCAGTCCAAGGGACTCGCAGGAGTCTTCTCCAGCACCATAGTTCAAAGGCCTCAATTCTTGGCGCTCAGCCTTTCTTATGGTCCAACTTTCACAGCCATACATTGCAACTGGGAAAACCATGGCCTGGACTATACGCACTTTTGTTGGCATGGTGATGTCTCTGCTTTTTAGTATGCTGTCTAGATTTGCCATAGCTTTCCTCCCCAGGAGCAAGCATCTTTTAATTTCTTGGCTGCAGTCCCCATCTGAAGTGATCTTGGAGCCCAGAAAAATAAAATCTGTCACTACCTCCATTTCTTTCCCATCTATTTGCCAGGAACTGAGAGGGCCGGATGCCATGATTTTGGTTTTCTTAATGTTGAGTTTCAAGCCAACTTTTGCACTCTCCTTCTTCACCCGCATCAAGAGGCTCTTTAGTTCCTCTTCACTTTCTGCCATTAGAGTGGTATCATCTGCATATCTTAGGTTGTTAATATTTCTCCCGGCAATCTTAATTCCAACTTTTGGACTGCAGGATTACACCATGTTAATTGTTACTAACAAGTAATTTTATTTGCTTATAACTACTTGAAATGGTATTCTAAAATTTAATATGCAGGAATGTTTAGGCTGATATGGCTTTTTTCTTGACACACAAGTATTCTTAGTTTTGGCTGGCTATTCCCAAGGCAACTTTGTTGCAGTGCATAAAAGAGTATCAAAACCTTTCTAAAGTTTATACCATATGATTTACGTGGTTGCCCATATCATGGCAATGTCTATAGGTGACATACAAATTAAATTAAATGAAATAATAAATATCTTAGCAATTCTCATTTACAGAAAAACAATATCAGCTGACAGAGCTGGCTTAATGTCCTGACCCAAATTCCTTTGGGGAACAGCCAAGATTTTCATTCATTGCAAAAGGCTGACAGGGTTGTTTAGGCTAAGAGAGATGTTACAACAAAGTACACATGACAAGATCCCATGGCTTAATGAAAGGAATCCAGAACAGATTCAGTCCATATTAAGCTCCAAAACAGGTCCTCCCAGCTTCTGAAGTGAAATTTATTTTATAAACTTACTTGTGATAAGCAAGAGCAATTGAAATCAAACCCTATCATAAACAAATAGTGGAAATGGCTCCCTTTGCAAGAAATAGTATTATTTCACAAACAGCAAATAGGCCATTTCATCTATTTCAATAGTTGTCTGTCCATGAAGTGACCTATTCAAATGGTCTTTACTCATTCATTATAGTGTCAAGGCATCTGTGTTTCAATATCTCAGGGGCTGCCACAAAGAAGAGGGAGCCAAACTATTCTCCAAAGCGCCTGAAGGCAACAGATGGAAACTAATCAAGGAGAGAAGCAACCTAGAACTAAGGAGAAACTTCCTGACAGTTAGAACAATTAACTAATGGAACAACCTGCCTCCAGAAGTGGTGAATGCTCCAACACTGGAAGTTTTTAAGAAGAGACTGGACAGCCATTTGTCCAAAATGGTATAGGATTTCCTGCCTGAGCAGGGGGTTTGACTAGATGACCTCCAAGGTCCCTTCCTACATTATTATTATTATTATTATTATTATTATTATTATTATTATTATCATCATCATCATCATCATCATCATCATCATCATCATCATCATCATCATCCTGTGATCTACCATCCTTGTGTATCGTGGTTTTGATGTATAAATGTATTTCTTTTCCTTTTTTATAATACTTTTATTAAAAGTTACTACATAGATAAAAACTAGTATTAACTACAAAAATAAGAGAATAAAAAGTAGAAAATGCATAAAGAAAAGAAAACAAATAGAAAACAAAGGGAAAAGAAGTAACATCCCCCTTCATCACCAATATGAACAAGTTTAACAATTTGCCACTTTCTCTTAGAACAATCTCTTCATCCCACATCTCATACTTCTATCTAAAAAGATCCTTATAAAACTTCCCTTTCTGTCCTAGTCAGCAAAAGTCCATTAAGTATTACCAGAATTAACAATACTTATATTTTAACCTTGATCAAATAAACCCACTTTATATTCCTTGCTTTTATTTTTTAACAATCTTGAGCTTCAATCCCTTCAAACAATATTCTAAAGCTTTTTTTTCTTTTCATTTTTTTCTTTGTCCCTTTTCAGATTTTTTTTTCAAAACTTTAACAGGTCTCTGTTGTAAATCCATCTTAAGAAAGTTGTCCAAAAGTTGTCACTCTTGATTTGTCATCTATGTATCCCTTTTAATAATTAAAACATTAGCCAGTCTCATTTGTATATCCTGAATATCTGTCTCAGTCTTGTCCAGTATAACTTGTTCCTTTTCTAAAAGGTCTTTTAGAAATAGTGATATTTCTATAATGGCAGACATTTCTAAGGTAAACTTCTCAATCCACTGCTCAAAAAGGTCCTCCATTTTGCCCAACATTAAAGTATTTTGCAGCAGTACTGACTGAAGAATTTAGGAGCATAGATGTTCGGAGGGCTCTAATTCAGAGTTTTTAAAATATAGGTACACCAAACATAAAGTTTTCTTTCTTTCAAAAAAATTAATAGCACATTTATTAGCACCAGCAAACCAGTTGAGAAATAGACCTGCAGACATCCGGGACAACATTATGTAAGGTTGTTGTTTATAATAGATGGTTACAAATATAAAGCCCAAGATGTTTATTCTGTACTCAGCCCAGTGTTAATAATCCAACAGCTCCTTTATGTTTGTTCGGAAGCTAAGATAAGGATTGTTTAATCTTCCAGGAGTTTGCTTTTAATCATTGATGCTTTTAGAAGTTTACCTAAATAAGATGTAGGTTAAAATGCTAATGATTTTCATATTTTTGGGATCCTCATAGCTAGTTTACAAGGCCTCCGGCCATTTGTAACTGCCAGAGATCCTCACAAACTTTCAGTGGTATGACTTACTTTAGAAAAATCGGTGGCAGATAAATATAGAAATACTTTATTTTAAGTTTATTTTTTATTCTTTTATCATTTCAGATAGGATATAATTTGTTTTGTCAGTATTACAATATTTGAAACAATATTTCCTTTGTTTAACCATTATGCTCTTGGGAAAATATTCTATAATTGTAAGGCAGTGCCCAACTACATTGGGACAAACAGGTGAAAATTACACTATTTTTGCTGTAACATATGTAGGAAATTTGAAATTGAATTATTTAGTTTTAAACTTCTTGGGTGAATTAACTTAGTTTGATGCTATTCCTTACAATTCAAATAAACACCGGTATCTAGGCATAAGTAATCTTGTGTATGTATAATCTTTATAAGATCACAGTACCATATGTTGTTATAACTATTGGTCTTGCTAGTAAACTGTAAAAGCAAAGAGTCAATATTTTCAGGAAAAATGCTTTAAATTAAACAAACAAAAACAAGTTAAACAAACAACCTGATTTATGTTACATAGTTATTCAAGAGACATGATGATAATTATATGGGTGGCCTGATTTTGCTGGCAAAAATTATATTATATGGATATTACATTCCAAGCAAGTGGTTTTTCTTCCTTGTTCCATCTGCTTAAGAATGTTCATTATGATCATATGATGCTTTTGCCTAAGAGTAATTAAGAGTTAATATAGACAACCTTGGCTGATTTTAAAAAACGTAAACAAATTCAGATACTGGTTAGTATTTTGACACGTCCATGTACTGTATGTAACTTTCTTGGGAATAATGTGTAAGTCATCTGTCATTGCTTTCTCTCAGGACTGTGCTTTCCTTTCTCATTTGCAAATATCTTAATCTAGCAACCAGTACTAATCAGGTTTAGTATGACGAAGGAAGCATTCCCATCCCTTTTGTAGCATTTCAAGTTGCACACATTTTCAAAAAGTGTAAAAATTGCAGCACAGTGGAACGATGCTGTTTTTGTCATTTTGGAAAAAGCGTCAGGAGCCTAGAGATACTTATGGCGCCAAATCTTATTTTTTGAAAACACATTGGAAGAAGGGTTCATTCATTTGTATTTTAACTTTTGTGTGATCCATCGCACAGTAAGCCAGATGTTTAGACTGAATTTGGCATTTTTATCCACCTATTAAGTCCTTCCTAAAGATCTAGGTTAAGCAGATGCGTATGCTTGATGGTGTTACACATATCGTTATAGGATGTAAGCTACTTTCAGTAAAGCCGCCCTTTGCAATTGACTGATGGTGAATTTGTCAATGCTGATGGTGTTCAAGTGGTGCTCCAGTTGTTTTCGGATTGCAGCCAAGTCACCTATTACTATTGGTACTGTCTTTGTTTTCTTTTTCCACAGTTGTTCTATTTCTCTTTGCAGGTCTTTGTATTTTGTTATTTTCTACAGTTACTTCTCTTCTCTTCTGTTGTCTCCAGGTACTGCCTCCACTATCTAGATTTTTTTGCCCTTGGGTAGACCTTTGCAGTTCTTCCAATTCTATTTCTGCGAATACTTTATTTCATATTTTAAATCTGCTAACTTCTACTCTATTATTTCTGATTCTGGATGTTGTTTTTCCAGCATTGCTTCATACTTTTCAGATAACCTCTTTTTGTTGAACTTGATTTGTAATAACAGAATTAGTTGTTTTCAGTGTTTGTATAACTGCGATGGGTAAACAGTGTTTTCTTCCAGTAGTTCTACAGCTGCTGGCCCTGGTTGTTCAGCCAATAGTCCTGAGTCCAGTAGTCCATTTGTCACTAGATGTCCAGGAATTCTAACTATTAGCATGCTCCTTGTTGACCTAGGCAATGACTGATCTGATATGGGTTTTCGTAACTTACATCTCACTATATTAATTATGGGAGATGCCCTCTGTGTCTGGCTTCTTTGATGAACCCTGTTTAGAATGGTTGAATCTCTGGCATAACTCTCTTCCTTCTCAGAGCATGCAAGCCCCACAACCACATCACTGGGAGATCATGATTATTATTTTACATTTTGTCCAGCCACTATGTTCCAAGGGAAATAAATGAGGGAAGAAAGAAGCCCAGGTATATACTTGAAATAATCTATCTATCTATCTATCTATCTATCTATCTATCTATCTATCTATCTATCTATCTATCTATCTATCTATCCCCAGGGGACTTTTATTCATTACTTCATCAAATATTAGTTAAATCTTTTGTAAAGTATTTTTTTCAGCACCATTGTTGCCTTAATCATCTGATATTTATTGCATCCAAAATGCTAAATATCTAGCATTAGTTTCAAACTCTCAGGTTTAAATGATGTACATAATACTGTACATCATGTGCGTTTCCTAGGAATTAAATAATTAGGATTGCTGGATGGACCGATGATTAGGTCCAGGAGTCATGCTCAAAACAGGCCAGTATTATAAAAAGAGACTCCCATCGACCTATTTTTAAGCTCTGATGATGTCGGTAGTGCTGACTGATGAAAGCTCAGCATGTTATTAAACGTTTTTAGTTGAATTTTATCTTGGTGTTCGCATTTATTTGTTTTTAATGTATAATACTGTATGTATAATTTGTGGTTATAACACACATCTGGAAATGTAAAAATAGCATATGAATATTTTTATTAAATAAAACTTCTCTTGCAATAAGTATTATCATTATCTTCAAGTTTTTGTGTGTAACAGAAGCACTGAAGTGCTTTTGTGGAGAAAGAATTTTCCAGTGACGTCACTGTTGCTTGGGGGAAGCCCAGTTGGGGGGCTCCTTTTATGTCCCTGTGAAGTTGCCTACTGAAGTGGTACCCATTCATCTACTTGCTTTAGAACTGTTGAGTCAGCATAAGCTGGAGGTAGGGCTTATATTAGGCGCACACATAAAAGTCAAGCTGGGGCTTATTTTGGGGAAAACACGGTACCATCGCATAATTTCGCTACTGCATTTTTAATCAGAAATAGAATAATCTATGGATTAAACTACAGTATTTATATCAATGTTATTTTTCATGAATGAAGGCAAATACCCGTGTCCCTAGGATAATGATGCAAAATCAAATTTTGGTTGGTTACTCGGACCAGAGAGTTACTCTTCCAAGCTCATGCTGGAGCCCATTTTCAGGGAATTTCTCTACTGGAATATGTGCTTTGGGATATTCTATGAGTCGTGTTTATGTGGTGCCATCCTATTGGCTCATTGGTGTGTTGATGGCTGGCGATTGGCTGTTATTTCCTTGAGCTGCCAAGCCCTCAGCGCCTAAATATTTGATAGGATGGTGGTAATTCAGCATTCCTATTAACGGATAGGGGACATGTTTCCCAGGCTTCAATCATTTCCCTGGCTATCTTTGTACCTGCAAGGCCAACAATCTTAGTTGCTGTGAAATGGAATGTGTGTCCTTGTTCATTGCAATGTGAGGCTACCAATGAGTTTGGCTCTCCTCAACTGACCACCCACTTCTTGCAGTCTGGTGGTTAGGTTCCTCTCCATTTGTCCTACATAGTCACAGGGGCAATCCATGCAGAGGATCGGGTAGATTAAATTGGAAGTATCACCTACCTCTAAGCAAGCTTTACAGTGCATAATTGATCCTCGTATGGTAGTTTCTGAGCAGTGTGCAATGCCTATTTACAGATCTTGGCAGCTGCATTCTACTGCTTCTAAAATGTTTTTGATGTATGAAAGGTTGTTCCAGATAGTTGGCAAGTTATTTTTATTTAAACTATTAAAAATATTTTTAAATAAATAAAATAATTTTGTTTTGTTTTGGTTACTTTTTAAAAAAATAAATAAAAATGATGCCCTTATCAAGGCAGAAAAGTGAGACAATATGAGGGAGGGAGGAAGACAGAGAGAGAGTGAAGGAGAGAGAGAGAGAAGGAGGGAGAGAGGGAGGGAAGGAATATATATATTTCAATGCTTGCTGCAATTCATTTTTGCATTTAATATGTTTCTATTCTGAAGCATCTTGAAACACTTTAGCAGTGTCAATGCTAAATATACTTGCAGATCTGGAAAGTCATCATGTGTGCAAGATAATTCTCCTCCCCACAAGCTGCTTAAATATATGAACATTACTCACAATGTCCTTGCATTTGAAAGAAAAGGGGATCCTCTAGTGGACAGATCAATTAATTCACTCTTTGTATTCTGCCTAAGACTATCCACATCCCAAAGGAAGAGAGAGAGAGAGAGAAATAGGAAAAAGGAGCATTTGCTTGAATTAATTTTGTACGTATATTAATATTTCTTGGCTTGAGAGCAATTCTGTTTTCAAAATTTGGAGCTTACATGCTATAGATGGCAATATGTAGAACTGACCTCTTCAAACATTACTGGTTTTATCAAAACTTTTTCTTTTTGTTTCTCTTATAGGTTTGGCACATGTTGCATCTGAGCTAGAATTCAATTTTTCAGTTGCAAATTTCACTCACTTCCCTGTTGTAGCCTAAGGTGAAAGAAAGAAATGTAAGGAAAGGAAAGGAAAGCAAAGGAAAGGAGAGCAAAGGAAAGGGAAAGGGAAAGAGAATGGGGAGAAGGGAAGGAGAAAAGAGGTAAGGTAAGATAAAGTAAAGTAAAGTAAAGTAAAGTAAAGTAAAGGAAAGGAAAGGAAAGGAAAGGAAAGTAAAGGAGAATGAAAGGAGCAGAAATCTGATGATTATGGCATGCATTCTTTTAAAAAATATTGTTCTTCATTCTTGAAGCTGATTTAGCTGAAATGCTGGCTCTCCAAAAGCTGTGGTTTTATTTGGCTCCTCATTTCCCTGAATATCCTTTCCAAATCCATCTTCTCCAGCTTTCTTCCTTTATTTCTCTCATAAGAACTCAGCTGCGGAAAAACCAATAGAATTTTGGCAGCCCTCTGTCAACCTGTGTCCAAATGTACAATAAAATGCTTCGTCCCACACCGTTTTCTCTCCAGGATTCAAAATGAGGTTACAAACCAGAAATATCCAGTTGAGACTCTCCAAGGATTCCAGATGTTCTTTTAATTGCTTCCCCAGATTTGTAGCAGACTATCTTACATTAATGATAGTGGCAGGAAACCTAAACAATAACATATTGTACATATATTAAATATGTAAAATTACATTTGTAATGTTTATTAAACTGGAACATTCTTCAGTTTCTTTTGCAGGTTTAAATACTGACAAATAAAAGCACAAAGATCTGGAAAAAAGAACTGGACTGTTACTATTTACTCTATTTGTTAGATCTATAGCTCTAAAAGCACAAAGTACTCCCCATCCCATCTTTTTTAACAATGAATATCCTGTGAAATAGATTGGCTTGAAAAAAAGGAAATGATGAGTTCAAAACAATCCAATAAGTTTTTCATGGCTGAACGTAGATGAGAATCTACGTTGATCGCAACATCAAGTGGCTGAAATAGCAATAGCAATAGCACTTAGACTTATATACCACTTCACAGTGCTTTACAGCCCTCTCTAAGCGGTTTACAGAGTCAGCCTCTTGTCCCCAACAATCTGGGTCCTTGTTTTACTGACCTTGAAAGGATGGAAGGCCAAATCAACCTTGAGTCGGTGAGAATTGAACTGCTGAACTGCTGGCAACCGGCAGTCAGCAGAAGTAGCCTGCAGTACCACATTCTAACCACTGCGCCACCAGGGTTCTTTATGAATCCTTGTGGTTTATAAAGTTAGACGCAAACTAAGATGCAAAGTCTTAGTTTCACAGAGCAAAATGAACTGAAGCAAGCATGTATAGATAATTACATGTTCCTTAAAAATTATCCATGTATCATCATGTCTATAGCAAACTTTCTTTAAAAACACACAGGATCCTTTTGCTCTGTTTTTTTTTTTTTTTTTGCCCTGTATGTAGGTAATTATGCACTCCATTTTCTCTGTAAAACACAATTGCCTTGGTATTTGATACCTTAGTTTTGAAATCTATATTCTCCATTGCAGCCTACAATCCACCTACATTTGATTGCAAATCATTCAGGTTCTGTCATTGGCTGCATACCAAAGTACGTATACATTCACGTGCCCAGCTAACATATCTCTAAAACCACCCCAAATATTCTTTATAATCTCATCCATAAATACATTATCAACCAGGTGTCAAGTGCCAGGGACATCAGGAGATTCAGGCAGTTCAAATGAATATAAAGATTTATTGCAAGCTTAAGCTCTCTACAAAAATCTGGCCAACTAACAGTCAAGGGAAATGAGCGGGAAATTAGAGAAACATTCAAGGTGGACTTAGATTTCTTGTAGACACACAGGGACTGGCGACTTATGATGTGTTTGGTCCATCTCTCAGGCTCATCCTGGTCATCTTGTATATCAGGGGGACATTGCATATCCTTATCTTACTCACTGCTCTGTGCTGAGCCATTTTATTTATTCTCAGAAATATTTTACCTCACTGGAGTGATCTTACAATATTCAATAACAAACCTTCAACTTTTGCGCAAAGGGTTCCAAAATTCATCTCTCTTGCTTTACCATATGCTTTCTCTAAATCAACAAACATACGTAACTTTGCTTTCTAATTTTGATGCATTTCTCAATATCTAAGAGTATAAAGTCATAATATACTTTGTAAATGTTGCTTGGTGTTACCTCTTACACATTTTTCATCTGCCAAATATCTTCACAGGGATACTTAACAAACGTAGGGCCTAGTAGAACAGAATGCAGAATAATAGAGCTGGAAGGGATCTTAGAGGTCTTCTAGTCCAATCTCATACTTCAGCAGGAGACCCTTCTGAACAAATGTCTGTCCAATCTTCTCTTTAAAATCTCCAGTGATGGAACACTCACAACTTCTGGAGACAAGCCTTTCCACTTTTTAATTATTCTCACTGTCAGGAAATTTCTCCTTAGTTCCAGATTGGATCTCTCCTTAATAAGTTTCCATCCATTACTTCCTGGCATCAGAAGCTTTGGAGAATAGATGGATCCCTTCTTCTCTGTAATAACCCTTCAAATATTGGAAGATTGCTATTATGTTACTCGTAGTCCTTCTCTTTTTAGACTAGACATACCCAATTCCCACAAACATTCATCATATCTTTTAGTCTACCAAATTCCTATAACTGTCTATCAATCACCAAAGGCTGTCTAGAACAATTTCTCTTATCTCTCACCTCTATTCTTTCCATTCAAATTTTCTGTGTGTTTCTTTTAATTTCTGTCTGGGTTTCTGAATGTTTGTTCTGCAGCTCTCTCTCTCTTTCTCTCTCTCTCCACCAGCAGTCATTCCCTTATTCCTTATTTTCTTGTCTATATTCTCTTTCTTTCCATTTTCCTTCCACTAAGTATCTTTTTTTCCCCCTCATACTTTTCTTAATTTCATTGGATACACATCTGTGGGACCTTTTTTCCAATCTATTTCAAGCACTTTTCTTTTAAAAAAATCATTATTATTTATTCCTTTCTTTTGAGCTATCCATGTTTATTTATCCACTGCATCAAGCATGGTTGATGTCTTAAAATGCATTTTATCTGACAGATAAAAGTCAATTACCAAGAAAAGTCTCTAATCAATGTGGCTTTATACTAGCACTATTCACATCAACTCAAAAAGGGAAACTTGCAAATCCATTTTACACTAGACTTGTTAATCGTGTTTGTAAAAGAGATAGGCATATCTCTTACACGTGAATGGCTGTGAAGACAAATGATGTGAGATGTGCAGACCTTGATGTCTGTATTTTGAGTCCCCCCAAAAAGGACATTGTATATTTGCTAATCTGTCCCATCCATATAAATTAATCTCCCCCCTCTGTCTCCATTGCAGCCCCCCCCCACACCAATCATTCAGTTCTGGCATGTCAACATTTTCCTTGATAGCTTCACAAAGAGGGATCCAGGTATATAAATTGGACCCAAACAAATCAGGACAATGTAATTTATTTTAACGTGGGGTTGAGGTAGATTTTGTTCAATATAAATTCCAGCACTCCATCAGTACATATATACAGCTTTTACATTTTAAAATAATGATGCTTGTATGAAACATTATTTGACAGTCATAATGAGCGCTGGTCTTAATTGATTCTGACTCTGGGTCTACTGCAAAATCAATTGAATTCTGACTTTACTGGATGTAAGTTACAGTACATGTGTGCAGCCCATGGCTAAGTAAAAAGTCCCACTAGCAAGTGCTAGGAGCTCAGGGTATTGGAGGAAAAAAGAGTTGATCTAATTTCCATGTTCTGTTTTACTTGTCTTTTGTTGCAGCTGGATGGCCTGCTGTGCATATTAACCTCCATTGTTCATTATACTGAGCCATTTTTCATAGCAGGTCTAGCACACTTAATTATTTAAACATTTCCAAGGGACAAACAAAAGGTTACAGCAAAACAAGTTGTTCGCCAAAGATAGCAGCTGCTGACCTTTTTAAGAACCCTACTTCTCATTTGACCTCTGAAAGAACCGTGGCTATGTTTTGGACCAATTTTCCAATTCTCCCAGGAGGAAAATGAACTCATAACTTATTGTCCAACACATTGTTTATTTCCCCAGGAGAGAAAATAACACACAATTATGTGTGTTTTGATAAGTGATTCTTTCAATTAGAATTGGTGGTCAAATCTTTTCAGTGTTCTTGCTGGTTAATTCATTTGGAAAACTTCTTATCCATGTAAGACACGAAAGTTTCTTTCTATACCTCTTCTTCTAATCTGTGTTTGATTAGAATATTTTGCAAGGTATCCTCAACAGGAACAGTGAAGGATACAGATTAAAATATTGTATTTAATAACTGTGAATGTTTTGACCATGATTTAGAAGAAGGCTTTGGATATTAAAACAGCACTACTCTGCTGTTCATTAAGGTAGCCTCTTTGTAAGCTATAAGTCATCAAAGAATCCACTCATTAAAATCAGTGGGACCAGTAGAGGCATCAGGCTGCACACATGAGAATTCTGGAGCGCTTATTTAGAATATTTTAAAACATGCATGGCCCTAATTGTTAAATTATCTCAAACACAGATATGCCAACTTTGTACCTTTGTAATTTTTTAAATATACTTAATCTCCTTTACACCTTTTACAATTAAAAAAAAAACAACTCTGAAACATACAGAACAAATCAGTAGTAGCTCCTAATGCAGGGGTAGGCAACCTTGGCTCTTTTATGACTCATGGACTTCAACTCCCAGAATTCCTGAGCCAGCCATGCTGAGGGAAAAGGGAGAGGTTTCCAAGCTGAGCAATGCTGGCTCAGGAATTCTGGGAGTTGAAGTCCATGAGTCATAAAAGGGCCAAGGTTGCCTACTCCTGTCCTAATGTGTCAACCAGATTTGGGAATAAATCTATTTTTTAATTATTTTGTTTAATCAATGTGCAATTAAGCCTGTATTGCTGTTTCTCAATGTGAGTCCAGTTGAAATGAGACTTATTTCTGAATAAAGATACATAGATTAACGAAGGGTAAATTCTTGAGTGTTGAGTATTTTTAATACCCTTTATTCTGGTAATTTATGACTGCTCTTTGACTAGTTCTATCTCTGGAAATTCTTGAGAATGTGACCTTTCTTCCTTGAATATCCCATTCAAAAATAACCAAATCAATATATGTATATATCCATATAACCAAGTCACTTCATGTACATAAATAATAAATAAAAAAAATCCTCCTCCTCCTCCTCCTCTTTGCCCCAAAATTGACATATCTGTAGAAAGTTAAAAATCAGATGAAACAAGTGGTTTAGAATGGCACACAGAATCATGGAATTGGAGGGGACCTTGGAGGTCTTCTAATCCAACCCTCAGCTCAAGCAGGAGACTCTATACCAATGGTGGCGAACCTATGGCACGGGTACCAGAGGAGGCACTCAGAGCCCTCTCTCTGGGCACACATGCTGTTGCCCTAGCCTTGCCTCCCCCTGTGACCCCCTCCTCTCCAGCAGCCCCCCTGAAGGAGAGTCGCCTTCGAGTGTGGCCCACACGGAGTAGCACAGCCAAGGACATGGCAGCCAAGAAGTGTAGGCAGGACTCTGCCCTCACATCCCATCATGCAGTTGATGTTGCAGGGCACAGGCAGAGGGTGTGGCCACCACAGCGCTGCTAGGCTGCCTGAGCGATCTGCAGCGGGCCGTGAAGGCGGTGAGTAGTCCTGTGGGCAGGCAGGGTGGGAAATGGGGGGGAAGAGGGGGGGCAGAGTACGGGGGTGGAGATGGGGTGGGGCCAGTTTTTGGGCACTCAGTCTCTGAAAGGTTTGCCATCACTACCCTATATCAGTGTTTCCCAAACTTGACAATTTTAAGGCATGAGGACTTCAACTCCCAGAATTCCACAGCCAGCAACGCTGGCTGTGGAATTCTGGGAGTTGAAGTCCACATGCCTTAAAATTGTCAAGTTTGGGAAACACTGCCCTATACCATTTCAGACAAGTGAAAAGTTTTCTTAAAAGCTGTTCTCCAGTGAGGGAGCACCCACAACTTCTGAAGGCAAGCCAACTCACTGATTAATTGTTCTCACTGTACTGAATTTTCTCCTTATTTTAAGGCTGCTTCTCTCCTTGCTTAGTTTTCATCCATTGTTTCTTTTCTTGCCTTCTGCTGCTTTGGAAAATAGGGTGATCCCCCTGAGGCAGCTCCTCAAATATGATATATTATTGAGCATCTCATTTTGGTAAGTGTTTAGTTTCAAAACAAGGGCTGTATGGTTCTAATCAGAGATTATTTGAAAATAAATATATGATTCACTCAGTAGGATACCTAAGTTTTTTCTTTCTAGTGTCTCCACTTTATTTTAAGATGTATCCTATCCCCTGCATGAAACAGCTATCCTGTGTTTTTACAATTGTAAAGTTTAGGTTATGTGTGATACTTTAGGGCAGGGGTAGTCAACCTTGGCTCTTTTATGACTCATGGATTTGAACTCCCAGAATTCCTGAGCCAGCACAGCTGGCTCAGGAATTCTGGGAGTTGAAGTCTACGAGTCATAAAAGAGCCAAGGTTGACTACCCCTGCTTTAGGGTGTTTTAATTAGTCACTGTTTCTTTAATTATGCAATTCTGTGCTGAACTAAAGATGTACTATAAACTTCCTCCATTCTTTCATATTACTAAAGTATGATTATCCACACACTGTAGTAAAGGGACATGTATTTGAAAGTGATCAGGTAAAGAACATTTGGAAGAAGTAGCATTGGATCTAAAGGACTGGATTGCCTGAGCTTTCAAACTTGTATATTTGATCAGAAGAAAGTTTCAATCTTTTCCTCAGCTTTTGTACTTTTAAGAGAAAAAGCTTACCCTGGCATGGAATTAGAGTGAGAAAAAAAGAGACATCTGTGTAAAGGTAAAAAAAAAACAAACAACTTTGATTAAAACTAGATACGGCTTTATGTCTTGAAAACCCAATATTAGTAGTGTAATAAGAATCAATAACAGACTGTCTCATTATTTAACTGATGCTTCATATGCTTATAAGGAGTTTGAATCTTTGAATTCAAGATTTTTCTTTGGTTGTTTCTTTTTTAATATTGCTAATTCAATGTCAGGTATATTCTTTCTCAAGGAATAATTTTACAAATGTCAAGCCTAGCCTCTAGTCATTCTTAAGTGATTCTCTCCTTGCATATCTGTAAATGAAACAGCCTTTAGGCTAAACAGCTGCAAAATCTGCACACTGTTTACTCAATATTTCCTGAAATGGGCTGGGTCTGTCTTAGCTGATTTAGCAGGTGGATCAAGGACCATCCAAGCATACAGTATTCCCTGGCCATCAACCAAACAGCTCTACCATGTCCAATGATTGATTTGTTACTCAGCCACAACAACAAAAACCTCCTCAAATAAAGTATATGAAGGAAATAGTGGAAGAAAAGCAGAAGCAGCTTCAATTATAAGAGAAGAAGGAAAGAGGAAAGTTATAGAAAAAAGAATGGTTACAAGAAATTGGGAAAGAATGGTTACAGAAATTGGGTATGTCTAATCTAATGAATAGAAGGGCTAGGAGAGACATGATAGCAGTGTTCCAATATACAAAGATGGAGGGGGGGGGGAAGGTCAAACTATTTTCCAAAGGCAAGACAAAACAACAACAACAATGGATGGAAAGGAACCAACAAGAGAAGCAACCTGGAACTAAGGAGAAATGTCCTAATGGTGACAGCAATCAACCAATGGAATAGCTTCTTGCCCTTAGAAGATATTGGTGCTCCATCACTGGAGACTTTCAAAAAGAAACTGGACAACCATTGGTTTGAAATGATATAGGAAGTTGGACTAGAAGACCTCCAAGGTCCCTTCCAACTCTATTATTCCATGTTCTAAGTTCTAATATTGAAAGGATTTTAGACATGTGAACTGCAGCAATTCAGTGCTTAGCAAAATATGCAGCAGATCCCCAACTACACAAAAAGGGACATCTCTTTTTGTGCTCAATCAAAGTAGACGTTTTGTCCTAGGCTGCCAGATGTTGACAAACAGAAAACTCTATTTCCTTTTAGCATCCTTGGATATTTGCAGCCCACCTCTAGCTACCTTACCTTGTAATATATTTTATGTATAGTTTGCATGGATTTATCTACCATATTACACTATAGATCGGACATGTCAAACTCATGACGTCCTGTGACGTCATGCAACATATCGGGACTGTTTTGCCATTGCCGGCAATGGGGTGGGTGCAGCTTCCATGTGACGCGTCCGGCCCGCAGGCCGGCAGTTTGACATGTCTGGGTTAGAGCTTCATAAGGCTCTGAATCTGGATGAAACAGATTACCTGGCTTCCTTTTGGTCAGGTTTCAGGCTTGGTCACAATGTAGAGACACCATGCTTGTCAATAAGCAGAGGGAACTATATTGTAAAGTGAGATGGATAAAGTTATATATATATATATTTTAAGAACTTGCTTCAACCAATATCTGAAGCAACAAAGACTCTAAAGAAATGCAGCCTGATTCCAACTGAGTAGAAAATTAAGGGGGGAATAAGGAATCCAGGTTATAGCCTTTAACTTTGGACAGGGTAGCTTCCAACCTTAGAAGCATCCCTAAAATATACATTATTCAGCACCATATGCACCGAGCTCAGTACATCAGTTAATTTTATGCCTGTTCATGCATGCATAGTTGTTTTCATGCTGACATGGATATTTAATCATTACAAAGGATGGTCTGGGGCTCTTGTAAGAAAGTTCTTTGCTGAATTGATCAGTAAGTAGAAGTTTAGAAGTAAATGGAATATTCTTTTTTTTTTTTTTGCCAACGGAGGATCACCTATTCCCATGGACCTTAAATATTTTGAGGCCAAAACTCTGATCCAGGATCAGAAGACCAGCATTGACTTATTGGATGAAACTTTGATTCTTTCTTATGAGTCTAGCATCAACTGCAGATGGACCCTGCCTCAATATAAGTCATAACAGTAGGAAATAAATTAAATGCTATTGGCTTGAGCCCAACCCACCTCACAGGATTGTTGTTGTTGGCAAAATAGGAAGAAGAAGGTGCATTCCATGTGTTCACTACCTTGAGTTATTTGTAAAATAATAAAGGTGGGATACAATCAAACAAGTACTGAGTGGACAATGAGTTAGACTTTCCTCATTAAGGAATTCTGCTCCTTCAGATGTTACTTTACTCTGCTTCCAGCAGTCATATTTCTTTAACTCTATTTTTGTATTTCAAAGTTTGTAAAAGACTTGTAAGGGTTAACAGGTAAGTTGCCTTGAATTGTATTGCTGCTAATTTCCCTTTTAATTTTCTGTGTTTCTTTCTCTCTTTGCTATGAAGAGTTGGATGGGTTTGGAGAGCTACTCAGTGAAAGAAATTTTCGCGGAAGCTGCCCATTGAATGACCAATGGCAGATGTGAGGACTTTTACTTCATCTTATAATAGGGAGGAAAGTAAGGAAAACTCTCAGAAATCAGCTAAGAACAAACTTATTAAGCTGATCTTAAAGATAATGGTTACTTTCAATGGAAGGAATTGAGTAGAAGTGTTTCATAATTCTTTTAATATAGTATAGGATATACTATATTTTAATATAATATAGGAATGTGAATATGATACCTGTCAAAAGATATACAGAATACAGAATAGAATATAGAATAACAGAGTTGGAAGAGACTTGGAAGTCTTCTAGTCCAAACCCCTGCTCAAACAGGACCCTCTATAATCCCAGACAAATGGCTGCCCAGTTTCTTCATAAAAACGAGCAGTCACAACTTCTGGAGGCTGCTTGTTCCACTGATTATTTGTTTTCACTATCAGGAAATTTCTCCTTAGTTCTAGGTTGCATCTTACCTTGATTAGTTTCCACCATTTGCATATTTTCTTGCCTTCAAGTGCTTTGGAGAATAGATTGACCCCTTCTTCTCTGTGACAGCCTCTCAAATATTGGAATGCTGCTATTATGTCGCCCCTAGTCCTTCTCTTTGTAGATTAGACATAACTAGTTTCTGCAACTATATTCATCATATGTTTTAGCCTCTAGCCCCCTCCCAATAATTTTTGTTGCTCTTTTCTGCGCCCTTTCTAAAGTCTCAACTTATTTTTGGATCATGGTGACCAAATTTTTCCTCAATATTCCAAGTGTGATCTTATCAATATAAAACAATATAAATCAGTATTAACATTTCATCTGAATGTGATTTTATGCCTCTGTTGATGCAGCCTAAGATTTATTGGCTTTTTTGGCAGCTGCAGAATATTCCTGGCTCATATTTAAGTGCTTGTCCATTAGGACTGATAGATCCATTGACTCTGTTCTTAGTTTTTACATCTTGAAAAAAACTTTTTTATTACTATTTTTAACGTTTGTTGTAAATCTTAGCTTATTCTGAGCCCTAGCTTTCCTGACTTTCATCTTTGCAGACATAATTTCATTTTCGAGAGTTTCCCAAGTTTCTTGGTTTGTTTTCCCCTTCATGGAATCCCTTTCAGGCTATCTCTAAGTTTGTTGAAATCATCTGTCTAACACAATAGTTGGACTTTGTTCTAATGATTTTGCCTGCATTATACTGAATTCAAATATAACACAGTCAGTCTACCCCAAAGTTCCCCAACTTCAATCCCTTCTATCATTTCATCTTTGTTAATAAGAATTAAGTCCAGTATAGCTGACCCTCTAGTTCCCTTCTCTTCTCTGCCTTTTGGGAGACAAAGTTGTCTGCTAGGTTTGTCAGGAACCTGTTTGATCTTCCACTAGGTCAGGGGTTCTCAACCTTGGCAACTTTAAGACTTGTGGACTTCAATTCCCAGAATTCCTCAGCCAGCTTTGCTGGCTGGGGAATTCTGGGAGTTGAAGTCCACAAGTCTTAAAGTTGCCAAGGTTGAGAACCCCTGCACTAGGTGCAGAGTTTGTCTCCCAGTTGATGTCAGGATAGCTAAAGTTCCCCATTACTATTGTAGTGTGCTTCCTGCACACCATAGCTAACTGATTACAAAATATAAATCTGTTTCCTCAGTTTGGGTGGATGACCTGTAGTATATATCTATGGCAGACATGTCAAACTCGCGATGTCATGTGACATCGTGCAACGTATCGGGACGGTTTTGCCATTGCTGGCAATGGAGTGGCCACGGCTTCCAGATGATGTGTCCGGCGCGGGCCGGCAGTTTGACATCCCTGACCTATGGCAATGTCATTCCTACATTGATTGTCTGGTCCACAAATTACTGATTCAGTTCTCCTGAGCAGTGAGTCTCCTATCACCAACACACGTCTGTTTATTTCCTTAAGGAAGCTTAGTCAACTTTTTCCCCTGCAACTGATATACTCAGTGATGTCCCTTCTCCAGGTGTCTGCAATATGCTATGTTTTTTACATCCATGGAGATGTACATCTCTATTTCTTCCTTGAGATGCTGTTAGTTACCATATAATGCAGCAAAGGGATCAACGGTCTTGAGCATTTTTTTTTACAAATTTTATTTATAATACAATTAAAAATAAACAAACACTGGATTTGACGTGACATTCCAGTACATACATTCTTATCAGATTATTCCACTTTTTACAATCAATTCTTCATCTCTACATATACATCTAAGTTTTATATACAATACTTGTTCTAAAATAACATATATTTCTATCTTAACATTCATTTTTAATCCCGACTGTCCTCTTCAAATTCCTCCAGCGGTAAAATTTATCCCAGGTTTCATAATAAACTGATCCACATTTGTCTTTTAATATCATTGTGAGCCTGTCCATTTCCGCACATGCTAATATTTTATGTATTAACTCTTCCTCTGTGGGAATTTCCTTGCTCTTCCATTTTTGCACTAAAGCAAGCCTAGCTGCAGTCAGGATGTGTAGCAGCAGGTAGATTGTTCCCTTGTCGTATTTTTCTGTCGTTATTCCCAACAAGAAGAGTTCAGGTTTTAACTCTAAGTCCAGTGTTAATATATCCCTCAACCAGTTTTGTGTCCTGTTCCAATACTCACGGATCTTTGGGCTAATATGAACGGTCTTGAGCATTAACTGATAATCTGAGCTTCCATAAAATAAAATAGAATAATAGAACAGAATAAAATAAAATATGAAAAGAGTAATAATTTCATGGTTATATTTTGAAAAAAAATACCCAGGACAATTCAAATATTCACATATTCGATCTGTTCTCAAAACCCTCTGTTATTCAGTGTAATATATACATTCCTACAAGTATTTAAATATGTGATTACCAGTCCATATAATTATAATTCATTTAAATAGGAATGTTGGGCTTTTGTTGTTATGTTTTATAGTTCCACTAGATGGCAACGCTAGACCTCCAGATGGAGACGGACCATTCTCTTTGAAAATTTCCAAAGCATTAAAACACACCACAGATATATTCACCCATAGACATGGAGACCTATAGACAAAAATAAAATTTGAAATGCAAATTCATAGAATAGAAATGTATACAAGAAGGTGTTACACTCATGTAGACAGAGAAGCTCTAGATATAGACTGTAGTGTTGAAATAACAGAAAGAAAGAAAGAAAGAAAGAAAGAAAGAAAGAAAGAAAGAAAGAAAGAAAGAAAGAAAAAAGAAAAAAAAATAAATAAAGAAAGAGGACTTCCTAGCTTTTATAGTTCCTAGCTTTTACAGTTTTGGAATCTCTCCATATGAGCTCTAAGCGTTAAGTCTGATCAGAAAATTGGCTGCAATTGTGGAGAGTGATTAGGATACTGGGATACAATCCATCTTCCCCAAGGTGCATTATTTTAAATTATTCATATCTCTGTTTTCTTCTTGATAAAACATGTCCCCTGGGGTGGCTAAAAAGTGACAATGTCTTTAAACCCCAAATAATTATATATACATTAAAGAACAGCATATGACATAATCAGCAATAAGGAGCAGATGAATGAAAGATTCATTAAATCTTATTATATAACACCTATACTTGGTTTTGTTAGGACCCAGGTCTTCTTCTAACCCTTAAGGGATTAAAAAAATAAAAAACAAGGCAGAAACAAGGTAAAGCAAAACAAAATCTTCTTCAAGCTGAAACTGATACTTGGTGTCTTCTTGGCAATGACATAGAAATTATTTTCCATTGCCTTCAGTTAGAATTATTTTTCCTCCTTTTCACTTTACCCTTGAGACTTGCTTAGATGTAGCCAGCTGGCTGCTACTTCTTTGCTCAGCCAAAGCATAATGTGATGTTGCCACCAGAGACAGTAAACCCTAGAGTCATCAATATGATGGAATGTTATCTACCAGCCTCCTTAAAACTGGCTTAATGATTATGAAACTGAATAGATTTTTTTTTCACATTATAAAATTAATTGGGGCATGGGCAAAAAGCTGTCTTTTTTTTAAAAAAATCATTTATTTAAGTGGGCAGGGAAGCATAATTTAAGGTTCAGCTTGCAGACAGGATGAAATGCTTTCCTTAAAAGATGGCAGAAAAAGGAACCTGCAACCACAAGGCTGTTTATTAACAGAAATACGTAACTGTAAGACCAACTTTAATGTATCTTGGACTGATCACAAGAAGGCATTCAACTCCTTGTCACATGACTGGATAACTGAGTGTCCAGAAATGCAAAAAAGTCAGTAGAAACAGCAAAGGCTTTGTGCTAAGATCAATGGCACGGTGGAAGACATTGGGGTCAATGGTGATGGACTGGAAAAGGTTAATATCAAGAGAGGAATCTTGCAAGGAGACTTAACACCTGGGCAATTCCAATTATTAGATACACAGCTGGAATAGTCGACTGGACTGAAGCAGAACTAAAAGCCCTGGATAGAAAGATAAGAAAATAATGACAATGAATCATGCCATTCATCCATGGAATGATGTTGACAGACTCTATTTACCAAGGAGCATCGTGGATATAGAATCTTACAAGTGCATCAGACAACTGAAAAAGGGGAAATGGAAGAGTATCTGAAGGACAGTGAAGAAGATACACTATGAATACTAAAGACACAACCAAATGAAGAATAGAAAAGAGATAGGGGAAGACAAAGCATTATATGGGAAACAACAACAACAACAACAATTTGCAGGCAAAGCAGATAACCACAAGATCTAGTAATGGGTAAGAACCAGGAAAGTTGAAGAAAGTAACAGAGGAGCTAATTCTGGCTGTGTAAGTCCAAGCCTTAAGAACAAATGCCACCTCTGAAAAGAAATTGAAGAACACTGCATCACCTAGAAATATGCCTCAAGAAAATTGCACAGACTGACTACAGACAATGACATGACAAAGTAGCAATAATGGTTTGTTGGAATATTTGTAAGAAATACCGTTTGCCTGCAAGCAAGAACTAGTGGGATCACAAAACAGATGAAGTAATAGAAAACAAAGAAGACAAAGTGCTCTGGGATTTCAGAATTCAGAGAAGCATCTGGTAAACTAAGTCTTTTCAACCAGTGGTACGGGTACCACCTGTGGTACATTGGCACCTAGAAAAATGATAGCGGGGGAGGGGAATGAGTTGAACCGGTGGCAGCACTGCACAAGCCTGAGCGAGAGATGGCTGAAGCTGCAGGCCTCTCAGGGCTTAGTGGAAGCGCCAGGATCAGTGCTTCTTCAGGATTGTCAGGGCTCAGTGGAAGTGCCAAGATCAACGCCAGGCTCCAGCTGGAGGTCAGCATTGATCCTGGCGCTTCTGCTGAGCCCAGAAGAACTGCCAATCACTGGAATGTTGCAGCATCTCCAGGAACGTGTGATTTACATTCAGATGCTTGGCGACTGATTCATATTTATGATGGTCACAGTGTCCCAGAGTCATGTGAAGTGACCAAAACCTGCTGCAACCACCCAGGAGATGGGGGGAATAAAAACCAAACACCCCCACCCCACCCCCGCTGCCAATCCTCAACAGAAATGCTCACAACAATGGAAACCTCAGCCAGGAGGAGGAGCGCCGCCGGGTGGGCAGGCAGGTGTCTTGCTCGGCACTTTTTTCAGGGCCATTGTAACTTCCAACAGTCACTAAGCGAACTGTTGTAAGTCAAGGACTACCAGTATTTCATCACTTTTTTCCTTTTTTTTTTTTTTTTGGTCATCAAGTTTTTGACACCTTGCTAGGTGACTGGTGATACTCGGATATTGCCACATCCTAAAAGTGGTACAACAGGTGAAAAGGTTGAAAAGCCCTGTGCTACACAACACTCTAGATTTAGTAATTGTCAATAAGAAAGACAAAAAAAAATCTGGATAGTGGATGTGAAAAATACCTGGAGATAACAGAACAGAAGAGGGAGAATTAGAGAAAATCACAAATGACGAAGACCTGCAAATAAAAGTTGACTGACTGTGACAAAAGAAAGCAAAGATAGTACCAACCCAAAACAGCATCAACCAACTGCAGTAGTGGTAATATTATAAATACTATGCTACTCTGTTTCCTATGCACTCACAAAAGAGTTAGGACTCTTTGGAAACCTTTAATTCCTGTGGTGTCTCATAGATTAAAAAAAAAATCCAGTCCTCCTATGATTTGGTCTCAGTTTTTCCTTCCTTCCTTCCTTCCTTCCTTCCTTCCTTCCTTCCTTCCTTCCTTCCTTCCTTCCTTCCTTCCTTCTTTCCTTCCTTCCTTCCTGTTTATTTATATTGTCAGCTATAAGTATTTTAATTTGAGATTTTAATTCATACTTTTAATTATCAAGCTTTTTATCTTTATTGTTAGCATTGATAATGTCTGTCTGCCCCATTTTGTAAACAAAATTAGCAACCCAGCTAGATGTTCTCCTGATTGGTGGACGACAAGGGACATTTTTGCTTTATGGCTGTTTAAAAATGTTTTCCTTCTGTTATAGATTTGTTCAAAAGAGACCTAGATTTGGATTTCTATGGCACTTCAAAGAGAAATTCAGGCTGTGGTCACTACGTAACTATAGCTTTTTCCTATGTCCTCTTCCCTGCAACAAATAATAATCTTGCTTACTTGCTGAATACAATAATAAGCTGAGTAGTGGTGGAAAATGAAGAATAATGAAAAGTATTTTTGTAAATGGACAATGTACTCACAGTGGGAACTTCTGCACATAGAAATGAATTTGGGTATTAAGGCCAGTCCAAAAACTTCCCTTTCCTCTGATCTATATCAAGTAGAGGAGAGAAGGAAATTTTGGGTCCTAACATCTATCATCCTTATTCGTACACAAAAGATTTGATCATCCAGAATATTTTGGCACATAGGAACAAAGTTGCAAGTGATGCTGCTTTCCCAAGTCATGTACTGAATATAAGTGAACTATCACTTAAAAGTAAAGAATGATCATTTTAATATAACCATGAAAAGAAAAACAGAAAGTGTCAACCTGCAAATAAAGCAATATATAAAAAACAGTGAAACAAAAACCAGAGCAGTGCAACAATACAAATCCAGCAATATATCTAAAGAATTGTTATGATATGGTGTCCTAAGATATGTCTAATCATTCTTTAGTTTCATTAAACAGCTCATTCCATACATAATAATCAACACATTTCTTCAAGTCGATTAGTAATGGTTGGTAAACACATGTCTATCGAGAGAGAATTATCTTTGGGGCAATAATACAAGCACAGCTTCAAAATTCTTCACAAATAGACATATTCCATATAGTTGGAATATAATTTAGCAACATACTGATATTATTCACTCTTAATTTCTTTCCAAAAATCTGGTTTCCTATAGTAAGGATTTATCAATGACCGCAACAAAAGTTTGTATGCTAACATACTTTCAAATTTACTATCTCTCTAACATAAGAAGTTTGATACCAACATTTGAAAAAGGTTGAAGAGTTCAATAGACCTGCATAATTATCATTAATTAGTTTGAAAATTAACACTTTAAGCTCATAAGAAAAACATTTAACTTTTCTTAAAACCTTAGACCATTGATTATGCAACAATGGGAGATTGTAGTTCTCTGTTCCAAATTTCTTGTCTATTGTTTCTATTCAGCTTTTAAATTGGTAAAACTGAATTGCTTCTCTCTCTCTCTCTCTCTCTCTCTCTCTCTCTCTCTCTCTCTCTCTCTCTCTTTCTCTCTCTCTCTCTCTCTCTCTCTCTTTCTCTCTCTCTCTCTTTCTTTCATCAGAGGGGTTTCTGAAGCAGCCAATGCAATTTGTCCAAACAAGTGATATAAATGATTTAACTGAAGCTTTGACATTGAACAGTTTTTGGCAAATTATACTTTCTTTTAAAATATAATTTAAAAATTACCCTCTTAAAAATTACTATCCTATTTCCCCACCCAAACATTTTGCTCAGCATCTACAAAGAAGGATTATTCCAAAGGAATCATAAAATGATACATCTCAATAGTGTAAAGATCAACTTGTTGTATTGTCTCTTAATGTATTTAGTGATATCAGTAGCATTCTTATAATCAAACATGCCAAAATGTCAGTGTGAAAGAATAAATCAGAATTGGCCCCACATCTGTACATAGTCATTCCTTTTTTTTAAAAAATGTTAATTATATGGTTTTATATGCAACAGAAAATCAGGAAAATTAGCATTCTATTTTCATATTAAGATTTTAACTCTAAAGAAGAGAACTTGGATTTTCAGTATTCTGTGAAAAAAAAACCTCATCAATTTATTTAAAATATCTATATTAGCACACACTAATATTTTCCCCAAGGATATATTCCTTATAACATCTATAACACCCCAGAGGCTCATAAGTATTGTCAACCATCTATTAATGTGACCAGTAATCTGTATGTCATGAATGTTGATGAAAAAGGACATTTTCCTTAGAATAATTGCAAATCTTGAACAGCATTTGAACAAAAACTTAAGTCCATTTTTAAACATTTCCATGGAAACTGTGCTTCATATTGGCTTAACTCTATTACACTTAAGTCAGTGTAAAGGCTATTTGCTATAGTATACTACTATATCTCTAAAAATATAGGGAGTCTACTAATCCTCTCTTAAAACCAGATCATGCAGAATGAATGACTGATAATACTTTCTGCAGTGTTTTTGTCAAAATTGCAATCATAATCTTTGGGGATGCATTTCTAAAGCACACAATTTGTAGGATTCTTTTTTTCTTTTTCAAAATATTTTTTATACAACCATATAATGATAAGGGGGATCCTTTATTTTCTAACAAGAAAGGAGCATTTTAAATACTATTATGATCTTGGGTTGGTTCTTTTTACTCCAAGGCCAGTCAGTATTAACAGAGAAAGCTCGTAGTTTTTGGGGTGCCATAGGAGTCAGTGCTTTTGTACCTCTAGTTTAATATCTATATGAAGCTACTGTGTGTTTTCATCTGTCTACATGAATTAAGTATTATTAACACATAGATGATACTCAACAACAAGCCCTAGTCAACCAGTTAAAGACTTGTCTCAATGTCTCAAGACTATGATGGTCAAATAGGGATGAACAGACTTAAAACAAAACCATGTGGAACAATTCCACCACAGGGATTTTCTATTTTTAGTTCTGAATGGATGTGCAGAATATATATCAGACAGAACTGATATATAATTTGGGATCTGTTTGGACTCACTGCTGAAAGCTATTAAAATGTCAAAAGTTCTTTCTCAAGTTACCCATGTCTTAATCATCTTGAGTATGGAATACTATAATGCATACCAATTTTACTGCTTTTGAAGGCCACATGGAAGCTCTAATTGATCCAGAATTCTGTGGCATTAGTAATTATGTGTATATGTTGAAATGCCCATGTATTTCCTCTAATATGCAAGTTGCATGGGTTACTGGTGAGTTTGATACAGTTTAAGGTCCTGGTCACCTGTAAGCTCTTCATGCCATATGGTCTAGTTGTCACTTTCTTCCATTGTTTCTGTACATCCTATAAAATCCAAAATAGTGGATTTACTTAATATGCCAATCTTAAGTAATGTGATGTGGTCAGGAAGTGGACCTTCCAGTCATATCATGAAATAGCATCCCCCTGGAGATTTGAGTAGACGTCTTGTGCTATCCTTTAGCCAGCTCTTGAAGACCTGTCTTTCCCCCACATTCTGGGATGTGTTGGGGTCTACCTGGACTGAGTTACATTGAGTTCATTATTGTGCATGTCTACTCCTTTTTTTTAATTTCACATTTTGCAGAGTTGTTTGTTCCTTCTTGTTTTATTTGTATGCTGTCAAGAGTGACTATTGAGTTGGTAGTCTTACAAATAAAAATCATATTTATTTTGTTAAGTTTTTATTATCTCCATGTATCATTCCAAATTAAGTTCCAGGATATAAGATTGGGGAGTATTTTAACTTTGTAAATTGTAAATATCTCTGGTTGGCTATACAAATTTAGTCAAGCTCTCCAATTATCGCCATGTCCTACCACTGCAATGATACAGTAATGATAAATGTCCTGAATTCCTTCTTCAGCTACACAGTAAAAAAGTGATTGAACTGTTATTTTAAATAGGAACAGGAGGCCAAGGTAGGCAGTACACATATGAAGGTAAGCTCTGGAGGGCTTATAAGGAAAAATTGAATCCAGGAACACCGATTAGCTGTCAACTGACATGAGCACAGATCCCTGATCTTGATCCATACTGACAATGAGCAATACCAGTTCAGCACTCGGCATTCGGCATATCCTTAGTTACTCATGCTTAGTTACTCGGCTATGCCGAGTGCTGACTGCTGGACTGACCATAGACTCATCATTTCCAAGTTAAATATTCACATCAAGCCAAAGAATCGTCCACAGGGAAACAGAGTTGTGATGAAAAAGATCAACGTCAATACACTGGAAAACCCCGATGTAGTAGTTTCATTAGTAAAAGATCTTGACAATCAATTCCTGGAGCTGCAAATACAGGAAAATGCTGAGAAGGACTGGGAATGTTTCGGGGACATCTTGCATTCTTTTGCACTTAAGGTTCTTGGACCCTCATATAGGAAGCAGCAGGACTGGTTTGATGAAAATGATGAAGAGATTAAGGCCTTGCTTAAGGGAGTTAATCTGAGGTACAGAACCGATGGGAAACTGTTCAACCTGCGAAGACTTCAGGCTGTCACCAAGGTAAAGGAGACTGTGCTACGAGATCTCCTCTTTGCTGATGACTGTGCCCTTAATGCAGGATTGGAGCAGGAAATGCAAGCCAGCATGGACAAATTCACAGCTGCTTGTGACAACTTTGGCCTCTTCATCAACATGAAGAAAACTGAAGTGATGTACCAGCCAGCTCCAAAAGCCCAATATCAAGAGCCTACCATCACAGTAAAGGGACAAAAGCTGCAAGCAGTGGACCAATTTACATATCTTGGTAGTACCCTCTCCTGTGCAGTAACAATTGACATCGAGGTCAACTGTAGAATTGCCAAGGCAAGTCTATTTGGCAGATTGCGGACTAACGTGTGGGACCGCCGTGGAATAAGTCTTGCTACCAAGCTTAAAGTTTACCAGGCAGCAGTGCTAACTACCCTATTGTATGCTAGTGAGACCTGGACAGTGTACAGGAGGCACGTTAGGCAACTGAACTACTTCCACATGACTTGCCTTCGTAGAATTCTGAGGATCCGGTGGCAGGATAAGATACCAGACACAAATGTCCTCTCCAGAGCAGGTCTATCATCAGTTTACACTCTGTTGATGAAAGCCCAGATGCGCTGGGTGGGTCATGTTGTAAGGATGCCAGATCATCGCATCCCTAAACAGCTCTTCTATGGTGAGCTGTCTCAAGGAAAGTGATCACATGGGGGACAAAAGAAGTGATACAAAGACACGTTAAAAGCTTCTCTTAAGTCCCTGGATATTAACACCATCTTGTGGGAACTTCTGGCGCATGATCGACCGACATGGCGCACCTTGGTGTACCAGGGTTGCCAGACATATGAACACAGAAGGACAATCTTGGCACAAGAAAAACGAGCACTCCGCAAAGCCAGAGCTGCAAATGCTGAATTAACAGTGTCTACATTTCTTTGTTCAGTACTTGGCAGAACATTCCGTGCTGACATCGGTCTTATTAGCCACCTACAGACAGATCGTTGATGGCCCGTAACCCACAAAATGTCAAGGTCTTCATCAAAAATCGATGGATGAACAACAACCAACCAGTTCAACTGGGATGGAACAAAAATCATTGGTCATGCACATGAATTCATTGGAGCCTGGTATTCAACCAACAGATCTATTAACAAACATGTCGATTTGGAGTCAGCCTACAAACCCATAAGAAGCAATATCAATCAAATGAACAACCAATGACTGCACCAACCACCTTTTCACTTGGTGACCTTCATACACAATGACCAGCAGTCATATGACAGGACGCATGGCATATACTGTTCCAGACAGAACAGACTGCTTCCCAGTTCAATCTAGTACAGATAGATAACTCAATAGAAATGATTATAAAACAGATAAATGTTTATTCAGAGGAATAGTTGCTTTTACTTGTTGCTTCTGTATATTACATCTCTCTGTTCATTTCCATAGGTAAATTGATAATGGATTTCCCCCTCTTCTTCTGCATAAGCATCACATGTTGGCATAAGCATAAGATCTCCAAGCCGTGTGGCTAGGGGCCATGAGGCTGGATGAACAAAGCATTCCCCTGAGGCTTGTGTCCAGGAAGTCTCCCAGTGCCCTTTAGAAACTCCTCCCACTGACCCATCAACAAAACCAGCATTTAACCCAGTAACTGCCAGATATTCTAACATACTGATACATGCTCTCTAGTTAGGGTTACATAGAGCTATACGAGGTTACATAGAGCTATATGATTCAGAACATGGCATGACCAGCCAATTACATGATTCACTGACTACATGACTGCATGAGATCAATAAAAGTGGTAAAGAACTGAGAAAAGATACCTCTGCGGATGTCATCCAGCCTGGTGATGAAACATTCAGAATCTAAACAACAAGCTCAGAGAACAAACCACCACCAACATTGAGGAAGGGATAAATATGTCTGCCACTCATCTTTTTCCTCCCTTTGTCTCATGGCAGGGTGGCCTTGTACATGCACTGCAGTTAATATTCTGATAAAATCTCATTTTATCGTGTAGATTGTTCCTCCAATTTGTGCTCATATTGACCACTGATCATTTGTTGTTGTTGTAGTTGTTAATTGCGAAGTCGTGTCCGACCCATCACGACCCCATGGACAACGTTCCTCCAGGTCTTCCTGTCTTCTACCATTTTCTGGAGTCCATTTAAGTTCACACCTACTGCTTCAATGATCATACATATAGTATGATCCACTGATCATACTATATATAAATGGAGAAAACTCCATTTACTGTAGTTTATGTGGTGGATGAGAAGTTGAATTACAATCATGCTTTATGTGACACATTGGGCCAAGTTGGAGACAAAGAGACAGTCCAATAGGGATGTCCATTCCCTAGGAAAGGCTGGGAAACTAGGAAACACACACACACACACACACACACACACACACACACACACACAGACCTTAAAGAACAGCAGGAAGATGATGTTTGACTTGCACAAGGTCCAAAACACATCATCTTAATTAAACATGCCCAGCCATGATATCCACTTCAAGATTCATTTTATTCCTGTAGTTTAGACTATAATACCCACGCTTGCATTTCCATTAAATCTAATATATGCAAAACGGCCTTTATTATGGATAATTTAAGACAGCACTGGGCTATATCAGAATAATCTTTTCAAAAAGACAAGTGGTTGTTTCCAAGAAAGCCATTGTTAATGATTGGAAGAAAACGTCTCCCTGGGAGGGAACTATAAAAAATGTTAGATTTCTTTTTCCTGGACAATAAATTGATCTCCATGTTGTCTGCTATTTGGGGAGGCTGGGGGAGAGAAACAGAGATTTCATTCTGCAAATGATTTCCCATTATGAGCTTCCTTCACTTCATAATGTGGGTGTCAGCTGGCAAAATGTTTTGAGTGCAAGGCTATTAAGAACTGATTGGAACAGGCAGCACAATATTGCTGGAGATGAACAGGATGGAATGGAATGTAGTTGACCTCTTTTAGCATTATTCTTCCTGCAAAGTTTCTTATGAATTTTAAGAAAAGAAAAAGAAAAAAAATTCCACATGGAAAGTTTCTCAGCATGTAAACTGCTAAGAAAATGGTGTGTATGTACATTTGGTTACCCACAATATTTAACAGAACCCACAAGTTTACTATCTAGTAAGCTTTGCTGGGTTGCATTTCCCTACAAAGATCAGAATAATGATAGCATTGGTATGGTCTGTGATCTTCTATGGAAGAAGAATTTGGACCTTGAAAAAAGCAGGATAGACATGTAGATGTGTTTGAATTTTGGTTTTAGAGAAAACTCCTAAGAATCTTAATCAATCAAACAAAAGTCTTGCTATTTTTAATAACATGAATGTTTATCAGAACTATGATGGCACAGTGGTTAGAATGCAGTATTGCAGGCTAGCTCTACTCATTGCTAGGAGTTCAATTCCGACCAACTCAAGGTTGACTACAACCTTCCATCCTTCCAAGGTCAGTAAAATGAGTACCCAGATTGTTGGAGGCAATATGCCGAATCTGTAATGCTCAGAGAGGGCATTACAGAGAACACTGTGAAGTGGCAAATAAGTCTAAATGTTATTACTAATGTTTTCATCTACTTATCTGCCTATTTACCTGCCTATCTAGCTGCCAATCTAGCTGCCTGCCCGCCTGCCTGCCTGCCTATGTATCTATCTATCTATCTATCTATCTATCTATCTATCTATCTATCTATCTATCTATCTATCTATCTATCTATCTATCTATCTATCTATCTATCATAATAAAGTTGGAAGGGACCTTGGAGGTCATCTAGTCCAACCCCCTGCTCAGGCAGAAAACCCTATACCATTTCAGACAAATGGCTGGCAAGTCTCTTCTTAAAAACTTCCAGTGTTGGAGCATTCACCACTTCTGGAGGCAGGTTGTTCCACTGGTTAATTAATTGTTCTAACTGTCAGGAAATTTCTCCTTAGTTCTAGGTTGACTCTCTCCTTGATTAGTTTCCATCCGTTGCTTCTTGTCCTGCCTTCAGGTGCCTTGGAAAATAGCTTGACTCCCTCTTCTTTGTGGCAGCCCCTGAGATGTTCCCCCTAGTCCTTCTCTTCATTAAATTAGACATACCCAATTCCAGCAGCCTTTCCTTATATGCTTTGGCCTCCAGTCCCCTAATCATCTTTGTTGCTCTTCTCTGTACTCTTTCTAGAGTCTCAACATCTTTTTTACATCATGGTGACCAAAAGTGGATGCAGTATTCCAAGTGTGGCCTTACCAAGGCATTGTAAAGTGATATTAATACTTCACGTGATCTTGTTTCTATCCCTCTGTTAATGCAGCCCAGCACTGTGTTGACCTTTTTGGCAGCTGCAGCACACTGCTGGCTCATATTTAAGTGATTGTCCACTAGGACTTCGAGGTCCCTCTCACAGTTACTACTATTGAGCAAGGTACCCCCTATACTATACCTGTACATTTGGTTTTTCTTGCCTAAAGGTAGAAGCTTACTTTTTTCACCACTGAATTTCATTTTATTAGATAGCGCCCAGTGTTCAAGTCTATCACCATCTCTCTCTCTTTCCCCTAATAAATTTAAGAAAATAATGGTTTTGCTCATTTAATCATTTCCAGGAGCAAAGGTGCTCTTTCAGAATAAAATTAGGAAGAGTTTAAAGCCTTGAGACAGCAAATCCAATCTATTTCTTAAAGTGTACTTTACTTCTTTTATATAATTATTTTCATGTCTGTGTTTTGTCTTTACTCTGAGACAATTGATACTTTATGAGTCTTTCCTAAAAGGCTGATTGAAATCATCGCTATGACAAAGACATCACTGTAACCATTCAGTATTAGCAAGGTTCAAACATGCTTGGGTGAAAGCTAATATTTAAAAACCTAGTGAAACCCATTCAACAGGGAAACGAGATAGTAACAAAAAGATTTTTTATTAATGAACAGTGCCATTTATTTATTCTTTCAATGTAGCCTATTCTTTCCCTCATTTCTCTATTCCATTGCTGTGTAGTTAAAAATGACTTATATTCTCTGAGAGAAAACTGCATTGCACAAAAACGAAAACAGGGAACAGGGAATGGTATGGATATTGTATATAGTACAGGTAACACACACACATTTGCACATAGACAGAGAGATATGTAATTGTGTGTGCTTTTTCTCTGAAGTGGAATTTGTTTTTACGTTAAAAGCAGCAAAGCTCAAATTGGTGATTTTGAGACATGAAGCTCTGGAGAATAATGCTAAGTTTTCTTCAGAAAATTGAAAATATTTCCACCCATTTCTGAACAGAGCACAATGCTTTTCTGAATGCAACTCAGAATTTACACAAAGCTCTACCTTATTTGAGAGTAGGGAGGGGTGTGGGTCATAAAATGGACAAGAATATTTGCTATTTGATGTAATTTCCACAAGTAAACTAAAAAAATGGATTCATTTCACAAGGAACATTTAAATTCTTCCCATGTTATATCCTAGAAAACAAACACTTAAGCTGACTTTTGATATGATTTCTGTGACATTATATAGATATTCAAATCTATAGGAATGTGTTAGGTTTGCCCATTTTCTGTGGTCTAGTCTGTTCTTTCCAAATTATTACTAAATAATTTTTTTTACTTCTAAAGTCTTTACAATTTTTTCTATTTCATCTTACAGCAGAAGAAAAACAAAGGCTGATATATATGGTGGCCCATGTCTCCTAATTTACTTGAAGCAACTGCTTACTTTGGCCAGTCTTTACTAAACTAAGCCCACGTAGATCAAGATTACAAGAGAGCAACCATTTTAGAATATTAGAATTTCTTCAGCCAATAGAATAGAATAGAATAGAATAGAATAGAATAGAATAGAATAGAATAGAATAGAATAGAATAGAATAGAATAGAGCTGGAAGTGATTGTCTAGCCTCTTCTTAAAAATCTCCAGTGATGGAGCGCCCACGATTTCTGTGGGCAACCTGTCCCACTGGTTAATTGTCCTCACTGTCAGGAAGTTTCTCCTTAATTCCAGGTTGCTTCTCTCTTTGATCAGTTTTCAGCCATTGTTTCTTGTCCTGCCCTCTGGTGCTTTGGTGAATAATGTGACTCCCTCTTCTTTGTGGCAGCCCCTCAAATATTGGAATACTGCTATTATGTCTAAATTTAGAACTGTCTGTATCTTTTGGGTGCCGTTGAAAAGTCTGGAGTTTTGCAGCCTCAATATTGCATTTTGTTCCAATACAAAGGAACAGGCCTATTTCCTGTCATCCTGTGCTAT
The DNA here is from genome assembly GCF_016545835.1 of Crotalus tigris. Taxonomy (NCBI): domain Eukaryota; kingdom Metazoa; phylum Chordata; class Lepidosauria; order Squamata; family Viperidae; genus Crotalus; species Crotalus tigris. The sequence goes on from NW_024097237.1 coordinate 1,238,990, forward strand.
CACTTCAGGCTAGAAACGTTAAACCTCAGGTAGAATAGCTGAGAAAAAGCAAAGGCACTTGGACGACTGATTTGAAGGCAGCCTCGTATGTTCCAATATCAACGTTCCTCTGCGATTCTGAAAAATGAATAATGTTACACATCATGTGGTAGTCTGCTGTGCCAGGAAACCTGATGATAAATAACTCTGAGGAAGAAAGAAATGGCAGTTGATAAAAACAGTAGGAACTCACACACACACACACATACAAATGTGCTAAGTTATACTCAATAGCTGCAGATGTCTCTTCTGAGGTTTGGAGATTTGAGTTGGTTTACAACCCCAGAGAGACAAATTTCACTATTAGATGACAATGTTTTCTCCACATCATATAACGCATCTTACTATTGCCTTTTTATGCTCGCGCGCATGTGCACGCACACACACACACACACACACACACACACACACACACAGAGACAGCAGCTCTGATCACACTTTGCTCGCACAAGCGCAAAGCCAAAGACCCCAGCCTGAAGATGATGAGTGGGACCTCATTGAAATGTCGCCAAGATACTCTCAATCTTACATGGGAAAAGACCCGAATACACCAAGACCTGTATATATATATATATATATATATATATATATATATATATATATATATATATATATATATAATATATATATGACATGTGGTTAGAACCTCACCTAACAGTAAGCACACTTGGAGTCTGTGGGATCTACCTCTGGGTAGGCTTCACTGTTTAGAGCAATAGATAGGTCCCACAGACTCCAAATGTGCTTATTGTTAAGTGAGGTTCTAACCGCATGTCATATTAAATAAACAGTGTAACATGTTAGCTCAACACATTTTATTGGAACATTTTTGCATGAAGAGGAAATTTGTATTTCTCATCTAGCTATTTCTTTCCCAAGAGTTAATCCCTTCCAGAAGGTGGGAACATAGCTAACCTTAGCTGATCTCAGAGAGGCTAAGCGGATTTAGATCTGGTTAATAGTTCTATAAAATCCTGTAGCCTAGTTGTTAAATTGCTGGGCTTATTGACTGGAAGGTTGGCAGTTTGAGACCCAAGTAAAATGTGATGGTGTGAGCTCCACTTCTTGCCCCAGCGCCTGCCAACCTAGCAGTTCAAAAGCATGCAAATGTAACTAGATAAATAGGTACCACTTTGGTGAGAAGATAACAGCATTCCATGCACCTTGGCATGTAGTAATGCTGGCCACATGACCACGGAAGCATCTTCAGACAATGCTGGCTCCCTTGACTAGGAAACAAGATGAGCATTGCTCCTAGAGTTGGACACAACTGGACAGGGGAAACTTTTAATGATGTTTTAATGATGATAAAGTTGGAAGGGATCTTGGAGGTCATCTAGTCCAACCCCCTGCTCAGGCAGGAAACCCTATACCATTTCGGACAAATGGCTGTCCAGTTTCTTCTTAAAAACTTCCAGTGTTGGCGCATTCACTGCTTCTGGAGGCAGGTTGTTCCACTGGTTAATTGTTCTAACTGTCAGGAAGTTTCTCCTTAGTTCTAGGTTGCTTCTCTCTTTGGTTAGTTTCCACCCGTTGCTCCTTGTCCTGCCTTCAGGCACCTTGGAAAATAACTTGACTCCCTCTTCTTTGTGGCAGCCCCTGAGATATTGGAACACTGCTATCATGTACCCCCTTGTCCTTCTCTTCATTATACTAGAAATACCCAATTCCAGCAACCGTTCCTTATATACTTTAGCCTCCAATCCCCTAATCATCTTTGTTGCTCTTCTCTGTACTCTTTTTAGAGTCTCAACATCTTTTTTACATCGTGGTGACCAAAACTGGATGCAGTATTCCAAGTGTGGCCTTACCAAGGCATTGTAAAGTGGTATTAATACTTCATGTGATCTTGATTCTATCCCTCTGTTAATGCAGCCTAGCACTGTGTTGGCTTTTTTGGCAGCTGCAGCACACTGCTGGCTCATATTTAAATGATTGTCCACTAGGACTCCGAGATCCCTCTCACAGTTACTACTATTGAGCAAGGTACCCCCTATACTATATCTGTACATTTGGTTTTTCTTGCCTAAATGTAGAACTTTACTTTTTTCACCATTGAATTTAATTTTGTTGGATAGCGCCCAGTGTTCAAATCTGTCCAGATCCTCCTGTATCCTAAGCCTGTCTTCTGGAGTGTTGGCTATTCCTGCCAGCTTGGTGTCATCTGCAAATTTGAGGAGTTCCCCATCTATCCCCTCGTCCAGATCGTTGATGAAGATGTTGAAGAGCACTCAGCCCAGAACAGAGCCCTGGGGCACCCCACTACACATTTCCCTCCATGTAGATGCGGTTCCATTGAGGACCACACGCTGAGTTTGGCCGGTCAGCCAGCTACGGATCCATTCGGTGGTGATGCTGTCTAACCCACATTTTTCTATCTTCTCAAGTAGTAGGTTGTGGTCTACTTTGTCAAATGCCTTACTGAAGTCCAAGTAAATTATATGCACAGCATTCCTCTGGTCCAGTAATTTTTACCTTTCCCTATTGGAAAATCCTGCAGGTGTAGATTAGACAGTTCCAAAAACATTCTGGACAAAAGTAATTGCAAACTGGGTATTCTTGCCACAGAAACCATGTGGAGACACCTGGAATTCAGTTTACTCAAAGGCTTTTGCTTTTATAGGTTGCTAAAAGAAAAAGAAATGCCATTGATGCCTATATTCTCTTTTAATTTTGTTTTCAGGGCTGTATTAAAAGAATGGACTTCAAGAGAAATGCTGCTGAGGAAAAAAAATCATATCCTTCCAACTCCAATAACCTCCTATTTTTCAAAGTCACCCAGCCTTTTATCCATACCAAACAGCAAGCAGCAAAATACAATTTTAAATCAGATAATCCTAACCCACCCCTCTTTTTTTGGCATCTTGCAACAATTTCTATTTAATTCCTGTTATTTTCCTTTGCCATACAAACTTAGAAATATGTATTTGCCATTGTTTAAATGTATATCAGATATCAATACCAGTATGGTCTGGAATAAAAATAATATCCAAGCTAAAACATTTGTTTTAATCACTGGAATTCCAGCCAGTAGTGACAATTGTAGTTTATCATAGATTTTTAAGAACTAGGACAGGTTGCAATTCCCATAAACCTCCACATATTGAGTAGTGATGAAGGGGATTGCCATTTAATTTTCTTAGAGATCATTCAGTTGGAAAATGCGTGGAACTATCATCAGTAGCCCTGCTACAAGCTAATTGCATGACCAATGCAGTAACTTATCCAAAAAGTGAGAAGAATTTTTGCTTAGTTCAGATCTTATTTCATGTATCAGCTGTAAAAGCCAAAACATCTGTCACTTGCAGATACTTTGATGGAGTGTTTTCATTTTCCCCTTCTCTTGCCTGAGAATTCATTTTGCCTTGGTAAATGTGTTGGTGTGAATTCTTCCATTACTTTATCAAATTTAATATCCAACAAAATCATGCAGAGGTTTCATCCTGGATTTGGATTTTGTTGATAAATTTTGTGAACTTTCTGAAGAAACTGGCAGATGTTATCCCAGAACCACTGCACCACATCCTTCAAAAATCCTGGAGCACAGGGGAAGTACCTGAGGATTGGACAAGTGCTGATGTGCTTCCCAGGAAACTACAGTCCAATCAGTTTAACATCAATACCTAGAAAAGATAATCAAAAAAACAGATCTGTGAATGACTAGAAGCAAACAAAGTTATAACTAGTAGCCAGCATGGGTTTGTTAAAAACAAATCATGCCAAATCAATCTTATTTCATTCTTTGACGAAGTGACTAAACTAATAGACCAGCGAAATACTGTGGACATAATATACTTAGACTTCAGTAAGGCATTTGATAAAGTAGACCACAACCTACTCCTTGGTAAGCTAGAAAAAGCTGGAATAGACAACATCACCACCAGATGGATCTCTAGCTGACTGGCAAACCGAACTCAACAAATAGTCCTCAATGGCACTATATCGACATGCAAAGAAGTAAGCAGTGGGGTACCACAAGGTTCCATCCTAGGCCCAGTACTCTTCAATATCTTCATCAATGACTTAGATGAGGGAATTGAAGGGGAACTCATCAAATTTGCAGATGACACCAAACTGACAGGAGTAGCCAACATCCCAGAATACTAAGGATCCAAAAAGATCTTGACAAACTTGAACAATGGGCCCTATCAAACAAAATGAGTTTCAGTGTGGAGAAAAACAAAGTTTTACATTTAGGCAGGAAAAATCAAAGGTTTAAGTACAGATTGGGCAAGACCTGGCTTAAAAACAGTATCTGTGAAAGGGACCTTGGAGTTCTAGTGGACGATCACTTAACCATGAGCCAGCAGTGTGCAGCAGCAGCCAAAAAAGCTAATACAATCCTGGATTGTATAAACAGAGGCATAGAATCAAGATCACGTGAGGTATTAGTACTGCTTTATAAAACCTAGTAAGACCACACCTGGAGTACTGCAGCCAATTGTGGTCACCATTTCACAAAAAAGATGTTGAGACTTTGGAAAAAGTTCAGAGAAGAGCAGCTAAAATGATCAGGCCTAGAGACTAAAATATATGAACAACGGTTGCAGGACTTGGGTTTGGCTAGTCTAAAGAAAATAAGAAATAGGGGAGATATGATAGCAGTATTCCAGTATTTGAGGGACTGCCACAAAGAAGAGGGAGTCATGTTATTCATCAAAGCATCAGAGGGCAGGACAAGAAACAATGGTTGGAAACTGATCAAAGAGAGAAGCAACCTGGAATTAAGGAGAAACTTCCTGACAGTGAGGACAATTAACCAGTAGAATAGCTTGCTCCCAGAAACCATGCACTAGAGATTTTTAAAAAGATGCTAGACAGTCACTTGTCTAAGATGCTATAGGTTCTCCTTCTTGAGCATGGGGCTGGACTAGAAGACCTCCAAGGTCCCTTCCAGCTCTATTCTATTCTAACATATTCAAGATAGATAATATTCTCCTCTGTGCTAGTAGCATTTAAGAATGAGAATTTAATAAATGATTGGATGAAATGAGATCCCCCCATTCCTGAAAATTATTTCCAAAGGGGCTATTATTTTGACAATCTTTTTTTTTTCTTTTCAAGGGCCACATGAAATAATAGCAATAGCAAAGCTTTTTATATTGCTCCATTGTGCTTTTCAGCATTCTCTGTGCAGGCTACAATGTCAGCATTGCTCCCAACAAACTGGGTCTGATTTTACCAATGTTGGAAGAATGGAAGGATGAATCAACCTTGAGCTCCATCAGGATTGAATTTCAGGCTGTGGGCAGAGTTTGCCTGAAATACTGCACTTAACCACTGCACCACCAGGAGTCCTAAAACAACAAAACCACTTCACTCTTGAAGGCAAATGAGACCTCACTTTTAGGGAGTCAGTCACCATAGGAATTGCAGTATGTATTTCCAAAAGAAAGACTACACAGCCCTGTATAGCACAAAAACTAATTGCAGCATTAACTGCATGTGTATTGTTTTTGTAGTATGAAACCACTTGTTGTGGGAGAAAGTGACATATTTCCATTTGGTTGTCATGGATAATAGCTGTGACAGAATTTTTTTTCGTAACATGAACATGAACATGTCATGGGCTACAGACAGATTCCTGCCCTGGTTTTGTAACTTTGCAAAAGTGACAATAGCTTATCCTGCCCTGGTTTTGTAATGCTACACAACTGACAATCATCCCATTCAAAAGAGGCTGAACATTGTAGTTCCACACTAAAGTTTACAAGTATTGCTGAGTCAGAATGATGATGATTGATGATGATGATGATGATGATGATGATGACTATGAGATGATGTTGAGAGAAGCACAACAAAGATGGTTAGGGGACTGAAGCTAAAGCATATGAATAGCAGTTTCAGGAACTGGGTGTATCTCTTACTGCTCTCCTTCCTTTCCCCCACCTCCCAAGCTCTTCACAAAATAAGCAAATCATTGTGAGAGGTGGGGATAACTGTGGGGACACAAGGGATGGGAAGCAGTATCTCAAGGATGAGGATGATAGGATGAACCCCATATGCACCTAACAACACACATTTGTTTTGTTGCACTGGAGAGAACCAGGATGGAGGCTTGTTCATTTAACATGGTTCACTTTAACATCTTTTTGACATTTGCCTGTAATGGGCAGGTTAATAATAACAATAATAATAATAGCAACAACAACAATAGAAACCTCCAAGGTCCTTCCCAACTTTATTATTATTATATTAATAAAGTTGAAACGGACCTTGGAGGTCATCTAGCCCAAACCCCTGCTCAGGCAGGAAACCCTATACCATTTCAGACAAATGGCTGTCCCATTTGTTCTTAAAAACTTCCAGTGTTGCAGCATTCACAACTTCTGGAGGCAGGTTGTTCCACTGATTCATTGTTCTAATTGTCAGGAAATTCCTCCTTAGTTCTAGGTTGCTTCTCTTTTTGGTTAGTTTCTATCCGTTGCTTCTTATCCTGCCTTCAGGTGCTTTGGAGAATAGCTTGACTCCCTCTTCTTTGTGGTTCAGTTGTAACTCAAGGATTACCTGTAAAAATCTAGAAGGACATTAGATAGCAGCAAACCATCATTGGAGATTTTCAAGAAATGATTGGACAACCATTTGTCCAGGATAGTATAAGATCTCCTGCCTTGGACAAGGGATTGGACTAGAAGACCTTCAAAATCCCTTCCAGCCCCATGATTCTCTGATTCAATTTTAAAAAAAATGTTGCCATCTAGTGGATCATTTGAATTTGGTAATTTCATACATTTTTGTCCTTATATGGAATATGTTCTGCTTTATCATTTTTCTGCAGATTTATTCTTCTTTGTTGCAGTGTAACTTTGTATTAAAGCATTGTGATATTTGTAGATTTTATTTCCCTTTCTTGGTGACCTTCAGCACAGAATTTATCTTTTTCAGTTTTCGTGCACAGGCTTTACACTTTCAACTGAAACTCTGAAATCCCATTCCTAGTCATTGATCCGTTTCATTTTAACAAAAGATTTTCCCCGTTGTACCTTGTTTTAAATTTGCTGCTTACATTTTTGCTTTTCAAATTCCTATTTTTAACAGTCTGGAGAGATTCTTTTGGGCAATTTACCATACTGTGCAAATTGCCACCTCTATTCATTAATTTAAGCTGATTAATTAATTATGATAAAAACACTGACTTCTCTATTGATTCTATATAATTTACAGTACTTACAATTCTCTCCCTCTCTTTCCATCTTTCTCTCTTTTCTCTCTCTCTCTCCCACCTATCAGCCCTCACATAAATTTTAAGAAGCTCATTAACAAATTGTTATTCTCTCAGCAGTACCTGCATAGTGTAATAATAATATTACTTTCTATACAGAAATGTTGCATTCATGACAATATTAATGTAAGGAAGTGGTCTCTGATCTCCTGATATATGCTGAATCCTTATTGCTATTATATGTATATAGGCTATGCTAGTAGCATGCTAATCTAAGCCATCATATATAGGGCTTTTGGCTTATACCTTTGCCTCTGGTTCATTGGGGTTTCCTTCTTCAAACTGTATTTGAATCCTTTTGATATACTAGATGATTCATAGTTTATTTACTTCCGAGTGTTCTGAGTCAATCACTAATGCATCATGCTTTGTTTATATATATAAAGATTTACAACATATCCTTTCTGTACGCATTAACCAAGTTACCATGTAGGAAAACCAAATTAAACAGGTCCATCTTCAGTATTACAACCCAGAGAGACTGTACGGTGTATTTATTAGAGTACATTATGTTCTCAGCTATTCTAAAACTTGTTTATTACTTGTTGGTACCTTGACATCTTTGACCTTAAAAGTGAACAAATCGGGGTTTTGTTTTTGTTTTTTTAGTTATGGATGGCACTGATATATTTTAGGTATGAGATCAAAATAAAAGCTCATGAATATAGTGGTGAACCTCAATTATACAATCTATGTAAGCATTAAAAAGAAGTCTTTCCCAACCCACAACTCTTGTTCCAACTTCCATTTTAAAAAAAAGAGAGCTAAAACTTGGGCAGTGGCAAAATGCTGTTTAGCAGAATGTTTATTCATCCAGATACTTATGACTGGTGACCCAGGTATACAGACTCTGGCAGATCAGTATTGCAATTTTATTTTCTTTCTGTTTCCATAATTAAAGTATGTGGCATGAGCAGTTATATGATTTATATGGGAGTTCTGATTTGCTTTGTATATCGATGGGTTCTCTTTCCAGTTCTGAGGACCACATAATTAGTCCATGAATGGCTCAGGAGCTACGTGTGAATGTAGACCCTCATTCTTTATTATTTTTACAAATAACTCAAGGTGGCAAACATATCCAATATACCTTCCTTCTCTTATTTTCTCCACAACAAGAACCCTGTGAGACAGTGGTGGAATTCAGCCAGTTCGCACCACTTCGGCAGAACCGGTAGCTAATTTTTTTGTTGTCCAGGTCCAGAATAGACTTCTGGAAGCGGCATCCACATAGAGAACCGGTTGTTCACATATTTGAATCCTAGCACTGCTGTGAGGGGAATTGGGTTGAGAGAGAATGACTGGCCCAAAGGGCTTTCATGGCTACAGTAGGAATTGAATTCATGGTCTCTTGCTTTCTAGCTCGGTGCCTTAACCACTAGACCAGACATGTCAAACTCACGATGTCACATGATATCACACAACATATCAGAGCTTTTTCGCCATTGCCGGCAATGGGGTGGGCATGGTTTCCCAATGACACGTCAGGCTCGCGGGGCCAGCAGTTTGACACCCCTGCATTAGACAAAACCAGCTCTCTTTTTATGTTTTAAAATATTTTTGAAATGTATAACTACTTTACTCCAGGCTTTCAATTCCCTATCAGCAATTCTGTTTTAGATAGCAAATAGGAACCAAGCAAACCATTTCTATTAGTTAGCTGATATGGTCTTGCTCTCATAGAGAGACTTTGTGCTTCAGTTTTGCCTCTTACGATGTGCCAGAATATATGCATTTCTTTTTCTAGTATTCTGAACTTGAAAACCCTGATCTGAAAAAGTTGTTATATTTTTCAGTGCAACAAGAACTTACTAGACCCAAACCTATCCTCCAGCTAAAAAGCTGATTCATGCATAGCTTCTTACCCAGGAATTCAAGAGTTGGAATTAGTCAATCAACTAACCAACCAGCCAACCAATCAAACAAACAACTAATATCCAAATAAGGTAACAGACGTTTGGCTACACAGTATTTCTGATATACATAACATCAAATATATGCTTGCAGTACATAAGGATAGATTTATGGTATTATTTCAGATACTGGATTGTAGTGAATCAAAAATTCTGCATGGTGTTTACTGCAATTTGGTTTCCAGTTTCTTCTGTAAATATCCAGTTCAAACTAAAATAGTTTATTATGTGAGATGTTTCATTCTTTGGAGAAAGAATTAAAGCATTGCTAAGCAAGAAATGATTTTTCAGAAAAATCAGTACTAAAGATAATACAATTTTGCCATGAATTTCACTGGGACATAATTCATATTAGCCAAAGGAGAAAAAAAAACTTCACTAACATCATCAGAAAAATAAAGTATATATTGAAAATTAATGACAACAGCACGATTTTTTAAAAATAGTTCTCATAGTAAAGTTTGCATTACAAAAACCTAAATTAGGGAAAATAATTTGTTCAGCATGGGTCAGTAGTATTCACAAAAAGTTACTGGGTGAGTTACTGTAGTCAACAATGATGAAAAATAGGGAAAACCTATTACAAGAGGTTAAAATGCAATATGCAATGATATTTTCTAGATATGAAAATAAAAACTGTTCAAGAAGACTATAGCCCTAGAACTAAACAATAATGATGAAATAGTAAAGCAGACAAGATATTTTAATATACTTCCTTAGTCAGCATTTTGGCAACTTCCTGCAAAATGTCCAAAGTTATTTGTTGTTATGTCTTGTTGATTGATGGAGAGAAAACAACATCTGTTGAAAACTTCACAAAAGCGTACCATGAAGATTAAGCATATGTTATTTCTAATTAGTTGGGAACATTGACTTTGGAGTGGCAATTCATATTTCCCCAGAGAATTTAGATGTGATGGTTTAAATTGGTTTCCCCCAAGACCTTCAAATCTTTTCCCATTCTGTCAAGGAACTTACAATGGCTCATAAAATTAATTTATCTCTTTTTGCCACTCCTCCAATTTGTAAAGAATAATCCAGTCAATTCTCACTCTCCTTTCCACATAGCAAGAGTTTTGTCCTTATTTTCAGCAAATTCCATGTTATTTTCTAGTGGATCTCTTTGCATAAATGTTCAGAAGTATGTCTGAGAATATTAAACACATTTACAAAAGGCTGGTTCTTATATGTTTTCTTATAGTTCAAATATGATTCAAGGTAATAACAAATTAATTTGTTTATCCACCCACCCCTCTGTTTCTGTCTTCCTGTCCTTCTTTCAGAATAATAGATTATCAAAGCTGGAAGGGACCTTGAAGGTCTTCTAGTCCAGGGCTTTTCAACCTTTTCACTAATTGTACCACTTTTACGATATGGCCACATCCGAGTACCAACAGTTGCCTACTAAGGTGTCAAAAACTTGATGACCCCCCCCCAAAAAAGTGACTTATGACCATTTTTCACACTTATGACTGTTGCAACATCCTCAGGGTTATGTGATCTACATTTGGATGCTTGGCAACTGATTCATACTTATTCATACTTGGCAATTGATTCATACAGTGTCCCAGGGTCATATGATCATCTTTTGCAACTTTTTGACAAGCAAAGTCAATGGCTGGGGGGGACATGGCCAACTCAACATCACTCCTCCTCCAAAGGCTGCATCTTTTTTCCCCTCTCCCTCTCCCACCCAAACTGCCTCCTTTTATATTCCTTCCTGTCTCTGCCCCTTCCTCTTCCTTTCCCTTCCAGGTGTGCCAGAAGTGCCAATCCCTGCAGTTCCTGAAGACTCTCTCAGGGCAAGTCCTGCACTGCACCTCTTTGGCTCATTCATAGTCCAATCCCCCCTCCTCAAGCAGGAGACTCTATACCATTCCAAACAAGTGGCTGTCCAGTCTCGTCTTAAAAGCCTCCAATGATGGAGCACCCACAACTTCTGAAGGCAAGCCGTTCCACTGGTTAATTGTACTAACTGTCAGGTAATTTCCCCTTGCTTCTCTCCTTGATTAGTTTCCATCCTTTGTTTCTTGTCTTGCTTTGTAGTACTTTGGAAAATAGGTTGAAAAATAGGTTGATCAGACAGCATTTGCTGTATAATCTAATTAAGTTCAAAGGATCTAGTAGGTTGGTTGGAGACCTATATTATGAGATCCTCTGGCATAAATGTATTCATTTTTTCATCCATAAATATCTCATTACAAGATTTTGTATCAGAGTGATCAAAAGAAACTGGTGTAATGTGGTTGGCCCTCATATGTCTACTGTAACCATGAAGTAAAACCACATTTTCTGTGTTAGATAAGATAATTATAGGACAGACAAGAAAACTAGGGGAATAGATTAGAAGGAGAAGAAATTAATATTCAATTGGTACTTCATTTATTTTTGGAGAGGTGGACCCTACCAATTTGGTCTGAATAAGAAATGAATACTATACCTAGTACCAGGGATTTTTATGTAAAAAAAAACAAAAAACAAAAAAACAAAACAAAAAAACAAACCTACAGTCGTGAGGCTGTATGTTCCAAATCTGTTTTCTTGTACTTCCTATAGCCTTTTCAGCCAGAAATGCTAAAATAAAATGACTACATGATTTTTCTGCCATTTCTGCCACGTAATGGGATTAGCACACAAAAATACAGCTTACCCTAAGACTTTCAGAAAGCAAAGACAATGACAGAAGACTGTCATTGTGGTGACATTGCATTTGCTCATTTTGCAGAAAGCTCAACTACCATAGATATCCCCTTCACAAATAATTTTGAGAAGAAAATAGCAGCGAAGGTACTGGCTTACACATTAAAATGTGTGTATGTATGTGTATATGGGTTTGTACCCACAAAGACTTAGAATTTCGGAGTGATTCTGTATGTACTGGAGCATAACGTACAATTTACAAAACTGCTCATGCAGCATTAGCAGAAGGTCACCATTTTTTAAATTGCATGCATAGGAATGTTTATGTATTTCTATGAAGCTTTTGACATACGTTGGGGAACAGCTTAATAAGTAACCAAGGAAACATAAACATACTGATGCAATTACTGGAAATTGAAACAAAACAAAACTACACAAATCCCCCTTATGTGGCCTGGAAATTACATGTACATGTACCCACCACACAAACACACACACACACACACACACACGCACACACACACTATTGGAAACTGATTAGCAGGCTAACTTTTGCAACACCATTGCACCCCAGAATCATAAAAAAAGTTCATAAGCTATGAAGGAAAACCACCAGCTTATTTAGGACCAAGGATTTGGCAGCACAAGGAAACAATAGCCAACGATTTAATAGCTAGTCATCAACACCCCAATTAACAAATAAAAAGCCACACACAATCAAGCACCACATAAATACTATGCATACAATAGCCAAAAGCACACATTCTGGTTCCCTGAGGATGGACTCCAGCACCCATCCAAAGGTTTGGAAGACCTAAGATTGTAAACAGCCCAGATTGGATTCTGAAGGAAAACTTCACAACTGATTTTTCCAGTTTCCCACTAATCTAGACATTAAGGGGAAGGTGCTAGAAGACACTTGGGATTCCATCAAGAAATTGGCATCATTCTCTGATGTGTAAGAAAAGATTCAATCACAGAATTAGAATGGTATGTTTAGGCTATTTGAGTCTGAGTTCCAAGTCAAATTGAACTGTCCTTCTCAGGTGTCTATTTAGGTTCTGCTTGAACACTTGCATTGAAGAATACAATTGCTAAGTGAGTAATGGATTACAGAACTGCAATTGTGGGGTTTTTTCCCCTAATTTTCAGTTGGAATCTGTTCTGATTTATGTCCCATTAGTTCTTAAACATTTTCCTATAGTTCAAGCATCATCTATGGTAATAACAAACTAATCTACACACCCTCCCATTTTTTCTCTTTCTGTCTTTCTGCACCTTTTTTCAATCAAGAATAATTTTATATGATATGATTCTTGTCTTTACTCAGTCTTCTTGCAGGTCAAGGTTGCCATGGAGCTCTGGGGTTGCCACAAAGAAGAGGGAGTCCAGCTATTCTCCGAAGCACCTGAGGGCAGGACAAGAAGCAGTGGATGGAAACTAACCAAAGAGAGAAGTAACCTAGAACTAAGGAGAAATTTCCCGACAGTTAGAACAACTAGCCATTGGAATAATTTGCCTCCAGAGGTTTTGAATGCTCCAACAATGGAAGTTTTAAAGAAGAGATTGGACAGCCATTTGTCTGAAATGGTATAGAAGATCTCCAAGATCCCTTTCAACTCTGCTATTCTATTCTATTCTATTCTATTCTATTCTATTCTATTCTATTCTATTCTATTCTATTCTATTCTATTCTATTCTATTCTATTCTACATTTTCTTCAGTCTGTCTCCATTGGACTTTTTAATTCTATGACCCTTCTCATTATCCTTCTTAGAATCTTTCCCAATGTGATGGAACCTTTTACAAATGTGATGTGTAGAACTGGATAAAAGGTAATGTCTGAACAGCTCATAATAAATAGAACAATATTTTCTATGACTTGGAAACTACATTTCTGTGGAATCAACCTAAAACTGCATTTCTTATGCAGTTTTATCACATTGCTGATCCATAGTTAATTTATAATAATTTTCAGAGATACTGTTACCAAGATGACTGTCTTTCACTCTATTAATCTGTATTTGATTCTTCTTTCTTAAGTAAAGAAATTGTATTTAATTCTGTCAAATTTTATTTTGTTACTTAAACTCATTTGTCTAATCTGTCAGTGATACTGAATTTTATTTGTGCCATTATGTTATAAGATATCCCACCTATTTTGTTTAATCCCAAAATTTGATTCTTACCATTAATATTTTTAAAGCACATAGTCAGCTTCGATCCTTGTAACATCTTAATATTTCTCTTTAGTTTTGATGATGAACCATTAACATAATAACTTTTTGTGTATGATAGCTGAGGTCAGTGAATTGTCATGCCATTTCTGTAAACATTAAACCAGCATGTCAATTCTTTTGCTAAAATCAAGAGATATTATGCCCACAGCATACCTACAGTCCACTAGGAAAATTATCCATTAAAGACAAAATGAAATAAGAATTATTTATTTTTCTTCTTTACTTGTTTTTGAGAAACCCATACTGTGTTGATCCATGGTTGAAATAAATAGTGTTCTTTTCATGAGGTGTTGCTTTAACTTTAACTAACTTGTAGAATTTATCTTTTAACCTTGTTTTTAATCAATTTGTAACCATGAAAGTATACTTTAAAATGTGAAATAATCCACAACAATCAAACTATTCCTACAAAGAAGCATATCATGGGAGAAGGGAAAAGTACAAAAATGCAAAAATAATAAAATTGGATTACTTCAGGAGCAAATCCACGAAATAATTCAATATGTGTGCTTTAAGAGGAATGTGTATGAAAGTAATCAAATCTATATCATCACTTCCTGTCAGTTATAAAAATGTCCCCTAGCACTTTTCTAGAATATTTTTTTTTGTGTTAAGCCTCAACTGAAGAACCAGCAGATAATGCTGTATCACTTTTGAGATGCAAGGTGAAGTATCAGAAGTTAAACTTGCTCAGATCATATAATATCCTTGCCACTTTTTCTGTTAATGCTGATTTTTTTAGTGAACATAAGAGACCTAACTGTTACTGATATTAAGGAAGATGGGGGGAGAGTATAACTGCCTACCAAGTAATATTTTTATATAAATGGATAAAAAACAGACACATGAAAAAGCCTTTTGCATATGTAGAAAATCAGCATGAATGAGTAAATATAGCTTTTCCCATAGTATGAAGTTTTGCATTAATGTTGACATGTTTCTTTAACACAGTGGTTCTCAACCTTTTTAATGCCACGAGTCATAAGTCGAGGACTTTCTCTGCCCGGGAGCACCGCGCATGCATGGTGCCGCCTCCTGCGCCGGCCAAGGCATAGCTTGCAAGCGGCAGAGATGGCGCAGGCCAACCACCGGCTGAGCCACCAGCTGGCCCACCCCAAGGGAGGTAAGGCACCCGCAGGGCCCCACGCGCACCAGCAACCCTCCCTGCACTCGCCGGCCTCCCACCTCCCACCCCGGACCTCTTTTACTTACATTTTTAGTAGTTGCTCAGCAGGGAGGGGTGGAAACTTCCAGACAGCTTGCCTTCGCTGCAGACAACTTGCAGCACCATTTGTAGAATGGGACTTTTGGTGGGCTCAGCAGGGCACAGATAGCCTGGACAATTCCTATTGGCTTTTGAAAGCCAATAGAATTAGAATCTATCCAAGAGAGTCCATTCTATTGGCTTTCAAAAGCCAATAGAATAAAAGGGAATAGCACAACTAAGGAAAAGGGGAAAAAAATGGCGGACTGTGTTGTTTGGTGACCCCCGTGAAATGGTCGTTCAACCCCAAATGGGGTCCCGACCCACAGGTTGAGAACCACTGCTTTAACAGAAAAGTGTATAGTCATGAGCATGCACTTCATAGTCATAATTGGTGCTGGACCTACTAATAAAGAGAATTTAGCAGCCACTTGGGATGGTAGGTTGGTACAAGTAGCACATTGGAACATGTGTCCATTCCACTTACTGCTTATCGCAGACACTAAAGTCACAGCATTCTGAAAACCATTTCAGGGAACGTGGACTATGGCCAGCTTGCCACAGCCAGCTCACCATGGGACAACTCTCCCCAGCCAAGTCGCCGTGGGACAACTCGCTACGGGACAAGAGTTGCCTTAATATTGAAGAAATGATGGAATAGAATCGTTAAAGAAAGGATGCGAAAAGAGGGACAAAATGAGATGTTAATGACAAAAAATTAAAATAATTTAAAAATTATTTTACATAATTAAATTGAAATGGTTGAATTGTCCCATGGCGAGTTGCCCCATGGCAAGTTGGCCACAACAAGTCATCCTTTGTTGAGTTGGCCAGGGCAAGTTAGCTACAATGAGTTGGCCATTCTGCCTATAAGATGATTGATTATGACAGTCTACCATTGCGGAAAAGTGATGATGTAGGTTTTTTTTTTCAACTTAATGTAAATTTGCTAAGAAAAAACAAAAATATTGACTGCAATGTCAAAGATTTAATAAATGATTCTCTTGTGAGCAAACTTAACAAGAAATTCTTCCATGCTGTGAGCATTTGGCATTCTCTTCTTAGAATATAATGAATGTTATATGAAATATTGAAATATAAATGCGTGATTGTTATTTAATACACACCCTAGTTTGTGAAACCAAAGTGAAACTCCCACCCAAGCTTCTCTCATCCTATTTGCATAAACATGAACTGTAATGCAGTTTTCAGGGTGGCTAAGTTATTTCTATAGGGATGCTTACAACGAATGAGACACATTTGTCATTTTCTGGTGTAGAAATTTCCGTAAGAAATTTATTTCATTAATAAACACAACTTCTTGGTTGCTTGGAGCATAATCATTAAAGTGGCATACGGAAAATTTTATGAATAGACAAGGCAGAATGCTCTTTTCTGCACCCCTACTGGAAGTACCTATGAGCCTATTTATTTAATTTGAATTGATGTTCCTAAATATAAAATAAATTAAGACCAGCCAAATGATTAGCAATCTGTCTGTTGCTGTGTGTATGTGTGCATGGTGTGAAACAGCTGCCAAGCTTTCTAACATTCTTTATGTACAAAAAAACGCTTATGTTTTAAATAACAGTTTTATCGGCACCTCTTTATACATTTTTGTAAAGAGATGTTTACTATTATCTTTATTCACTTGACCATCTTCTCCACTTGGCGGTTTTTATGAAGCAGAAGTATCACAATGTTTTCCTAATAAAATGGGATGAAATTTCTGATGTAATGGAAATATAGTTATTATAATTAAACAAGGATAAATCAAAGTTCCATCTCCTGGCTTGCCTTTAGAAGATCCAGGGTAGCATAGATCTAAATGATATTATCTACAAATATCACAAAAATTAGGCACAGCTCCCACGGAAATCAAAATTAAAGCATCCTTGACAATAGAGTATTCATTACACCAAAATGCTTAACTGAGTAATGCGTTAAAATTGATGGTGGCATAGAGATGCTTTTGAAATGTTTATGAAGTTGAAGAGGAATATGATACATCTTGGCAGTGCTTTTTTTGTAAAAAAAAAAAAAGGTGCTGGAACTCACCCATGTCATACAACCCACCTTGCCTACCCTACAAGGTCCATCCCAAAAAAGGTGCTGGAACTCCTTTCTGGGCATTCTATGACAAAAGAAGCCCTGCATCTTGGATACATCAGAATATTAAGGTAAGCCTAATTCACTATATTAATGTACATTGTTTTAGGAATATTCTAAATTAGTTCACTACATTAACATTCAGGTCTTCTTTTCTTCTTCTTCTTTTTTTTAAATTTAGTGGTTTTAGTGGATGACCCAAATTTCTAGATCAACAAAAGAAAGGAAGATTTAATTTATTTGATAATACGCACAGGAATAGTTTTGCTGGAAAGATTGTATACTTATGTATGCATACACATGTTATTCTCTTTAGGGCTAGGAAATTGTATGTGAGGAAGAGGAATAAAGAATAGTAAATTAAATAAATTATGGACCTAACACATTGGGGGAAAATTGGGTATACCTCTCTATCCTCAAAATCATATTTGCTTCCACCATATTCATACATTGCCTTTTCTTCATTCAACTTTTCGTTTCTCTTTTTCTGAGGATTTTAAATTCCCAACAATGAAAACAATTGACAATAATTAGAATACTGCACCAAATTATAAAAAAAGATATAGAAACTCTGGAAAGAGTACAGAAAAAAGCAACAAAGATGGTTAGCAGACTAAAACATATGAAGAACAGTTGCAGGAGTTGGGTTTGTCTAGTCTAGTGAAAAGAAGGACTAGGGATGACAGGATGGCAGTGTTCCAGTATTTGAGGGGCTGCCACAAAGAAGAAGGGGGTCAACCTATTCTCCAAAGCCCTTGTAGGTAGAATAAGAATCAACAGATGGAAAATTATCAAGGACAGAAGCAACCTAGAACTAAGGAGAAATTTCCTGTCAGTGAGAACAATTAACCAGTGGAGTGACTTACCTTCAGAAGTTGTGGATGCCCCATCTCTGGAGGCTTTTAAGAAGAGATTGGACAGCTAGAAGACCTTCAAGTTCCCTTCCAACTTTGTAATTCTGTTATTTTGATAGCGCTGCTTTTCAAGAGTTGTTATCAATTATTTTCATTGCTGGGCATTCAGTAAAAAGTTATCTTGGTGACAAACGTGTCCCTCTACTGATATAACTGATTGTTTCCTAAAACAGTTTAGAAGCAATTTTCTATTTTTTTTAAAAAAAAATCATTGTAATTTGATTTCCCCCCCCCTCCTTTCAGCAGCTTGGTTTAGTGCTGTAAGGACAAAACCTTTCACAAACATTCAAAAGATAATATTGTCTCTGATCTATTTAGTAGTAAGCAAGCTGGCTTTAACGATTTGTCATATTTTATCTTGATTTCTTTAATTTAGCTTGTGTCTACATAGAAGGGTATCGACTCTATGCAACCAAAATGTAATGATCAGCACTGCAGGAAATTACAATAATGACAAAATGAGAAGGGAAGCCAGTTTGAAATAAGGGCTGAAAAACATTTTCTCAAATTAGTTTAGCCAAATGGAAATGTATGAAAAAGAAGTTGGCAGGCGAAAGTTATTTCAATAAATAACACTGATTAACTGGAGAACACAGCACACCACTAAGTCTTTAGAGTTTGAATAGGAAGGAAAGTACTATATTATAATAACATTATATTCTAGCCATTAGTAAGGTTAGCTTTGGACTGTACAGCAAAGGCAAAAATATACAGCTTCTTGATTCCCCTCATTTTTCTTGGCAATCTTCAATAGCAAGATGGAATGCTTTTCATAAAGACGCCATGGAAAATTGCTTCTCACTCTTGTCATTTTCTATATTACCTTGTCCAAGTCATGGTTCAGTACACCAACTGTTCCACTAGTGTTAGATGAAAAAAGAGAGGTTGAGTTGGGTGTCATCTGCATATTTACAGTATGGCATTTAGCCTTACTGTATGTCTTGTATGTTTTCAGATAACATCCCCAAGTGATTTTAGTTAGATGTTAAAGAGCACAAGGGATAAAATGGGGCTTTGAGGAATTACATAACCCACCACCATGGGGCTAAAGAGTAATTCCCCAGCACCTCTTCAAAAAACAACCATTGAATTGTTGTTATTAGTTGCGAAGTCATGTCCAACCCAATGGACACGTTCCTCCAGGCCTTCCTGTCCTCTACCATCTTCTGGAGTCCATTTACGCTCATGCCTACTGCTTCAGTGACTCCATCCAGCCACTTCATTCTCTGTCGTCCCATTCTTCTATTGCCTTCAATCTTTCCCAGCATTAGGCTCTTCTTTAGTGAATCCTTCCTTCTCATTAGGTGGCCAAAGTAATACTTTGGCAATACTTTGGCCATTGAAATAGAGTGGAACTAACCTTGTATAGGAACTGCATGCCAACTCTTTGGGATAACTTTAATTCATGAAGGGTGATTCTTATTTGAAAGATCAAGTTGCTATAAAGAGTGGCCCATATTATTTCTCCAGCCCAACAAAACTGTGTTATTCCAAGCAATGTTCATTTCTTTTATGATTCACCTCCTTTCAATAGAAGCAGTAAACATTTGAAAGGCCTAGGACCAAATTCCCACTTCTAGGAATATGAGGCTTAATTAGAAGATCAGCATGGATGGAGAAATACATTTTTTCTACCACACAAAACACTATTCTGAACCAAGATAAAAGTCTATTGTTCAGCTTAATGAGATGTGAAAGTAATTGTAATTGATTACAATTGTAATTGATTAAGAGAAGTGAAGATTTGGTTGAGCCAGATCTTGTCATTCTGAGCATTCCATTCATCCCTATGAGCCCATGCACCCAAAATGCTTTGATATTAAGGGCAACATACTGTATGAAAGTAGTGTCATTATGCAAAAAAAAAAAGGGAGCAGCTTATGTGGCACGACTTCAATTAGGGCTGTGCAAAGAGTTTGAAAGATGTGATTTCCAAAACAAGTCAGTCATAACAAAAGTATCTCTTAACAAAACATAAAATAATCCTTTCACTTTGCAAGGCTGACATGAGTGTTTTAGGCTCCAGTGTCTGCAAACATGCATACACAGGATATGGGAGGGCAGCTTCCAAAGAAGACATGCAAGCACTGAAAACATATAGCAATAGCATTTAGACTTATTTATTGCCCATAGCACTTTATAGCATTCTCTGGGTGGTTTACAATGTCAGCATTATTTGCATATTGCCCCTTTTATCGACATTGGAAGGATGGAAGGATGGGTCAATTTTGAGCCCAGTCAGGATCGAACTCCAGACTGTAAGCAGAATTTGCCTGCAATACTGCACTTTAACCACTGAGTCAACACAGCTACTTTAATACTTGGATGTGCTCTGTTCATCCTCATTAACTTTGCGAAGCAGCTCTTCCAAACGCTTTCCCTAGCCTTAGTTTGCATGGTTCCACATAAGAAAAGATGATAAAGTTTTAAAGTTGGAGCTGAAGATGGAGACTGGAGGTTTCAATGAAAAAGAACAATATCCTTGACTGAAGATCAATATACCTCTTCTGTCTCAGATGGTCACTCTCTTCCACTGAGCACATAACTTTGGGAATGACACCCAAGAAGTGTTGACAGATGAAGTGGATGTTTGTCTAGACAATCACATGAGCTGAAAGAATCTTGGAGATGAATAAGGTAACAGATGTTGGAGCCAATGTAGATATAGAATAAAGTAGATATAGATACAGAGGCACAAAGAAACACACACACAAACACACATATACATATAACTTTCAGAAATATTATCTTCAAGAGACTCTTATTTTAATAAAAGTCAGCCAAGAGGGGTTGAACATGTTCACATACTCTTGTGCAATCATTCTTAGAGTGATAGTGTGGACTGCCAGCTGATGTGTACATCTGCCATCAAGTAGTTTTTGTTTTATTTTCCCGAGGAAGTTTGGTTGATAGATTCCCTAAATAAATTAGTGAACTGAAGTGGCTTGACAAAATTTATGACCTGACCACCAAATCTTTTCAAACTGCTGTTTATTTAAATGTTAAAATAATTAATCTTTTTTCCCCTGTAAACATCTTCTCAGGTAATATGCTGTGCCTTTCTTATCCCTTGGAGAAAAGCAATACTGTCAGTTGAAACTGCCATACAACCTAATTTAGTCATTACTCAGAAAATGTTTATTTGCTGAAAAGATGTAAGCACAGGGCACTTTTAAGAAAATTCACTTGGATTGTTACAGAGGGTTGTAGAATTAAGGCATATGAGACTCTTTGAAAAATATTCAGTAATCAATAGCTGTTCAGAAGAAGCTGTAAGTTTAAAATATTATGTAAAATAGTCCATTGATATACAAGAGATATTACAAAATTAACATTTTGGTCCCTAGTAGAATTGGTCCTTAAATAAAACTTCCAGGTCTTTGCTACATAAGTACTACAATATTTTCTTCTGAATAAACATATGTTATTCAAAATAATATTCAATGTTCTTCAAAATATCCAACGTCTAAAATATTGAATTATCTGGCTTCTCATTACTATAAGAATACTACAAGGATATTAAACACATGTACAGTGTACAACTCTTTTTAATTATTAGTGTTTAAAAAATATTGAATTTTCCTGTCACTGTTCTGAAGCTTTTGCTTCTCTCCTTTTTTATTAAGTCCAAGGAAACTTGTTCAGTCTAAAATCTTCTTAGGAATTCTAAACTGCATATGTACAGTATCTATCCAGAATACTTCATATATTGTTGGTGATTATTCACACTGGAATATGGGCATAAAATGCTCCCTGGATGGATTTCAACCAGGAGCAGGACATGTTGTGAACCAGAAAATTTTTGTAAAACTTTTTATTGGTTTTTTTCCCATACATTCAGTAATAATTTTTCAACAAACATGCTGTCTGAGTTTACATTCGCTAATACATATTTAATTCCAAATCCTTTATTTTTTTCTCTAGCCATCGATAAAATAAGTCCCAAGTTTGAAAATATTCTGTTTCTTCTTTTTCTTTCAGTCTCATAGTCAGTCTATCCATTTCTGCACATTCTAGTATTTTTTAAATTATTTCTTCATCTGATGGTATTCCTTCATTTTTCCAATATTGCGTGAATATAATTCTTGCCGCTTTTGTGACATGCAAAATCAAATATAAGCTTTGTTTGTTAGTCTTTTTTGGCATTATACCTAATAAAAAAAGTTCAGGTTTAAAATCTACATATTCTCCCAACATCTTTTCTAGCTAGGTATGTATCTTTTTCCAATAACTCTTTACTTTGTCACATGTCCACCATAAGTGCCTGACTTATGTTTACATTTCCAACATCTATTTGACATATTTTTAAATATTTTTGCTAGTCTTGCTGGTGGCAAGTGCCATCTACGGAACATTTTATATACATTTTCTTTGTAGGAAGTTGACATTGTCAGTTTGTAATTTCTTTTGCATAAATTTTGCCATTTTTCTAATTCTATATTATATCCCAAAATTTTTGCCCATCTTTTCATTGTTTCTTTAACTTGTTCACTTTCTATTTTCAAAGTTAATAGAAAACTATACATTTTCTTAATTAGTTTCTCATCCAAAGTTAACAATGTCTTATCAAACACAGTTTGTTCCTTATAAAATCCATACAGTTTAACATCTTTATCATATCTAGTTTCATTTGTAAATGTGTCCACCGTGATTTTCTATTTCTTGTTTAGATTTTAAATTCCCTTCAGAGTTTAGAATATATGTTCAGAATTTTTTCAAGATTAACTAAATTTTGGTGTACAAATTTCCATTGTTGACAACCACCCTGGAATTTTCAAATATATTTTACATTTTATTTTTTCCCATGCTGTTAATAATGCATTTCTTATATAATGACTTTGAAAATATTTATGGGCTTTATTTTTCCCATACCATAAAAAAGCATGCCACCCCAATTGTAAATCATGTTCCTCCAGGTATAGCCTTTTATTTCTAAGAGTTATCCATTCTTTTACCCATGTTAATACAGATGCTTGATAATATAAAATCCACTCTGGTAGACCAAGACCTCCATTTGGCTTGGCATCTTGTAACATTTTCATCATAATTCTAGCTTTATTTCCTTGCCAAATAAATTTCAAGATTAGTAAATTTAAGTCTTCAAAGAATTTTTTCTCAAGTCTTATAGGTATTGTTTGAAATAAGAATAAGATTTTTGGCAGTATGTTCATTTTCACTGCAGCAATTCTTTCTAATATTGACACTTGCAAGTTTTTCCATTTTTCCAAATCCAGTCTTATTTGATTCAATAGTTTTGTAAAATTATCTTCTTTTATCATTCAGCATCTTGCTATTAAATATATTCCCAGATATTTGACATTTTTGACTATCTGCAATTCTGTTTTTTCCGACATTTGTGGTTTTTTTTTGTTTAACTGTAAGGTTTTTAACTATTACTTTGTCTTTTTCTCTGTTTATTTTCAGTCCTGCCATTTCTCTGTATTGTTCTATCTTTCCCAAAAGTTTAGGAATCATCTCCAAAGGTTCTTCCAAAATAAATACCAAACCATCAGCAAATGCTTGAAATTTATATGTTTCACCTTTTATTTCTAGTCCTTTAATTTCTATATTTTGTCTAATATTTCTATTTAAAACTTCCAGAGTGAAAATAAACAACAATGGAGATAATGGACATCCTTGCCTTTTCTTATCTCAAAGTTCTCAGTATAGTCTCCATTCACAATCACTTTCACTGTTTATTTATTGTATATTGTTTTTATTATGTTTATAAAGTTCTGTGCAAAGTCCATTATTTGTAATTTCTGAATCATAAATTGCCAGGAAACATTATGAAATGCCTTTTGAGCATCTAGAAATATTAGTGTCAGTTGTTTCCCTGGATGTAATTTATAATATTCTAATACATCTATTATCACTCTTAAATTATTTTTAATTTGTCTCTTTGGCAAAAAACCATTTTGGTTTGAATGTATAAATTCAGTTAAGAATCTTTTCAGTCTCTGCCATTATTGAAGTAAAAATTTTATAATCCACATTCAGTAACGATATCAGTCTATAATTTTTTATCTGTGTGAAATCTGAGTCTTCTTTTGGTATTAAGGTAATGTTTGCTTCTATCCATGTATTTGGGAGTTTAGACTCCAACAAAAGTTCATTGCAAATGTCTTTCAGTGGTTCACTTAGTATAGCTTGTAAAGCTTTATATAATTCCACTGGTAGTCCATCTGGCCCCGATGTTTTCTCATTTTTTTGTCTTCTTATGGCCTCTGTTATTTCCATCATTGCTATTTTTTTTCCTCTAACATAATCTTACAGGTTTCTGAAATTCTTGGAAGGTTATTTTCTTCCAGATAATGGATCATTCTCTCTCTTGGAATTTCTTCTATGTCATACAGTTTCTTGTAATATCTTTAATTATCTTTTTTATTTCTTCATTTTTAAATTGTAGGCAACCTTTCTCATCTACAAAATTATTTATCATTTTCTTCTCCTTCTGTTTTTTAAGTTTATAAGCTAACCATTTTCCTGGTTTATTTGCATTTAAAATTTTGTTTTGCTCTTTTTATTTGCTGTGCCAAGTTTTCTGAATCCAACAGATTTAGTTTGTGTTTTATTGTTTCCATTTCTCTTTTCAGAATCTTCTTTTGCAGATTCATTTTCAGTTCTGATTCTAGTTTTTCAAAATTTTATTTTAATAGTACATATTGCTGACTTTTCTGTCTATTTGTTTTTTTGCCACATATGTTATAACTATACCTCTAAAGTATGCTTTGGCTGTATCCCATACATTTTGTAATGTATCTTCTTTTTTGTTTTCTTTGAAGAAAAACTCCATTTCTTTTTTTTTTTTTTGCTATTTCTATAAATTCTCTTTCTTGTAATATAAATTGGTTCAAAGTCCATCTTGATTTTTTTTGTATTCCTCTGCATGTCACTTTTAAAGGGTTGTGATCTGCCCATGTACCTGGTTCTATCTCAATTTCCTGCATATTTATCCTCAGTTCAGATGTCATCCAGATCATATCGATTCTGGACTAGGATTTTTGACTGTTTGAATAAAATGTATATTGTAATTTCCCTCCAGACATCTTGTAGTCCAATTTCTTCTATCATATAAAAATGCTCTTAGGTAATCTTCTTCTTCCAGTTTTTCCTGTTTTACTACTTTTATAGTCTAATGTCCCATCCACTATTGCATTACAGTCTCCTACTAAACAAAAAATTTGGTACTCTATTTCTATTATTTTTCTATGGAGATTTTGATAGAATTCTTCCTGATTATTTGGTCTGTAGATTACTACTAACAATGTTTGTTTTTGATGTAAGTATATTTCTACCATCACAATTCTTCCTTCTTCATCTGAATAAATCATTTTAGAATCTATTGTCTCTTTAATATATACAGCAACACCTCCTCTCCTCTGCCATGCCAATGCATGACAAAGCCTCCCAATTTTTGGGTATTCCAACAGCTTATAATATTGCAGACAATCTATATTTAATTTCTGTAGTTTTGTAAAAACCCTGCCTCCTTTTGATGGGGAGTTTAGTCCATTCACACTCACTGAAAAAATTCCATTCTCTTTCTCCATTTCAATTATTTATATTTAGATCCAGTCGATCTCATGATCCTCTGTTCTCTGGCGATTCCTTCACTCTCTTGATCAGACCTCTCCTCCTGTTCTCCTGTCTATACAATTACTTCTTCAGTTGCTTCTTCTACTTGTTTCTAATCTTTTCTCTTCTCTTGTCAATGTTGCACTCTTTCATCTAAGAATGCTTGATTTCTTTCATCAAAATCTTCTGCTTTCCAAACCGAATCCAATCGGTATCTTGTACCACTCCAGCTGATCAAAATCCTTTCTGGCACCAACCATCTGAAACCCATGTCTTCTGTGATAAGCCTTGCAGTCAAGAAATGACACTGTCCTCGAGCATGTCCCACTCCTGGGCATCTGCCCCAAGACCACAATTTCTCCATTTCCGCATTGCAATGGCTCATCTCCAACTTTTCTCAGTATTTCATCTCCTGTTGTTCTCTCCATAAATCTCACATGCACCTCTCTTGGTAGTCTGCACCTCCCTGCGCAGCCTGAATTCATCCAAAACATTTCATCTATCTCCATTTGTATCTCCGCTCCATCCACCCTCAAAACCTCTGCCAGGAGATCAATAATCACAACTGCTATATTTTCTTCTCTGTCTTCAGGTATATCCCGAAATCCCAAGTAGCATTCTGCCCTCTCCACCCCAAGATCGCCACCCCCCCCAGACCATGATTTGCCTGTTCCAATTCTTCACCTTCTTGTCAATATCATCTGATTCAGTTTCCATTCTCTGAATTCTTTGCTCATCCCCAACAATCATTTGATGGTAAACTTCAAACCATGTCTCCATGTCCGAGATCTGTGCATCCAATCTATCAAAGTTACTTCCTGTCTCCTCATGATCCCCTTGCATTGATTCTTGAATTAATCTCAATGTAGTTTGCATCTCATTTTGAGCGGTTCTTATTTTCTCACACTGCAACATTGTTTCAATAGATCCCTGGGTTGTTGGCCTAGATGTTCCAACAGAGGGTGCAGAGGATGTCTTTTTCATAAGTCTAGTGAGATTTGATGTACTCATTTTTCCAGTTTTTAGGCTAAAATCCAAACCGTAAAAGGACCCAACTACTTTAGGCTAAATCCAATATCTCAATGAGAGAAAACAAAATAAAACAAGCAAAAAGGAAAAAAGAAAAAAAAGCCAACTATCTTAAGCTAAAATCCAGCCAAAAAGAACAAGCCAACTACTTTAGGCCAAATCCAAATTCTCCAGTTGAGTCTCAGATATAAAACCTCCACTGTCTCCAAGTAATTGCTGCTTTGGTAATATCCAGAGACAACAAATATAATTGTAGAAAGTCTTTTCACTTATAAACTCATACAAAGGCCCTTTGTTTACACCAGATGTTGTTTCAAGGTCAAACACTTTCAGATTCTTTTATTATTTAGTGTTGCTATAGTATCTTCTTTCACCACTAGATATCCTCATACACTGTTTTGTCAATATCTGGTTTTAAAAGATTATTACAAAGTTTTTCTTTTAAAGTTCTTTATAGGTTATTTACCCTAGGAATTATATCTATTTTTTTCACATCCTGTAGGTTAAGTAGTCTTTGAGTCAGTCTAAGTTCAATTTTTAAGAGTTATTTTATGTTCCTTAAAAACCTTTCCCCTTCTGTAGTTGCTCACCACTTTTAACTCTCTTCTCCCCTAGTTCTTCTGGAGTCTTTACTTTATAGCTCTTCCCAATCAGGGGATCAACCTTTTTAGGTCCAAAAAGAAAAGGAGAAAGAGCAGGTTCACCCAGTTTCAGCACACTGTTGACAATCAGCTGTTTAGCGGAGCGCCATGGCTCCTCACTTTTCTTCTGGATGGTGACGACTTGGGCTGTCTGTGCTTACCAGGCAGCCTTTCCTCTGTCCTTTTAGGGGGTTTCTTCAGTCTGTCTAGACTGACCGCTGTTTGGTCCAGACTCCTGAGGTATCCCTCCTTCTTCATTGCCCTTCCAGGGCAACTTTCCAACCCCTTGAGGTCACAGGGCAGAACAAAATCAGTCTAAGAAGCCAGAGCCCTGGCTTCTTCAACCCGTATCATCGAACACCAAACTGAAGTCCTCTGGACATGTTTTGAACCAGAAAATTTCTTGTTTCCATATGACTTTCACAATGACCTTAAGCAAAATACTGAATCATTGCAGTAACCTTCCCACCCAAACTTGTTGATATTGCAGATCTTACACAGAGTCAAACCCATCATCATCTTAATTATTTTAATATTTGGAATTAGGAGTTAGTTTGGTGATTTTCTTCTCTCTATGTAGAGACAATATGAACTGAATCTGGGACCACATTTTAGTGTATCACTAAGCCACAAGATGCATTTTATGATATGGCTGAACCATGCACACAGAACAAAATCCATGAGGACTTAAACATCCTGAAGGAATATTTAACAACTATGATTATTAAATATTCTGAAACTCCCAGTATATCCATAAATAGCTTAGCTCTCCAATGAACACAGATAAAAGGAAAATTAAATAGGGAAAACTGTTCCCTGAACATCCTACAGGAAAAAAAGAAAGACCTAAATGTGTCACTTTGTGTCAGCGTATCAATGCTTAAGTAAACAAGTGTCATTTAGAAAATCAATCAACACTTGGACACTTCTGCATTGCACTGGGCCATTCATATAGCTGGATTACATGACCTTGGCAAGCAAAGGCATGAGATGATGAAAAATGAGAGGGCCCATATCTATACATTAAAATTTACAAAGGAAGCTCATATATTTTCCTTGGTATACAAAGGATATCATTTTTATCTACACAATGCAATGATAAATGTAGAGTTCTGTTGTTCTTCAGTTCATCCTTCTCTCTATTTCAGGAGTCCTGCTGATCCAGAAATCTAAGCTTATTTGTATTTGGAAGGGAGACCATCTGGATACTCCAGATGTAAAGTTTAGACTGGATGGGCAGGAGAGAGAGATAATATTTATTGTTTTCCTTAGCTTTTTGTCCCACATAGTTACAGGATCATCTTATTTCTTATACTATAGATAGCAATGCATAATGTGGTTCATGTATGTTGTTTGTGTGTGTGTGTGTCCATCCATGTGTATTTGCATGCTGTTTCAGAATCTGATGATTATGGTGGAAAATACAGATATGAAACAAGGCAATGACAAGCCAAGAAACTCTATGTCTGTGTACATGTAAGTCATCAGTCATTGAGCTCATTCTGGACAGATTTTCTTCATATATTACAGCCTAAACCTTTTTGATTATACTCTGCCACCCTAAAAGACCAAAGGCTCCATTTTTCAAGGTAACTCATATGTATCTTGCACTTATGTGGAGCCAAACTTAATATTTTGAATAAAGACACTTTGTGGAATAAATATAAATGCTCCTCTTTATAATAAAGATTTTGAAACTGTGGAAAGAGTGTGGTCAAAAGCACCAAGAATGATTAGGAGGTGGTGGAGGGTAAAACATACAAAGAATGGTTGCAGGAATTGGGTATGCCTAATCTAATGAAAAGAAGGACTAGGAGTGACACAAATAGTGTTCCAATATTTGAGGGCTCCTACAAAGACAAGTGGGGGCAAACTATTTTCCAAAGCATAGAAAAACAAAACAAGAAACAATGGATGGAAACTGAGCAAGGGAAGAAGCAAACTAGAACTAAGGAGAAAATTCCTAATGGTGAGAGCAAACAACCAATGAAATAGCTTACCTTCAGAAGTTGTGGGTGCTCCATCACTGGAGGCTTTTAAAAAGTGGTTGGACAACCATTTGTCTGAAATGGTACAGGGTCTCCTGTTTGAGTAAGAGATTGGACTAGAAGACTTCCAAGTTCCCTTGCAACTCTATTATTCTATGTTCTATGGCAGGGGTCTTCAAACTTGGCCCTTTTATGACTTGTGGTCTTCAACTCCCAGAATTTCTCAGCCAGGCATGCTGGCTGAGGAATTCTGGGAGTTGAAGTCCTTAAGTCATAAAAAGGTCAAGTTTGAAGACCCCTGATCTATGAGGAAAATCAATTCAGAAAGGGTGTATTTTCATTTGGAATTTACAAATGTTACTGAATTTTATTTATAGCATTAAAAAACTGACTTTGGGGTTATTTTTACTCTTTTACACTAATAGTATTCTGGGATACATGTCAGCAGGACTCTCTGATCTGTAGAACACATTCTACTCATGGCTTGTTACTCCATTTTATAAGATGTAGCCAAGTGTTAAAAGTTTGGGAATCACAGTAATCAAACTGAGCCAACTCAGCAGACAATTGTAAGACTCTTGTCATAATGGCACTTAACCTCCTGGGTTTGACAGTGTGACTGAAGTTAACTGTGATGGAAATTCTGTCACAAGAATGCTGGTTGTGTTTATCAAAATGCGAGAAGCTGGTGAACAAAGTAGCTGGTGTCTGTGGAATAGGCTGTCTAACATCTCACCTGGAACAATGTTCAGATGTGAACTGATATCCTTGTCAGTCATATAAGTGCTCCCTTCTCAAATAACTGCAGGGAATTGCTGAATTGTTTACAAAGGACATTGCTATATTACCTTATCATATTTTTCACAAAGCAGGCAAAGATTGCAACAGCTTAAATCATATTGTTAAACCTGAAATAATAACGAGAAGTTAACTAGGGTTGGATCAAGAGTTTCCAGCTGTAATGGCTAAGGACATATTGACACCATTACTTGCCATCCACAGATGCTGCATTCACCTTGTCTCTTCTCCATGAAATGATTCATTTTGAGAGATCTTCAGAGCAAAACATCTGATGGTCACAGAAAGCTGTGCAGGCCAGTGTAGGAGTAGCATCTCTGTGACCAAAATAATGCTTCATTCTGAATATAGCTTAAAATGAGGCACTTGGGACTCAGAAAGCACTCTTAAAAAGTCAAATGAGTCTATTTCTACCCCTGTTTTGTTATCAGAATGTTAATTCCATGACTGCCTTCTAAGCTTTTTGTCTCTCCCGATCTTTGCTTTGAGGGTGAAGAAAGGATTGTCAAGGGACTGGTCTTGATTCACTGTTGTATTTGATGTATTTTTCTGTGTTATAAGTACAGTAGTGGCCAAAATTGTGGAAATCTTTTGGGAAAAGTGTATTTTTGAGGTTTGATGGCTAATAACACCACTTTTTTTGGAGTAATACCATAAATTATATATCAATGGAAAGATAATTTAATCAAGAATGTAATGCAACATAGTTTGTTCAATTATCTGTATGTATTCTATGAAAAGTTGTAGCCAAATAACTAGAAAAAGGAAGTACAACTTGCTTAGGTTGATATCAGGTAGCTTTCCTTCATCTGATTGTAGCCAATGAGCATGAGTGTTTAGAGAACCAATCATCTTGTTTTGGCAATGAGCCAATCAGATCACAGTAGGATTCAGTTATTGATGTCATGTATTGAAGCTGAGAGGACATTTGTCAGTGTGTTATGTGATCGCTATCAAGTTGGTTTGGGTTTTTTTCCTTTCACTTAGTGAGCTTGTAAAATGTAATAAAATTAAAGTAATGGTGCAAAGAGTTGACTGGTTGCCCAGAAAGCAATGCAAAATAGTATTATTAAGTGAACAAGTCTACAGTTATAAAGAAATTAGAAGAAAAATGGCTGGAAACTTAACCAAAGGTGGCATTTCTACTGTACACTTTTCCCAAAAGATTTCCACAATTTTTGCCACTACTGTGTGTTGACTTATTTATTTATTTAGCAAGGCATAGCAAAATGCAGCAGGGTGCATGAAATTCACAGAAACAATATATAAAACATCAGAGCAGTGAATTATTTTAAAAACACCCAGATGGATGATGAAAAAATTAAGAATAAAATTAAAATATGTATGAGCCATTACTGGAGTGACTAAACCTATGACCAGATAGCTAGGTCATTTAGCCATTGGACAGCAGTGCCCTTGAGATCATATAGTTCTTGCAGGCATGCTGGGAATTTTCTGAGGAGGCATTCCACTGCAATATGACACATTTGTGACATGTTCCCATAGTCACAGTTAGGATTATTAGCCAACCCCCATTTATATTTCTAATACTGGCACCTGCTCTGGTTTGGATTTGGTTGAGTGCTATCTAGTCACACAACAGTGAATGTCATGGCTTTTTTTTTTTTTGTATTCCATAAATGGTAGTGCCAGCAAATTCATGACCAAGAAAGCCCAATGCAGCTCCCCACACCCACACCTACTGCAAACTTCAATGGTGAATGCTTTTCCTCAAAATATATATGGGAATGGGGCAGATAGCCTCTCTCACTTTTACTTTTAATCCCCCCCACCTTAAGATGACCTACAATGACCCAACTAACATGTTCTCATTCTCTTGAACATGACTCTGAGCCTCTTTGAAGGGAAACAGAGAAGGATTGGTTGGAAATGGGAGTGGTCTGCATTTCCTAGGTGTCCTGCTTAAATCCCATTCATAAATTCACACAAAAAAAAAAAAAGACAGAAGCAGGCTGAAAAAAATATCAGCTCTGCTCCTTATTATGGCATCAGGGAAATCCTGGAGCACTTCATCTGTTTGGGGAAAGGTATTAATTATCACCACCATTCAACAAAATGGCCCACTACTCTTTTATTCGTCAAGCGGTATAATTTCAGTTTTACATAGATGATATGACTTCATTATATGCATTTGCTTTGCCCAATTGGATAGGTGTAGTCAATGTGCCCCAAACTAAGTTCAGCCAAAGCATTTGAAGAAGAAGGCTTTCTTGTTTTGCCTTTGCTTTTGTTAATAAATGCCTACAGCACGCTGATAGAACTGCTTGTTGTGTTGCGTTCTTGGGGGAAATGCTATTAGGTGGGAAATACATACTTAAAACAACTAAGGAGAGTGTAATTAGACATATCCTGCATCACCCACAAAAGAAAGCAGAAATATTCTGCTTATTGTTAATGATTATTGTTAATGAGCACATGATAGAAGGCAGCTAGAAGATAGGGAACGTATGGATAGGGATTATCTTCCAGAAGCTTCAAGAGCCATTGATTCTACTCAGGGATGAATAAACAGACAAAAGGAGCTTTCTGTATTGTGGAGATCTAGCAAATGTGTTTAAAGGAAAGCTAATGTAATTATTATTGATAAGCTTGTCTATTCTGCTTGCCCTAGAAAGTCTAGTAAGGCACAACAAGAAATAAAATTACTTAGAATGACTATAATATATTTCCTAATGGTACCTGAATATTTACATATTTGTCAGATCCTACCACTGCTGAATTAAACAATCTAATAATCCAATTGTTTACTAATAGGCAGAGACATGCTGATGATATAGCATTAATCCAAGTAATAAACTGAGTGTTCACAAAAGACAGCATATTACATGCTCATACCTAAGGGGAAATCACTAGTTATGTCTTAACATTTGTCTTGTTCAGTGAAGAAACCTGATGCAAGATAAATGCTACCTGTAAAAGGATCTCTTAGTGTGACCCAGTTAAGGGTCAGTGAAATGTGAATGTATCAAAAATTGAATGCACAAATACACCAATAATGTTGCATTGATAGAGCGTTGTCTGGATTAAATCCACTTAATATGTTAAGCGACACAGCGTTGTTTCCAGTAAAACTGAATATTGTGAAATGATTAAAATCAATTTAATTGATGTACATGTTGATAAAAAAGAAATAATAGTTGATTCTACTAAGTAAATGTTGGTGACTGATTGAATTATATGCAGTCTGATTCTTAAGTTAGAAAGATGATGTTGAGTCAAAATTCAATCAAGCCACACTGCAGCAGAATTATTGGAAATCCATTAATAAGTAATGTTCATATTTTATCTTTTCATCTCAACTAATATGAGATGAGCAAGGTTCATTTTTTTTAATGGTACATCAGGCTTAATTGAGAACTGACAAGTATTGTTGGCACACTGGATATCTTCATAAAATTATGATTGCTAAATTAATAAAAAGGTAGTATGCATTAATGATTCATCTTTTAAACAAACAGTAATACAATTGATTCTGTTCTGTTTTTAAAAGGGTCTCATACATATTCAGTTTTTAAATAAAAATGTCAAACATTAACAAGAAAAAAAAGCAGATGATGTAAAATCCCATCAAATTACACCCCTCTATTTTTATTTTTATTTTATTTTCCAGCAAATATCATGTTCTCCTTGATAAGGCATAATGTTGTATTTCATTATCTATGTTACAAATCTCCATAAATCTCCATTTCTTTCTAGAAAGTAAATGATTGTTGGGAAATGTCAAAATTGTTTTCCCAGCCCTGTTTGGGGTCCCACTTTCTGTCAAGATATGACTAAATGCCAGCTGAAAATTAGCATTTCAAGTGCTCTTAATTCTTTTTCTCCAATATAGCATAAGAAAAACAGAACTGTAAAAAAAAAAAAGTAGCAGCAATACCACATTGGAGGTTAGGGGGCTGGACACCATTAAGGTGGGCACAGCTTCCTGCTTTGTCACAGAAATATTTCAAGGGGGTTAAATTTTTAATATTAAGCTTTTCTTTCTCCAGGTTTTTAGCTTTTCTCTTTCATACTCCTTCATTTTCAAAGTGAATTTGTGAAACGGGCTGATTTTTTTTAAAGTATTTTTTTATTGTGCAGCAACATGCTGTAGGTAGTAGCAATTCAATTTAGAAGTCAACAATTCCTTTTTAGATAGGAAGTATTTACCTATGTCAGCATCCCTCATAAACCTTTTTACTTATGACAGCTTGGGGGAGGAGTGAAAATGGCTACCTATAAAGTAAAAATGGCTACCTGTAATGACATGATTGATTTTTAAATGCATCACATATCCTGCCATCCTAGCTCCACTCTAAGAATTCTTGGTTCAACAAGAGAATCCTTGCTTTGGATACCAGGAAGAAGATAACTTTCGTGTCAGAGACCTTACTGCAGAATTTCCCCCTCTTTAGATGTATCCCTACATCATATTCAGGGTTAGGTCATGTGGATAATATCCGTAAGTGCAGGGATTATTGGGACTGCACTCATATGGAAGATTTATTTGGGGGTCTGTGACAATTCACAGCAGCCAACTTGCCATGGCCAACTCACTCTGGGACAACTCACTGTGGCAGAAGAGTTACTCTAATATCAAAACAATGGTGGAATAGAATCATTAAAGAAAGGATGGAAAAGGAGGGACAATTTTTGAATGACAAAAATTATTATTTTTTTATTTTAAATAATTAAATTGAATTGTTAAATTGCCCTGTGATAAGTTGTCCTGTGGTGAATTGGCCTTTGCCAGTTGGTCTGTGTTGAGCTGGCTGTAGTGAGTTGGCTGAGGCAAGTTGTCTCCTTCAAGTTTAATTTATGGAATGTCGGCCCCTTGGTGCTCTCTGAGCTTGCTTGTTTTCTTGCAGACATTTCATTATGCTAACTAGGTAACATCATCAGTGCTCGTAAAGAGTGCTGTTTGTGGTTGGTTTATATTCTGGTGTCTTGCCTGTCTGGGTGGGTGATAGCAAACAGCACTCTTTACTATCATTGATGATGCTACCTAGTTAGGGTAATGAAACATCATTAAGAAAACAAGCAAGCTCAGAGAGCACCAGGGACCCCTCATTTTAACCCTGAGCTGCAAATATTCTCCTTCATTGGTATTCTATGGAAAACCTGAACTGAGTTAGTTTCTTAAACAAAAGGAGTCAATGTGATTCCACAATTGTAAGGTGCATCTGGCCCAAATGTGTTATATTCATTTATCTTCTAAGTTGGATCTTGAACTTTAGAATGTTTAGCAGTATTCCTTACATTAGAAGAATATAATGTCCCAGTATTGCAATGTTCTACACATTCTATCAGTCCTATGAGGCAGACCAGTCTAAGAAACAGACACCATGTAGACCTAGACCTACTTTTATTAAAACAGCTATAGTAACAGAATCTTGTGAGTCTGACTGTTTTTCCCTCCTCCCTTTTTATATTACTATAATTTAGGAATGTGTGTGTCTCAGAGACATTCATAATCTTCCTCCCTTGTTGGACTTAAGCAATATTTTCCTTCTTATTCCTTTGATGATGGCTTTTCCCTCTGTCCATCAAAGTCATCCTCTTTTGAGGAACTCTGGAGTTCATACCTGAATTTTGAAACAACAGGTATCTTAGTTCATTTGAATACCAAGGAAGAGATGGAAGAATGGACAATAATATCAAATGTAAAAGTACATGTGGAAAGAATATGCAGTAAAATTAATATTTCAGAGGAAAACGTTTAGCACAAATTTCCTATGTTAAGTTACACATCACAAATATAAAAATAGAAAAACAAAAGAGTAAGTTTATTATTGTTTTTATGGGTAGTCATTTTGCTCAAAAATCAATGTAAATTAATACAATAAAGATATATTAAATAATATATCTTACTTGAAGGAAATTTCTCAAAGGACTATCATGCAGACTATAATCATTCTATTTCATATTTGAAGTCTAATTTAAGCAAATAATATAAATTATATTATTTTATATAAAATGAATTTGTAATTCAAAGCTGCAAAACATAAAGTAGCCTGCTACTTAGTGGGAAACTAGCAATGCAGTTCAACTTCTGTTGAAATGAAAATATCTCTGCTAATTTCCAGAAATTGTGAATATTATTGTCCTATTAGTAAGGAGACAACTATTGTCCTTAAGGAGAGAACTCCTGTAAATAACACTATCACCAGAAATCATTAATGCTTCTACTTCAATCTGAGGATAAAAAATGGATTTTAAGCAGAGGCTTTTTTAAAAAGTCATGTTCTGAGCATCTACTAGCATCTATTAGGATAAAATATTTTCATTCTATTTTCAACTATAATGGATTCTCCAATCCTGTGCTTAACATATAATGGGATTGGGTTAGGGTGAAATTCATCCTGTTATTTTTCAAACTGTAAAAAAAACTTGATTTAATCATCTGTTGTTTTTTTTTTTTTTGCTTTTACTTCAACATTTGGTGGACTCATTAGTTATTCAGCATCACCAGAACACAGAGGGAGCATATGCCAGCAGTAATTTACATTCCTCATATTAAAAGACATAGGTTTTTATGTTTTTAATGGATTAGATGGCATAAAAACCTCTGAGAATGAAAAGTTATTTTCAAACTGAGATGGATCATACTTATTCCATGGATAACTAAGCTGATTGGTTGAAATGTATTGTCTATGTTGTAAGGATAAAGGTTTCTTCTCCCTGATCCACTTTGATTAAAGGTTTTACTGTGAAGATTCTCAGATATGTGAAGTATTTCTGCAAGCATCTGTTTTTCCATGATACAAAATCATACTAATAGCCTCCACTTACAGAGAATGTTTTCTGCTTCATATACCCTCCATGTTTAGAAGATAATGGACACAACACAAAGGGGAGCATTGCATTTTCATATTCCTTGACCTCATATGTGAATTCTTCATGGGAAAGTGACTGGGTGAAGCGTGATTGGAGAAAGGAAAAGGACAAATGCAAACTACCACTCGAACCCGAAAGGGGGAATGGATTGAGGGATAGAGACAATCGGAGACAAGGGGTTTACATCACCTGCCTTAGAATCCAAAGAAAAGAAGGTAGATGAAGATACACACGCAGCTAAGAAGGACAGAAAGAAACGAACCACCGGAGCACAATTTAACCAATTGGGTCCGGTGACAAGATCGAGGAGCCGAGTGCAGACTCCGGCCTGCCTATAAAATGACTCTCCCACACCCTGGCGGTCCAGCCCTGATGATGCCGGCAAGTGACGGTGAAAGCTTGGCGTTTTTAAATTAAACTTTTATAGTTTTAATCAATACCTTGGTGTTCATTTTATTTTGGATATGAATATTCCCAGGGTTCATATTTTTAGTGTTATTAACTATATATATATATATATATATATATATATATATATATATATATATATATATATATATATTCTTGTTTCTAACTCTAAATCATAATTCTTAAAACAATCCATAAATCCAACATTGCCTTTTAATCCATTACACAATTTTAAATTTCTCTTTTCAGTCTAATTCTGGCTTTTTTTCTGTGCCAGACAGGTTTCCATAAAGATGTTTCCCTTTCAGCTAGTAGATCTATTTTTGTTGCTTGCAGTAACCTTTGAAAAGATAGAAATCCCATCCTCTGCATTAGACATCTATTTATCTCCTCCTTGAAGCATCGTTGCTTTGTAGTTTCAAATCTCAGTCTTTGCTTCTTCTGTTCCTCTAAGTTGCAGATGGAAGGTTTATAAGATAGAATAAGTTCCTCTTTTATCTCTGTTGATTCCTCTTCTAGTATGTTTTGATTTATATCATAGTCAGATGTAGCCTGGACATCCATTTAAACATTTGAAGTGAAATTTCTGGATCTTAGTTCTGTAGTAAACTTTTTCATTGTAGCACATATTTCTGCAGTAGCCTCATAGATCTTTTCCAATATAAGTGTACAGTTTAATTGTGACTGAGGTTTCTCCATTTTGATAATGATTAAAAAGAGTCTCTTTTTTCTTTTTTGTGGAGGCTATATTTGATATAATTTAGGCAATATCCACCCCCACAGTTCCCACAGCTGCACAGCTTATGTTTTCTCTTCAAAAGTATTTTGAAGGTCAGGTCTGTTCCATCTTCAAACCAAGTAACCAGAAGATGCAGTATTAAATTTTTGCCACTAGATGTCCTCAGTAAATTAAAAAAGGTCTTTTCCAGGCACCATTTCCTTTTTTCTATCTTTTAAAGTATAATGTGAAAAAGAAATAATCTTCCAGCGTAGGATGATAGTACAGTTCTTAGAAAGAGAGGAATTTTTTTCTGTACCCCCAAAATATAGACGTAAAATATAGTCTTTAAAATTTTGTTCTATTTTTATAGAACACCTTTCTTCCCAAAGAATGTAGAAGCTGTCTTTTCAAGCCAGGGAAATAAGTCCAACAAGGCTCTTTCAGGTACCAAAAACAAAATAAAATAGAGAGAATAGCAAAGAAAAATCTCACCTGGATCCACCACAGGGGTTCTTATAGCTTAGATGTTCTTTGACTTGCGGTTTGAATCAGCAGGGTGATCGGCCATTTTACTGGCCGATATTATTCTCCGTCGGCCCTCAGAAATAGCTTGGACAGCTGAAGGAGCTGCCACTCCTCATCAGCCGAGCAGAGCCTCCTCGACAGAAGTTGCACCCTCCAGGGTGACTTTTGACCCACATAAGGGTCTACCGGCAGAGGGAAGACTAGCCGATGAGGAGACGAGTCTCTCTGTGAGACTAGGGACGCCGCAAACCGGAACCGGAAGTCTTGAAGGCAAAGTTTTAATGAGCTACAGGACGTTCTTGAGTTTTATTGCACAGTTCATAGTTATATTGTATGGCTGTGTACAAAACCAGATGCATTATCTCTAGCCTGGCATGTACGCTTGTAAGAAATATCTAGATTTTATATTTTGCTTCAACATTGTTATAAGATATGTTGGCAAATCACCATTTAGGGAATCATACTCAACATCCTTAATGATTAATGTATCCCAAAAGAACCCATTGCATTCCAGGATAATGAGTGCTACCAACAAAGATTAATATCTTCTCTTCCAATATAATAAACCTCCCCCAGCCACTCACAACCCATAGTTACTATGAAAATTATCACTTGAAAAAGATGGAATGTTTTTACCAATTTATGCACACTGCCCAGGGATTTGAGCATAAATAGAATCACAAAATAAGACTGATATCTTAATAGAAGCAAACTTTAAGCCCAGTAGTTTTCAATATCCACATCAATGACACCAAGCTGACAGGAATAGCCAATACTCCAGAAGATAGATTTAAAATAGAGAAGGACTTGACAGACTTGAATAATGGGCCCAATCTTACAAAATGAAATTCAGTGGTCAAAAAAAAGTAAGGTTCTATATTTAGGAAAGAAAAAAAACAAACACACAGGTATAGCATAGGTGGTACCTGGCTCAGTAGTAGTAACTGCCAGAGGTATCTCAGAGTCCTAGTGGACAATCACTTAAATATGATCCAGCAGTGTGCTGCAGCTACCAAAAAAAAAAAAAAAGCAATGGAGTCCTAGCCTGCATTATCAGAAGGATAGAATCAAGATCATATGAACTATTAATATCAATTTATAATGCCTTGATAAGACCATACTTGGAATACTGTATCCAGTTTTGGTTGCCATGACATAAAAAAGATGTTGAGACTCTAGAAAGAGTATAGAGAAGAGCCACAAAGATGATTAGGGGAGTTTTAACCATATGAAGAAAGTTGCAGGAATTAAGTTTAATGAAAAGAAGGAATGGGGATTACACGATAGCCTGTTCCAATATCTAATGGGCTGCCACAACGAAGAGGGGGTCAAGCTATTCTCCAAAGCACCTGAAGGCAGAACAAGAAGCAACTAATGGATGGAAACTAATCAAGCAAAGAAGCAACCTAGAACTAAGGAGAAATTTCCTGAAAGTGAGAACAATTAATCTTTGGAATGACTTGCCTCCAGAAGTTGTCAGTGCTCCAACATTGGAGGTTTTAAGAAGAGATTGAATAATCATTTGTCTGAAATGACATAGGGTCTCCTGCCTGAGGAGAGGGTTGGACTAGAAGACCTCCAAGATCCCTTCCAAATCTATTTTCTGAAAGGAAGGCTCTTAGGACCTCTGAAGGCTCCCAGTGTCATGTGTCTGATTAATGAAACACTTCAAAGAACCTTCAGGCATTTTTTTAACCTAAAAAGCCTTTATTAGTGTTACAGAGATGTCAGCACGGCATGGTGGAATGCTAAGATCGGAATGTCCCTTCCTTTGCACATAACATTCCAGGTATTTCCCCTCCCCTATTTTGGGGTCATGATTCACATCTTCCAATTAACTTGGAGGGCAAAGATTCACTTCCGTTTCTTTTTCCTGGGCTTTCCTTATATTCTCTTCCCCTCTCCCTGTCACCTGATTTAACTCTAAAAATACCAGACAGTTCTGCCTATATTGTCAAAGCAAGAATATTCAATATTAGCAGCGTTGACACCCAGATTGTATTCCTGCTGGACCTCTTCTAACTTTGCAATGGAATGGAACAATGACTTCATTTCTTTTTGATGAGCTTAACCACCATGCTCCCTTTTTCATGTTTTCCATTGTTTATCATGGACACACTAATACTGCTTCTTCACAGCACTGCTTTGGACATGCCTATTAGAAAAATGAGATTGGATTTTTTAATAGGAAAATATTTGCCAGTTTTGCTGACTTCTTCTCTTTTCAGCATAATAGCTAATGATGAATGAGACAGTAGCCTTTTTTATAACCAGCTGTCATGCTTCATGCACTATGTTTTCACAGGTAAAAAGGTCAATGTTTGAAACACTGGATGCAAATTTCCAACAGCCTAAAATAAAATGCATATACAATATAACTTCAGTCATGTCAACCATAGGGAATTAGTGCAATCAATGATATTTTGCTGTGCTTAGCAACCTGCTGTGTTGAACAAATAGAAGCAATTTCCATAGCCAAGGATTCTAGCATTTCTTGTTGGGTCTAAATTTGCTTAATATTCTGAATTTATTTTAGGAACTTTCCCTTAGCATAGATGCTGGTGCATTGCCTAACTGCATTTGCAGAACCATGAATATTTTTTTTAGAAAAAATATTATATATTTTTATCC
Organism: Crotalus tigris; assembly: GCF_016545835.1. NCBI lineage: Eukaryota > Metazoa > Chordata > Lepidosauria > Squamata > Viperidae > Crotalus > Crotalus tigris. The sequence goes on from NW_024097237.1 coordinate 1,280,427, forward strand.
ATTAAGCAAAATGGATACACTTCCATCAAGAAAGACGGTTCAGAGAAAAGCTGTCTTACCCTTCATTGGATCATTATTCCATTTGGCCTACCATAGCCAAACTTGACTGGCAGCATCTTTCTAGGATTTTAGGCAGTCCAAGTTGTAAAGCCTTGATCTATCTATCTCTATCTCTATCTCTATCTCTATTTCTATCTCTATCTCTATCTCTATCTCTATCTCTATCTATCTATCATCTTCATGCTTCCTCTTTCTGTTATATATTCAAGATGGACAGTCTTTAATATTTATTTGTTATGTATATGTAGGGGTGTGGGTCTATATATATGTTGTATACAGTGTGTTTAGGTATGTGTCATGTATGTGTTTCACTTTGAGACCGGGCAACTAAATTTCATTTTTGATGTGTGCCATTGTGCCCACAGTAAAAAAAAAACAACAATAAAGGTTATCTTATCTTATCTTATCTTATCTTATCTTATCTTATCTATCACAAAATATCTTGAGTTATATATTAAAATAACAGAATAACAGAGTAGGAAGGGATTTTGAAGGTCTTCTAGTCAACCTTTTGGTCAAGTAGAAGACCTTATACCATTTCAGACAAATGATTGTGTAATCTCTTCTTAAAAACCTCCAACAGATTACAGAACAACATCAGAACTCTCTATCTAGAAGAGTGCAGTGCTAGGAACAGATAAGATCCAGCGTACAACCCTCAAACTCTCAGATGCCTGATAGAAGACCCAGAATTGAGGAAGACACATATAGCAATTGCAATAGCATTTAGACTTATATACCACCCCATAGTCTTTACAGCACTCTCTGGGCAGTTTATAATGTTAGCATATTTTCCCCAACAATCTGGGTACTCATTTTACTGACCTTGGAAGGATGGAAGGCTGCGTCAACCTAAGTATGTCAGGATCAAACTCCAGACTGTAGCCTGAAGTACTGCACTTAACCACCAGGGCTCTTGGCTCATAGGGGTAAGAAGAGAATTTTGTATAAACTATTAATAGCTAAAGATAGTTGCTATATTCAATGTATTCAATACCAATACATTGATCAAATTAAGACTAAATAAATCAAGAAAGTGGTCTCCTGATGTTACTCTCAGTAGTTCCAGGCAATGGTGAGAAGTAATGAGATTTCAAATTATGAAGGTCACCAATACCCCATTCCTATTTTAAATGAAGTTGGATTATATGAAATGTCATGCATTTTGACTGAAAAAAAATATACAGAGGATGCTTAAAAAATGCATAGCCAATCTACACAATATGGTGCTCTGCATGTTTACTCAGAAGTAAATCTCTATTTATGTCAAATTACACCTTGCTTAATGTTTGATTCCACAGGTGTGCCTAGGACTAGGTGGAGCCTTAGAAGCAAGATATATGATATGCATATGATATGCTTAATGTATACAGTGCAATGACATATTTTAAATGATTGAATTATTAGGATATATCCTGTTCAAAGAGCAAAAGAATTGACCCTAAGGTTTGAAGATCCCCCCCTCATACTGCAAAAGGACATTCAAAGGAGTCTGGAAGAGCTTTGGACCTGTGCAATGAAAAAGGGCAGATTATCCAGATCACACAGGTTGAGGACAAACTGACTTTAGTGCAGGGTAGGCAACCTTGGCTCTTTTATGGCTCGTGGATTTCAACTCCCAGAATTCCTGACTCAGAAATTCTGGGAATTGAAGTCCTCGAGTCATAAAAGAGCCAAGGTTGCCTACCCTTGCTTTAGTGCTTTGTCTATCGCTGTGGACCTTTGAACATGTAATTAATTACAGAACGTGTCAATGCAGCTACATGCCATACATTCAGGACAATGAATACTTTAGCCCTTAGCACGTCTGAATACATTTCCATATATTTAGAAATATAATCTAGAAAGGACAAAGCAATCATAACCTAGATCTGCATATTATTCGTTCTATGTGACATCAGGGTGTTTGTTTGTTTTTTGTTTTGTTTTTGCTCCATTTTAAAGGCCTGTGAGTGAAGCTGCCTAACTGAGATAAATTGGTTCCATCCCACACTTGCCAAGTTATCAACTTTTTCAAAACAGAATTGTCTTTAACTACAAAGCAATTAGCACACCAGAGAATGTCTAAGGCAAGATGTGTTATGTAGTCTTCTCTTAAACTCAGCAGCTGATTATGAACGAAAACTATTTTTGAAACACAATGGTTAAATCAAGAAACAATTCAGACTAATGCAAGAACAATTCAGCTTAAGAGTATCAATCCGCTATTACGGAAAGTTTCCAAATATGTCTAAGGATTGATCAGCCAGAGCTTTAGATTCTGATCAAGAAATAAAAGAGGGGTTATGGGAGAGCTTAAAATTGGTTAAAACACTTTCTCCCTCCCTCTTTTTTTTTTCTTTAGCAAAATTGAAAAATCTGGAATGCACGTCTACCTGAATTGTAAAAGCTTTTGGAATTGTCTGAAATAGATTACCCATTTGTCTTTGTTATGTATTCAATGGTAAACATATACAGTGTACCAGGAAGCATCACTATTATGAGTTTGGGAGAGAGGGCATATCAGATAGTATGCAACATACCAGACTAGGCCAGAAATCAATTTTGGGAAACATTTTCAAAAATGTAAGGGCATCTGCAAGGCATTTTTACTTTTTTCAAGGCTTTCTCAAACAAATAATTATGGGCCATTACACAGATGCTATTGAACACCACATAGACCAAGCCTGGAATGGGACAACTCACCACGGCTGACTCGCCATGGGACAACTCATTGCGGGACAATTTTATATTGTAATATATTTTGATCTTTGTCATTCACGTTTCACTTTGTTCCTCCTTTTGCATCCTTTCTTTAATGATTCTATTCCACAATTTCTTTGATATTAGTGCAGCTCTTGGCAAGTTGGCAGCGGTGAGTTGCCTATAGCAAGTTGGCTATGGGCAATTGGCTATGGACAGTTGGCCATGGCAAATTGTCATACTTTCTCACCTTTCATATTAATTCAATCTTATCTTCCATTAGAGTTTGCACATGGATATCCTAATGAATTAGGGGACTGGAGGCTAAAACATATGAGGAACTGGGCATGGCTAGTCTAGTGAAGAGAAGAACCAGGGGAGAGATGATAGCAGTGTTCCAATATTTGAGAGGCTGTCACAGAGAGGAGGGGATCACCCTATTTTCCAAAGCACCTGAAGGCCAAACAAGGAATAATGGATGGAAAATGAACAAGAAGAGATTCAACCTAGAAACAAGGAGAATTTTTCTGACAGTGAGAACAATCAATCAATGGAACAATTTGCCTGCAAGAGTTCTGGGAGCTTCATTACCGGAGGCATTCAAGAAGAGACTGGACTGCCATCCGTTATTCTATTCTGTTCTGTTCTGTTCTGTTCTGTTCTGTTCTGTTCTGCTCTGCTCTGCTCTGCTCTGCTCTGCTCTGCTCTGCTCTACTCTACTCTACTCTATTCTATTCTATTCTATTCTATTCTATTCTATTCTTTCATATCACCATATACAGAGGAAATATCCACAGATATGATATAGATAACAAGATGGGGGCAACATTCAATAATAAGTAGAGTTCAGAATTTTACATCCTTTAGTATCTGCTATGATGTCCCTCAGATTTTTTTCTGACTAGTGCATAACATCTTTTCTGATACGTCTGTACTAAAATATGTCCCATCTTGGTCATATTTTATAGTTTTACAAAATATAAGGGTTGTAAATAACATAACATCCTATTAGTAGCTTGGATGAAACCCAAACATTTGAATAATTGCCAAGGACATTTTATAAAATATATTACCATTAAACATACATCTATTTATCCTGTCTACTCTAGGTATTGGGCTTGAGAGTATATGTGGTTTGTAGTTATTGCCTTGCCGTTATCAAAAGTTTATGTGATGTAGTACCAGGCTATCTATCCTGCTCTCTGCCAGGTGTCCAGCCTTGGAAAAGAACTTCTAAAGAAAAGAAACAACCCTCTTGAGCTAAACTGTATGAGTAAATGACTAATTAAGGGATGAGAGTTCTAGAGACCTGTGGGAAAATTTAAAGTTTTAACTAGCCATACTATGCACAAAGCATCAGAGGATAAGCCATTTTATATTGGGAAAAATGGGGCATGCCACTTCAATTCTTCACCATTAAAATCATCTTCTGCAATGATGCAGAAGTTACATAGAAAATTCACAAAAATCACTTGGGAAGGAAATAGTCATCTACATTTGTTTTTACTATTTCAGTCAGATGGGTTCTTTTTGTAAAGCACTTTAAAAAGCAATAAATAGTACTTTATAGTCAGTTAGTAAGCTGACGAAGGTTAGATTTTGAGCTGTGATGGTGCAGTTTTTAGAATGCAGTATTGTAAGCTAACTCTGTTCACATTGCCAGGAGTTCAATTTCTGACCAGCTCAAGATTGACTCAGCCTTCCATCCTTCAGAGGTTAGTAAAATGAGGACCGAGATGGTTGAGGGCAACATGCTGACTTGGTAAACTACTTACAGAGGGCTGTAAAGCACTGTGAAGTGGTATAGAAGTCTAAGTGCTATTGCTATTGCTATTTTGAATGCAGAAATATAAATGTATAAGGTCTCCAGGTGCAGATTATTTAATAGGATCCTTTTTTCCCCACATAGAATCATAGCAAGCAAGCAAGCCAGAAATTCCAACTTCGTGATTTATAATTATTCAGATCCCTAGGAAAATAAAAGTAGCCATATTTGCAACCCCAAATTGTTATAGGGTTGTGATCTTTGATTATTCATGAACCTTTATTTTTGTTGCAAAGAGAAGAGTATGTAGTGACTTCATCTTCTTTCTCTCCCAAAATATATTTTTGTCATGCATCGCTTCCATAATTTGTTTAATAAATTGAGTTAAGGGTAAGGTGCCCAGTGCAGACTAAACAGCCTAAAGAGAAGAACTTTTCTAGGACCAAAGCACACATCTCTAACAAATACAACAGCACGTCCAGTGGTGGGATTCAAATATGTGAACAACCAGTTCTCTGTGTGGATGCCACTTCCAGAAGTCCATTATGGGCCTAGGGAACAAAAAATTAGCTACTGGTTCTGCCAAAGTGGTGCAAACCGGCTGAATCCCACTACTGGGCATGTCTATTGTCTTCTGCTTTTCAGCTGATTGGCTATAGTTTCTCTTTCTTAGGACGAATGTATTTGAAAGCAAAACTTCAAAATGTGGATGGGGAGATAAGTATCATAAAATGTGGGTGTCATACCTTACTTCAAGATAAGGATAGGAGTCAGACTGGTTAATACTTAAAACATATGTTCCACAAAAATCAAGTTTATTTCTGAATATAGATGAGTGCAAAGGAATAAAAACAAAATTGCCTTCAAATATTCCTTCCCCCGAAATTCATATCTTCATATTCCATTGTTAACATAACAACAGTGGTCACTATGTTCTATGAGGCTCTAGGAAGCTTTTTAAAACAACAACAACACCATCATCAACAAGAAAGAAAGCCTCCAGAAACTTGTCACCCTTATTTTAGCACCAGATTATCTGATTCTTGTTCAGATATGTTCTAGTTCAGTGTTTCTCAACCTTGATAATTTTAAGGCATGTGGACTTCAACTCCCAGAATTCCACAGCCAGCATTGCTGGCTGTGGAATTCTGGGAGTTGAAGTCCACATGCCTTAAAATTGTCAAGGTTGAAAAACACCGTTCTAGTTCTTTATGTAAACAGGGAATCTCTTCATCTTATTAAAAATGTTCTAGGATAGGGGTCCTCAACCTTGGCAACTTTAAGACCTGTGGACTTCAATCCTGTTCTAGGATATTAAATAGCATATTGGTATTCCTTAATCAACCTCATAGGTAAGGACAACTGAGCCATTCTGAATTTAAATCTTGAATAAATCCCCCTCATGATTCATTATTGGTCTTTTGCTAGGATAATTTGAAATTATCCCTAGAGAGTCCTTCACATTTTCACCTGTGAATCTCTCTCATCTCCAATGGAACTGAAGCTTAATGGGTATTTAAAATTGTGCATTGACCAATTGCCAGGTCAACTGCATGTAAGAATTTCCTCAACAATTCAAATGTGTAATTTCACATCTTGCTATAGAAGTACACATTTTGTCCCCGAAGAGGGCAAATAATAGGAGAAATGGTAGTGATGCATAAAATTATTCCTGGTAGGGAGAATGTACCATAAAGAAAGTAACCTTCCATTGAAGTTATTGAAATTATAATGGGAAATGCATTCTTAGGCAGCACACTAGAGCAGTTGTCCCCACACACATCAATAATAGCCATCAACTTGGAAGGTTTTAAAGAGATAATACATACCTTTGTGGTGATTAAGCTACTAATATCCATTATGCATGAAAACAATTTAGCTGAAGTCAGGAATATATAATACAGATATTTTGGTGCTACCTCAACACCATTGATTGTGCTGAATTGGGATGCAAATCCTGAAGCCACATGTTGCTTATTTCCTACATATCATTTTCAATGTACTTTACAGTACCAGTTGCTAGGAAATACAACCAAAAAATTGTATTGCATTCATTTCCTGCATATTTTACACTTTACTAAATCATTTTTATTTTTATTAATTAGAAAATCTGTCCAAATCTTTGCACAAAAATTGACTTGCAGGAATTAGGTATTAGGACTAGGAGTGATATGAAAGCAGGGTTCCAATATTTGAGGGGCTGCCACATAGAAGAGGAGGTCAACCTATTTTTCAAAGCACCAGAAAGCAAGACAAGAAACAATGGATGGAAACTAATCAAGGAGAGAAGCAATCTAGAACTAATTTCTTAACAATGAAAACAATTAACAGTGGAATGGAGTTGTGGGTGCTCCATCATTGGAGAACTCATCAGTGAAGAGTGGACAAGAACTTGTCTGAAATGGTAAACAGTCTCCTGCTTGAGCAGGAGGTTGGACTAGAAGATCTCCAAGGTACCCCTTCCAACTCTGTTATTCTGTTATTCCATTTCAGTGATACACATTTTTCTCCACAATTTCCTGGGACACAATATCTTTTTACATGCAATTTTCCTTAAATATAGTGTGTAAACATATTTTTATATACCTCTCTGGAGCTACCACTTACATCACAACGTTTAGAAAATACCGTATTTGGAGATGCAGCCATGTTGGCTAATTGTTTAATTTTGAACAGAATTGGGGTTAAACAAATCTGTCTCATATCCTTATTTCTGGACTATAACTACTGTCTATTTAGTCTGTCATCTGTGGTTACAGTACATAAAAATGCACTTTCTCAAAATTCCTTTGAAGTCCTAATCTGTAGGTGGCAGTAACAGCTAGCTATTTGCTATGATGCTGGCTTGTGCAAAACTAGTGCACATTAATCATACATACAGAAAATTTCACAAAGTACAACCTGAAAAAGACCTTGCTTTGCCACAATCAATCTTTATTCATTGCTAGATTAAAATGGTTAGGTATACTTGATTGCTTTACGAATAAGATAAAGCTTATAAGCAACTACATGTATGTTCTCCCTTACAGATTTGAGTGTGATCTGTAGGTCTGTCTGTAAAAATATCTATCTGTCTTTCTATGTCTGCGCAATATTTCCATCTTTGGTTATGTCTGGGCCACACACATTTTAATTGCCATATGCTGACATTTTATCTTTAGTCCATGGCAAATTACCAACTGTATACCAACTGTGAAAGAAAAGAAAACAGCTCATTTGATATGATTAAAAGAGCATCTCCTTGTATATCCTAAACCTCTACCTACATTGCAGCATGGAGATTTGCTCTAAGCTAAGACTGAATGCCAATTATTTTCTCTTCCCATTTTAGAATGAATTATGATTAATATGTATTCACATTCATTAAGGATTTGACAAAATCAACTTCACTGTGCCAGTATTTAATCCCAGAATAATAGAATCCAGGAGCAAGTACAGGATGTACAATACTTACTTTGGCAGAAAATTGCACATTATGTTTTATATATTTTTCTCTTTCCTTTTTTGATCAGGGAAGAAACTCTACTGACTCATTTCAGATCATCAGGTATTCAGACACAATAGTTCTAGTACCTTGCTTGTGTGTGAAGGTCTGATCTTATGATTACTTGGGAAATCAGATTCTGTTTACACATCTTTCTATACTTACATTTTTTTTTCTATGCTGAACCAGTATAAGCCACCATTAGGGTCAACCATACAATATATTAAGCCACAAACCATAGTTCACCAACCAAAAAACATTACTGTGCACTTAAGGCAGAGTTCCCCAACCTTTCCAGCTTTGCAGACCAGTGTGTGTGGGGAGAGGGGATGGTTTTGCAAGAGTGGTGGGCCAAAGCACGCACAATTTGCCTGTTGCTTGCCCAAGTGGGGATGCCCATGAGTGCTCACTCACCACTCACCGCTTCCTGTTCTGAATAGCAAAAGGCCCAGAGTGGGTTGGGTAAGGGAACAATTAATGGCATGAGCAAGCATTGTAGCACCGAGGAACTTAATGCTATTGATGTGGATCTGAACAATATGTGATCAGGGGAGCAGAAAATGCCCCATGTCAGCTATTCTGAGCTCATCAGATGAATACTAGGGACCGAGTATTTTAAAAATAATCAAATGTCACCTGATCATTTTTAAAACATTTGGTCCCTTCTAACAATGGGGTACGAGTGTATACTTAGCACATCTAAATAACATAGATCAAACTGCTTTTTCCAAGGATGTTTATTTGAGTCAAACTCCCCCTTTTAAAGCAACTAGATTGTTGATCTTGTTGTTGGTAGTGGTGAAATCATTTCCAACCCATCGTGACCCCATGGACAACATTCCTCCAGGCCTTCCTGTCCTCTACCATCTTGTGGAGTCCATTTAAGCTCATGCCTACTTATATCAAATAAGCATCCCAAAAATCCAAAGGGCATTAACCTAAGCACACTGCAAAACATTGCCCACAGTGGCTTTGGTGGGCTGATACAAAAAAAAAAAAAAAAATACCATATAAGCTGAGACTATGTCCCTGTCTTGCTATACTGCCTTTTCTATAAGGACTCACTGGCTCAATTTATAATACCTTATCTAATACAGTATCTGGGAAATACTGTTTTTTTTGTGCATGTTGAATTACTGTTATCAGATCAGTATGAAGTAGTTTCTGGTGCATGTAAAATTAGGCAAACTTTAACTGTCCACTGTTAATCCACTGCCAATCACAATATATTATATCTGCCTTTTATTTTTATTTTTTACCATTATTGTTGTTTTAATGAGTTATTTGCTGGTCTGTGGCAGTAATAAAGATTGATTGATTTGATTGAAATGCCAGCATATGCTGGACATTTTTAGATATAAAGGCTCATAAAGCTTATGTTCTATTCTTTCTCAAATATTCTACTCTTTCTCAAATATCCAAGAAACACTAGTTAAAAGACAAAGGTTTAAAACTTTAGGATAAGAAGAAAATAATGTTAGAAATGTTACTTGACACAAAGAGAAGTGGAAGCTTCCAGTAAAGGTAGTGGTTCAGTCATCAATAATTGAGTTTAAACACAGTTGAGAAAAACACATGTCTATCATCCCACAATTTTTAAACAAATAAATAATAATGAAAGTAATAATTAAATAAATGAAACCCAAAGGGCAGACTTGATGGACCACTGGGCCTTTGTCCACTGTCAGGTTTTTTTTTTACACTTCGTATCTGTTAGCCAAAACCAAAGCAAACTCATTGCAAAAAAGCAGATATATATATCTTCCAGGTGGTGATTGGTTGGTTTAATGGATACGAATTGCACACAACAGGATTGCAAGTGTATCCACCAGACCAAAGGGACATTTTAAATTCCATCAACTCCAAATGGAAGGCATTACTCTGGCCACTAAAAACAACAGGTGGAAGTTTCACTTTTTCCCTGGTGAGTCTCACAACCTGCTGATTGAGCTGCAATTGTAATTAACCTTGATCTAAGCATAAATATGCATCTCATTGTTTTTTGTGTTCATGCACCATCAGTGGCCTGTTGGACTAAGACACTGCCTAGTTAAGCTTCATTTCCTTCTCCATCAAAAAAATAAAAAAGAGGTAGCAGAAGCAACAGGACGTAGTTTCTCAGCAAAACCTGGTAAATGATGCATATAAAAGGCAAACAAATGTAGAAAACTGGTATTTTTATGTACTTATTGCCTAGCCACTGCACTTCAGATTTTATCCTATCACATTTTTTTCAAGTCCCATTTCCTCCTAATCAAAATGGAAAATACTGCATAAAAGACTGCATAAAAATTAAATTAAATTAAAAAAATACCTTGACATTAATTTATTGCAAACCAGAAACATTAGAGCAGCGTGTAATTTAATCTTCCTTTCACTTTTCCTTATCAAGTGATTAAGTTGAGGATAACTCTATCCATTTTCTCAATTAATAACCGACAATTTTTGCTTTTATAGCATTGGTAAAACAATGAAGGCTTCTACAAAGGACAAAAAATCATGCAAAGCAGAAAAGCTAAAAGCAAATATAACACTCGTTGTGAGTACCCAAAAGCATTGTGGGAACTGAGAGAAGAATTTGACTTTGTTCTTTTTTTTTTATCCTAAGAGGGTACAGTGATAAGCATGTTTAAAGTATTTTGCCATGAATTCCCCTGAGAACAGATTGTGAGGAATGGAGTGTGACTCCAGAGACAGACAGATTCTAGTCAATAGTTATATCTGACTGGCATCCTTGATCTTTCTCCACAAAACAATTTTTTAGCAAATCTGGTAAAAAATTTTTTTTAAAAGGTAAAGGAATCCCTGTGGATTTTACTCCAGTAGTCATTGCTGACTATAGGAGGGAAGTTGCAAGACAGTGAACCAGTGCTATCTGAAGAAACCTATGCAGTCATGTGGCCAGCATGATGTCACAGAACACTGTTACCTTCCCACCAAAGTGGTACCTATTTATTTACTTGCATTTGCATACTTTCAAACTTCTAGGCTGGCAGGAACTAGGGCAGTGCTGGTGAACTTTTTAGAGACCGAGTGCCCAGATTGCAACCCAAAACCCACTTATGTATCAACGGGTGCCGGGTGGGCATGGCCCATTGGGTGAGTGTGGCCCATTGGGTGGGTGTGGCTGTGGTGGTAATGGCAGACTGGGTGGGACTAAAAAGTTCAATCAATCAATTCCAACTTTGTGATATCTTTTTTTTCCCTGCAAGAAGTTGAAATTGATTGATTGATTTAACCTATTTTTTTTTTTTGGCACACAGCGGCAGAGGCCTAAAGCGAAAAGGTTTTATAAAACCCAGCTGAAGGCCTAGGACTGGGGCGACAGCACACATGCCCACAGAGAGGGCTCTGCATACCACCTGTGGCACACGTGCCATAGGTTCACCACTATGGAATTAGGGCAAGAATCACAGCTCACCCCATCACATGGTGCTTGGTGTCTCAAATCTGGGCTTCTCTTTGCTTTGGTCTTGATACTTTTTATAAAAGTGCCAGGTTCTTAAAGGTTAACTGAGATGAAAACAATTACTTGTCCTCTGTCTGCATTTAATAAATAAAATTCATGGCCATCCTTTCCCATTTGCCATCAAGTCTGGAAAATATTTCTTAATTTTTTTTGTTTAAAGCACCAGATTGCAAAACTGCCCTGTCAGAATATATTATAGTGGACTTGCACATCTCTAATGAAATCAGCCAGAATGATTAATTTTATTTTATTATTAATGTTGAATTATGCCATCTGTACTATTCATGGTAAACCCACCTCTGGCCAAGTGCTTGATTTATACTGAGCTTGTCTGCTTGTGGTACATGCCAAGAAGGAGATATGAACAGTTTCTCCATTTTATACGATTAGTATTAATCCAGATTGCTATGAATTGTCTGTTCACAATAATACAGGGGAATTAGAAGCAAAGCACTCTGCATATTAGAAATGGAATATTTTCTTAGAATGTGAGGAATGGCTATGGAACATTTATTTCTCCAATAAAAGGGAATATAGGTAGCTCAGGGAGTTCTTAGTGCTCTCTGATATTGGTTATTTGCATGTAGATGTTTCATTATCCTACTAGGTAACCTGTTCAGTGCTACTGAGTGTTGGGTTGGGTCCTTGTTTACTGTTGTTGAAAGAAAAGTCTTCATCATGATTCATCCAAGCTGGGAATAAACAACATGGCAACTGCTTTAGAAAGAAGGTTGCAGTTTATTTTTTTTTTTATTGAAAATTTTTAAAATTTTACAAAAAAATTTTCCCTTCCCCAGACCCTCCCAACCCACCCCAGCCCTCCCCCAACCTTCCCAGAGCTGAATACAGGCTTAATTAAAATTTAAAAGAAAAAGTTTTAAACACAAATAAATCATATACAAATTTGATTACAATAATTAAACAAATTATAAAATACTTTAACACCCATATTTAGAAAACAAAAAGAGAAAAAGAAAAGAAACAAGAAAAAGTAGAAAAAAAAGAAACAAAATCTTAAACTTTAAATATAAATTATTCAAAAACTAAATAATATTTTTATATCATATTTATATTGTATAAAATTTATCCATCTTTTCCATACCAAGAGGTACTTCTCTTGCGATTGATCTTTCAAGGAAGCCTAAATCTTTGCCATTTCCGCTAAGTAGGAAACTTTAAGAAACCATTCTTGCAAAGTAGGCAAAGATTCCTTCTTCCAACATTGCCCTACTAACAACCTAGCCGCTGTAATGAAGGTTGCAGTTTATTGAAGAGCCAGACAGAAAGATGGTTCTGGCAGGAGAGAGGAGAGAAAAAAGGGGCCAAGCACATGTGGGGAGTAGATTTTTATACCCTCTGAAGCCTTTTATTTGAAGTAGTTTCCTGTTCCTGTTTTAGGCTTTGTATTTCCTGTGTCATATATTCTGACCTGAGTCTGGGTGTGCCTTTCTGGTATTCTTAATGGTGATAGGTTAATCCTATTATGTCCCAAAGGTCATATCCTGCTTCCCTGGTGCTGGGGCTAATGACTCTTAGAGTTTGGGTGGGATATGAAGATTTTAGGTGTCTTTGTCTTCTTGATCTCCTAGCTGGGGCCTTTCTGATAGTTTACATCTGCATTTGTACAGAGCTGGCTTCTGCTTGGGACAGAGAGACTTGGGGGCAGGGTTGGTTTCTGCTTTTAAAATCCTTTTGAGGAAATATATTTTTCTGCCCTTTTAATATTTCCTTCTCTGGGGGGCTGACTTCCCACACTGCATTACAATAGTTTGCCCTGTCAGTTTCTCCTTGGTGGTTTCTTGATTAGAAAGCAATTCCATACCATAATCAAGGAACTTCCTAGGAGAAAACTATGCCCTCCCAACCAACACTGGCAGGGCAGGCAGTAAACCCCACATTCACTAGAAGTGATTATGTTATCTAGTTGGATAATGAAATGCCTGCAAGCAAACAACCAGCACATTTATTTCTCACCCAAGAAAAGGAAGAAAAGAGGATGTGTCCCTGTGTTTGTGTGGCCTGAATGACAAGCATGACTGAAGTAATAGTTGTCATTTGAAGCCAAGGAGTTATGGTGACTAACTGCTATCCCACCAGTATTTTAGGTTGATTAAAATGGTTGGGATTTTTTTCTCCAGGCCAGAAAAAATATATATTCTGTGAGGAGGGGACATAAGTAGGTCACTGATAAAGATATAATGTGAAAATGATATGGGGGTTTGGAGAGGGTAAGGCAAAAATTATGTCAATGGTTTATTTCTTGTATGGAAAGTGACCCCAGCTAATCCCTGGCCCCGTAATTTCTCAAGGCAACATATGTTGGGAATGTGTTTCATAGCTTTGGACTGAAGTGTGGGATATTTATGTCTATATTGGATTACTGCAATTCCTGATGGTGACTTAAATGGATGAATGGGATTGAATTCCTCAGCTGCACTTTTTTAAAGGACTCCATGTTCCTCCAATTTAATATTTGTTACAAAGTCAGATGATCGAAGTGCAGAGTAATACATTTCTGAGGCTGTCCAGGCTCTCTGTTGTGGACTTATAGGGATTCTTTAATTAGGAATTAAGGAAGGTCTTTTATACGAAGTGTGAGCTTTTTTTATCCAGCTTCGTGATGTTGCTCTCAAATGGAATTTAACAAGATGTTCATCAATGTTTTCTTTCTTCTTCCTTCATTTGCAACAACTTTTTATGCTTAAGTCAATGCCATAGAATATCTAAAGTGTGTTCACAGCTGGAATTCGAAGACACTAAGAATAGACTGGGCGAGATCAATTGGATATACTTGGTGGGCCTCACATGAATAGAAAAATAACCCTGGGATTCCAATCCTTTCCATCCCATCCATTATAAACCGTAATAAGTTGAAATTCAGGTTTCCGTGATCTAAAGGTTTAAGCAGGCTGACGTTAAGACTGCTTAGCCAACTGCTCTCGGGAGACCAAATGGCTGGCAAAGCATTCTGCAAAATGATTAAAAAAAATTCTGCTGGAATATTAACTCTGCTATCTTATGAATGCCTGCATCCTACTACATTTCTCAGAAGCCCTCCTGTTGATTGGATGAAAAGCAATAATACATCTTTCTGGAATGAAAATTGCTCAGAGGAGACTCCCTGTCATGTACAAAATCTGCACACATCCAGCAGCAAGCTGGAAATGATTTATTCAACCAACATCAGTTGATCAGATCTGTGGGATTTGGCATAATTAACATACCTACTTTGATTCAAAGGACAGCTGGGGTATCTTTATCTCTCACTCTTTTGAAGCACACAGCTTGCTGAGCATTATATATACATATATTATGAACCACTTACATCACTTCAAAAGTTATAATTCTTTTTGACTATCTATTTTTTACAGAGAGGAGGTGTTTCTTCTGTGTAAACTGGAGTTGAGGGAAAAGCTTTAAGTAGAAAGTTTGGGATCAGGGTAGGGAGATAGGGATTTCACCTTATCAACACCTCCCCCCCAAACACACATATACCATTCTCAATTTTCTCTCCCAGCTTTATATCAGCCCTGGACATCTGTAAATTGAAAGGAATTATGAGACGAAACCAGCAGACAGACAAAAGGCATCAGTTCCAAAATAAAAGAGTAAGTGATTCTCTCATAGATCAGGAAAACCTGGATCAGGATTGCACTTGGGGGTGGGGGAGAACTTTTTTTTGATATACCAGGGGATATTGGTTTGCCCATCCCAGCCTTTTCAAAAATAAATAAATAAATCATGCTTCAAATTCTACATGGCAGGCAACTGAACCAATCTGAGGCTATTGTAATTGCACAGAAAGTAATAGACCAATTCCTCATTGTTTTACTTGTCTCTGTGCTCCAAAAGGAAATGTCTTATTGGGTTCAACAATCTGTTAATTAAATCTTTTGAATAGTGCCTAGTTTCTGCAAACAAATTGGCTGACTCACAGGCATGGCACATTTAATACATGCTGGCCACTGAAGAGGAGTTGATGGTAGAAGAGAGAAGAACAACAGTGACAATCCTGGAGGAGAAAAAAGCAGTGTTGGTTCTATCAGTCGTTAAAACTAAACAGGGGCTATTAGAAGAGAAATGGGTGAAGAAAGGAGACTGAGAAGATTCCTTAAAAGCTACTGAAATATAATATTTAAGCATTCAAAGTCTTTCTGATAGTATAATTTGCAAAGGATGCTTTACCTTCCACAGTGTTTAAATACATACAAATTGAACACAAACCTAGATCACAGAAGATAATTCGAATACTTGGGTGTTTCTCCACATACAATTGTGTGTGTGTGTGTGTGTGTGTGTGTGTGTGAGAGAGAGAGAGAGAGAGAGAGAGAGAGAGAGAGAGAGAGAGAGAGAGATCTGCATTGACCACATTTGCTTCTGACCACAAAGCCAGGTTTAAGTAAACATTTTAGGGAATGGATTCCATTCCCCACCATCCAGTCAGAGCTGAAGAAGCTTCATGGATGAGAAGTGAAACCTCTTAAAAGAAAACCAAGAAATCCAGTTGCCTCTTGAAAAAGTACCTTTGGGCAATCATGATTGAATGGATGACTGAAAATCTCCACAGACATTTAGCAATGGCAAAGAGCCCACTGATTGTGCAATCTATCATCTGATTTCCTTGCTAAATGTCAGTATTGACCATGACCCTGAGCACCTAGATTACAAACGGTCTATTGTTCATCCATTTTTTAAAAAAAGGTCATCAAGCATCTGACAGTATTATATTTCTTCTGATATCTCAGATACATATTTTGAAAAATTGAAATCAGTGGAGATGGTTTTATTGGATACTCAACGGCCCTTCGCATGGTGCAGTGAAAATTTCTGTAACTGGTCTTGCCTAAATGCAAATGATCAGTTTTTATGAATTAGATTGATAGGTTGCATTTTGTTCTTTGGCTTATTGCAGATGAAATATGAGTCAAAATACCTTACAGATGTTGCAACCATTTATTTATTTAGGCATCATTTGTTTGTTAAGATATTATGCCAATACTTTTAAATTAATCAGTAAAGAAAAGAATCATATATATCCTTATATGTTTTAAGTTTTAAAAACCTGTATTAATTTAGGTGTCAAATATTGCTTGAGTTCTTCTAAATATCTAAGAAGTTGTTCCAATCATTGTTTTCCATTTATAACCATAAATGAATCAAATGTATCTTAGATTTATCTCAGATCAAAATCAACATAAATAGATATATATTTATTCAGAACAATTAACCTTAGCATTATTTCAAATTGATTGGTTAGATATTAAGGTTTGGGTTTGTTTTTAATGGAAAAGACATTTCTAATGATTTCTTGTATTTTGCTGCATACTCTTTAATACGGATGAGGGAATGGATAATCTTAATAAATAAGAGAATGTTCGGATTGGAAGATCAGAGTCTGAGACTGGGGTGTCATGGTTTAAAATGTCTATGGAGATTCCCAATTATCCAGATCATAGTTGTCCCAAAGGTACTTTTTTCTCCCCCAAAGGGCAACTGGACTTTCTTGTTTTTTTTTTCTTTGAAAACACTTCCTTTTCGTCCAAGAAGCTTCTTCAGTTCTGACTGAATGATAGAGAATAGAAGGATTATATTCTTCATAGCAGTGGTGGGATTCAAATATGTGAACAACCAGTTTTCTGTGTGGATGCCACTTCTGGAAGTCCATTCTGGGCCTGGACAACAAAAAATTAGCTACCGGTTCTGCCAAACTGGTGCGAACTGGCTGAATCCCACCACTGCTTTGTAGTAATCTGATTGTTAGCACTCTGAGAGTTGTTGGGGTTACATGGGGGTTTATCTTTATCTTCAGAGTCACCTGAGTCACTCAAATGGGTGTGGAACCTTCTTGGGACTGCACATGTATACATAACCCAAACTAGACTGTATGTTTATCTATGTCATATAATATATGTGGCTATATGTATAATTCTGTATGTATGTATGTATGTATGTATGTATGTATGTATGTATGTATGTATTTATTTATTTTTGTCATCTTTATGCAGTGTATATTGTAGGTGGAAACCCTTTGAGAGCTGAATACAATGAAATTTCATTTTAATGTATGCTGATTAGTGTACATTCAAAATGACAATAAAGTTACTGTTCTATTCTATTCTATTCTATTCTATTCTATTCTATTCTATTCTATTCTATTCCATTCCATTCCATTCCATGTTGTCTATTCTATTCTATTCTATTCTATTCTATTCTATTCTATTCTATTCTATTCTGTTCTGTTCTGTTCTGTTCTGTTCTGCTCTGCTCTGCTCTGCTCTGCTCTGCTCTGCTCTATTCTATTCTATTCTATTCTATTCTATTCTATTCTATTCTATTCTATTCTATTCTATTCTATTCTATTCTATTCTATTCTATTCTAAAGGACTGCACTGTAAATAGGACATAGGTGGTGTGGTGGTGTTGCATTCCTCCCCCTGTGTTGAGGAAGGGCTGTTCAGTTTTAACGTAAATGGCCTCTTTGACTCCTCTTTCAAACCAGTGGTCTTCTTGGTCCAGAATGTGAATTTTGCTGTTTTCAAAATAGTGACCCTTCAGATGAATATGGATTGTTGAATCCTGTCCTGATGAGTTTGTTCTCTTGTGTTGTGCCATGCATTTGTGAAGTGGTTGTTCTGTTTCCCCAATAATAAAAAAAGTTATAGTAAAAGACTGGTTTATAAAATTGATGAGAGTTGCAGAAATGGCAAAGCGAACCAGGGAAACATGTCAAAAGGGTCATTTTTGAACAACTGAAAACTTTATAAGAACTTTTCGTTGAAAGAAAAAAGACTGAATTGATAATTTATGGATTTGGGGATTAAAATGGATTAAAGAAGGGGAAAGAATAAAATGGCTACTATTCATAAAAAAAAGAATGGTAGTCATAATTTTATATTTTCTTTCTTAATTTTCCTTTGTACTTCTTTTCTATCTTTTTTCCATTTTTAATTACAATTATGTTTTTTTAGTATAATTGGATATTAAAAAGTATATTTAAAAAAGAAAAAAGCAACCCCTCCCCCCTAAATTATGGCTCTCACTTTCTCACTAGGCATATATTTTGACTTCAATTTCTTTATGGAACAAAATGATCAAGTAAAAAAAAACACAATACAGTATCCTCTTTCTGAGCATAATTAGAGAGTTATTATTTGACCCCTTTGATATCATGGCAGAGACTGCAATAGAGTTTCCCAGAGTTTTAACGGTATGACAAAACACTTCCCAAAATCTGTCAAGTAGTTGCTAAGTGGCAATACAGACCTGAACTTTCTCTCTCTCACACACACCCACACACAGTAAATAGAGCTATTAATACTTCAGCTCAACGTACTGCCCATGAAGTGCTTAAACCATTTGTGTCTCATAAGGAAGACTTCAATTTGTTTAGAATACTCAAATGGCAGTACAGGCAATTACAATGTTTACTGATTTTATATTTTGATTCAGATGTTTATTTATTTAACAAATATACATATAGCTGCCCATCTCACCAAAATCATTCAAATCTCCCTAATTTTCATCAGTGTTGGATTTGTGTCTATGTATGCATGATTCATAGGCAACATTTTAAAATACATAACTAAAAGATATTTTAGTTATATATACTAGCTTCCTGCATGAACAGTTGGAATATTCTATTTTAATAAAGCAGTGGCTAAGAAATATTAACATTAAGAAATTAAACAATATTTTTTACAACTTTAAGATGAGCATAATTAAAGAAAAAAAAAACATTTTTTTCTTACTGGATACCACAGATAATATGTTTAAAGATTGATTACTGACTAAATTGTATTGGAAATGTAAATTGTGTGCAGAGTCATTTCCCCATATGATATGACCATGTGGATCTATTGGCTCATTTTGGGTCAGTAAGTTTTTTAATTGTGGTGTTAATACAATTCAAACATGTGGATTTATTTCTGAGTTATATGCCATTATCATTACATGAAGAATTATACATTAATCATGCATTGGAGCAGCAAAACAAATTTGGAAAAGCAATGCAATTCCTAATGTGTTATCACCAGTATATGGTCATTTTCTCTTTACAAGCTGGCTTTCTATGGTTATTCTCAGAAATGTAGAGTTGGGAGCATCCTTATGGAATATTTGTAGCATATGCATATGCAAAGGGACATAAAGAGAAATGTGCGTAGCACATTTGGTCATTATTTAAGATATACATCTTCATCAACATGAAAGCTGCTCTTTCTCCTTAGCCTTTTTTAACACAATAACAGAATAACAGAGTTGGAAGGGACCTTGGAGGTCTTCTAGTCCAACCCCCTACACAAGCAGGAGATCCTATATCATTCCAAACAAATGGCTGCCCAGGCTCTTCTTAAAAACCTTCAGTGATGGAGCATCTACAACTTCTGAGAGCAAGCCATTCCACTGGTTAATTGTTCTCACTGTCAGGAAATTTCTCCTTCATTCTAGGTTGCTTCTCTCCTTGATTAGTTTCCATCCATTGCTTTTTGTCCTGGTCCTTTGGAAAATAGATTGAACTCCTCTTTTTTGTGGCAATCCCTCATATATTAGAACACTGATATCATGTCACCTCTAGTCCTTCTTTTCACTAGACTAGACAAACCCAGTTCCTAAACTGAATAAGAATTTCATATCTCAAGTAAAGAGGGAGGAGAGAAATTTCACAGAAATACCAATAGCAATAGCACTTAGATTTATATACTTCTCCATTTACCGCATATCGCCCCCAATAATCAGAGTCCAATCATTTTACTGACCTCAGAAGGATGGAAGGCTGAGTCAATGTTGATCCCATCAGGATCAAACTGCTGGCAATGAGCAGAATTACTCTGCAGTTCTGCATTCTAACCATCTTGACAGCAGGGCTCTGAATATTGCAGCTCTTAGCATGAATATGCATTTTTATTGCTTTTGTATTTTTGTAAACAATTTTCACAACCCTTTTGGAAGTGAAACTGAAATGCCAAATAAATGAGTTTTTAAACTATCAACATAATCAATAGTAGCTTTGCAATGTTGTTAATACTTTATACTATCATGTTTGAACTGCAGTTGCTATTTTTTATTGAAAGTTTAAGCATCTGATGTCTCAAATGGGGAATGGGATATTAATGTATGTATGCCTATGCAAGTCAATAATTTTTGAGTTGCAATTATTATCTTTTTCTTCATTCAGAAAGAAAGAGAGAAAAAAAACCATCATTGCCTCTGTCGTTGTTTCTCAACATAACTTTATGTTTCTGCTAATATAATTAAAACACCCATATGGCAATTGATACATAATATTGATTAATCCTTTTCCATAAAAGTATATTCAAAGTTTTACAGTATTATCAAAAGATAATCAACTGTCTTATTAGGATATCTCCAGTAACATTGTGAGATATTGATAAACCCATTAGGTTTCTTAAAATTTTGCATTTGGTTAGACCTCTTTTCATTTAGTTTGTGGCAGAGGAGAAAAAAAAATAACATAACTTGGGATCACTTAGGTGACTATATTTTCACAGCATTTTGAGTCTAGTTTAAAATGTACCTGAGATTGATTGTTGAGTACTTTTAGATCTGTTTGGAGATCAGGACTGTACAAGCCAGATTATATGTATTTAATTGCAAGCCTAGAGTTTGCTAAGAGTTGCCAGCCAATCAGTGCTCACTTGTTGGCAAGTAATGGAACACTTTGTTCCAGTCCCCTGATTAATGATTAAATTCACATCTCGTCCCCCCTTCATAAAAATATAAACAAAATAAATTGCTAGCATTTCCATCTGGTTGCATACTTTCCATTGTGGTAAACCTCACTGTCTTTGCCTTTCAAAAGATTAATACTGGCGGTTTTCTATTTGGGATTCTTTACTAATGCTGTCAGATCTGTTGGGAATGGGCTAAGTCAAGGATGTTTTTTGAGAAACCCTCCCACCAATTGCTGCTACAAGCAAAAATGTAACAAGATGTTGCCCTTTCTAAGTGACATTTGCTATCTTGAAATGACATTTCGATGCCCACAGAAACTGTGTCACTGCCAAAGAGTTTATTGAAATTGTTCACAGGTGTCAGAGCACAAATGTTGAGATGGAAGACCAAGAAAAACAAATGGACCAATAGAGAGCCCCAAAAGAATATTAAGTTCTATGAAAAAGGATCAAGAAATAAAGTCATTGAGATTGGAAGCAGCAGTTTCTAATCCAGAGACAGCTTTCACACCAAGACAGATCAGATGCTTCCAAAGGCCATCGTGACAATAATCAAGTATCAATTGACTTGGAAAGGTAAAAGGAAAAGCCTAAAATGTAAACCGTGAAAAGGAATTGTATAATAAGATTGGCATCTGTGTATACATAGGTTCATTTTTTGCTCTAATGAAAATATCACATCATCATCACATTAATCCTTCTTTGAGAATCTATTGCTAAGTTAAGCAAGTTCTGAATAAGGAATTAAATTACTGGATAGCTAAGATTTCCAGCTGTGATTTAGTAGCTTGATATTTATCCCCTTTCAAATGTGTAAAAAATACATTATTTTTAAGCAAATTTCTTTGATAAACAAAATTACCCAAGATGAAATGGGACAGTGTGGAAAAGTAATTGTCTCTTTAGATTCAGAAACTGGTTGAACTGCCTTTAGTTTCAATAGGGGAAGTGCATGATTTACAACTATTTGTTTGGTGACTGTTCAAAGTTACAATGACACTGAAAAAAGTGACCTACAACCAGTCTTTACACTTTTTTTTGTAGCATCCTTATCGTCATGTGATCAGAATCCCAATGCTTGGCAACTGGGAGAGGGAGAGAGGGAAAAGAAAAGAAAAAAGAAAAGAAAAGAAAAGAAAAGAAAGCAACCAGAACTGCTATATTTCTGCACAGATTGAATTCATTTTTTCTCTCCACTTTTGCTGTATCTGGAGTTGTATCAGTAATTTTATATTCACACAAGATGCACAGATACTGGATATTTCATCTGCAGCTCAGTATGTTTCTTGACCCCAAGATCTCGTGATCTGCTATTAGGTGCCTAAGATTCATTCTTCAAATCTGAGATGTAGAAATTGTATAGATTCTTCAAAACTTTTACAGAATAGCAATAGAAATGTCAGTGAAATAGGAGTTCTGCCTTTATATTGGGGGAAGGCTCTCTTATCTACTATGAGGGCTGCATTTGATATTGAATAATTGATCAAGAATTAAACATATGCATGAACATATTCATAGGCAAACAAAGCTTCTCCTATTCCCCAAGAAATTCAGTACAACTGTAATTGTGCAGGAGAGCAGGTTTAATCTCCCTTTTCTGGGATGTTGTAGCTGCAATGTTGCAATTGCTGTCAGTTTTTTTTTCTATACAGTGCTCTCACTAGACCTGATCTTTAAGTCTTCACCAACCATCACAAAATACTCTTTTGAGAAGTGTTTGTGGTTATTGTTAGACAAATATTTTAATAACTGATAATATTAAGACAAGAACTTATTCTAAACCAATAATACCAAAAGGTCCTGAAATACATAAATAGTACATAAGCTACTTTATCTTACTTTTGGCATGCCAATTTATTTTATTTTTTAATTTTTTTTCCCACACGTAAGACAAGGCATAGACAAAAAACATGAGAAATGAGCTCAAAAAGGTGGGTCATTGCATGGGTAGAGTATAATGTCTTATCAAACCCAATTATTTTACCAAAATAAACAAGCATTATTTCAGTTCATGGAAGCTACTTTTAGAGAGTAGAACCAATACCGAGTTAAAGGAACAAGAAATTCACTCAGTGTAATGCATAATAACTGCTGCTACATTAATCCTCTCTTAATTTGCCTGTTTGGGATATTAATGGTGAGACTAAATATAACTGGTTCTTTAGTTGTTGCTCCATCCTGGATACTATAACATTGATACTATAACCATGTTTATGGGCATCTATTGCTACACTCATGTGTGATTGTCTTATTGATTTCTCTTTGCCTTCCCATTTTGACTAAAGGGTCAACTTAAACATTTCTATAAAATTAATACAATTAATACATTTTAATAAATAGTATAGGACTTTATAATGTTAAAAGGGAACAAAAAGCCCCAATTAAATATCCACTGAGTACATAAATTTTTTGACAACTAGATGATTCCAAAAAGCAAAAGATAAGAAGACCTCAGTATTTATTAGTTAGAAATACAGTTCCACTGAATGAGGAAGTTTTATTCAGTTACTAGTTGTTTGATCGGTGCTTATTAAAGTGGGCTTATCTAGTTTTCATTTTCCATATCATATCAGTCCTTTCTGCTCACTGCAAAATAACACCTTATTGTAAGGATCGAGGGAATTATGTCACACTTTTGAAGCTATGCTGATGATACCTGATTAATGAGCAGAGATTGTAGCAAGGCAGTCTTATTATGATTTTTGTGTTATTTGCCTTTTTGTCTCCTCCATGTCTGTCTTTCATTATGGCAATCTATCTTTCTGAAACTAAGCTGATAAAAGGTTAAGGTCAGCATTTCTCTATTTGACAGTGGTAATGCTATTTCTCAAACAAGATTACTTATGAAAGATGAATCTGGCACCTTCATAATTAGTAAAAAAAAGAGATAATGATTTCAGAGCGATGACACCATGAATCATGTGCTGTGCTGTGAACAGCCAAGGTTCTACCACAATAGTAATTAAGACCCAGTTGACACAATGGGCACAACTCTGTCACTTAAACTTGAAATCATTGTCGGAATATGTGAAGACTTAATGATCAGATCAAAAAGGCGAAACCATGCCAAAAAAAAAAAAAAAAAAAACGAACACAATTTTGTAACTACCAAATAAAGTACAATCAGAAGTACAATAGAACACTTTCCAAACGAATGTTTGTGAAATTTCTTCTAAAAAATACTAGCTCAATGTAATACTTCAAGTTGTGCTGGGATCATATTTCTCAGAACTTTCAGTGATACTATCCAAGTATCCTGTCATCTGGGTGCTGTGGGAGTTATTTTTATAATTTGATAGGGTTCTCAAGTGAGAGAAGCTATCAATAGCAAACAAAATCTTGCAGAGGAATTGACTATTGTGGATTCATAGTTGAAGAGTGGGCATCCTACGGTCACTGTAATATTTTCCATCATCAAGTTTTTCAAAGTTTTTCATATCTTTAGAGGAAATTTCCAAAGTTTTTTTTTCCTGTCCTTACAGTCTGCATCATTCCTCAATTATTTGCTCTTTACAGCCCTTCACATTCCTTCACACTCAAATCTATCATCCTCTTTTTAAAATCTGGTAGTAAGCTGTACTGAATGCAGCAGGGTTTACCTTCCAGTAAAATGGCTCTGTCAGCCAGGGTAGTCTGGCGGGGAGGGGGGTCCAGAAGAAGAGCCTTCTCTGCTGTTGCTCCTCCCTTTTGGACCCCCCCCAAGTGAGGTTGACTCTAACGATCCTGACCTTCCACAAGAGTTTAAAGATCTGGCTCTGTCAGCTGGCTTGGGGCTCCAATGGGGGAATCTTCATATTGGGGGTGGTTGATAGACTAATAACTGATCACAGCTCTCCCCCACTCATCCTAGTCCATCCCTCCCCATCTTTTAATTAGGGTTGAATATATTTATCTTTTTTTATTATTTAGTTCCTAAAAAATACAAAATGTTTTTGTAAAATGTTATTTTTTTTGATATTGTAAACCATCCAGAGTTACCTTGGGGTGACATGGGTGGTCAATAAATTTAATAAATTAAACAAACAAACAAACAAACATATTTTTTATTTTATTTTATTTTTATTTTTAAAATTTATAAGCCGCCCCACTCCTGAAGGACTCTGGGCGGCTAACAATAAAAAACACATAAAACATAACAAAACAACAATACAAAAACAATCATCCAGGGGTAAGGTTTTATAAACCTCAGGCCTGCCGGAAAAGCCAGGTCTTAAGTAGCTTACGGAAGACCAACAGGGTGGGAGCGGTCCTAATCTCCGGGGGGGAGCTGATTCCAAAGCGTGGGCGCCATCACAGAGAAGGCCCTCCTCCGCGGCCCCGCCAAATGGCACTGCTTGGCCGACGGGGCCTGAAGGAGGCCCAGCCTGTGGGATCTAACCGGACGTAGGGAACTATGAGGTAGTAGGCGGTCTCGCAAATAGCCTGGCCCTGAGCCATATAGGGCTTTAAAGGTAATGACCAACACCTTGAATTGGACCCGGAGACCAATAGGCAACCAGTGCAGCTCACGGAGGATAGGTGTAACATGGGTGTATCAAGGACCACCCACTATCACTCACGCGGCTGCATTCTGGACCAACTGTAGTCTCCGAATACTTTTCAAGGGTAGCCCCATGTAGAGCGCGTTGCAGTAGTCCAAACGTGAGGTGACAAGGGCGTGAGTGACTGTAAGGAGAGCCTCCCGGTCCAGGTAGGGTCGCAACTGGTGCAACAGGCGAACTTGTGCAAAGGTCCTCCCAGCCACAGCCGTCAATTGATGTTCCAAATTCAGCTGTGGATCAAGGAGGACACCCAAGTTGCGAACCCGCTCTGAAGGGGGTATATTTTCCCCCACAAGAGTCAACACTGGACAGTCGACATGATCCTTGGGAGGCAACATCCAAAGCCACTCGTCTTGTCAGGATTGAGCCTGAGTCTGTTAACCCCCATCCAGACCCTCACGGCTTCGAGGCAACGGCCCATCACATCGGCCGCTTCACTGAGAGAGCTCGGGGAGGAGATATATAACTGGGTATCATCAGCATACTGATGAAACCTCACCCTGTGCTGTCTGATGATCTCACCCAGCGGCTTCATATAAATGTTAAATAGGAGGTGAGAGAGGACCGACCCCTGTGGCATGCCGCATTCAAGGGGCCTCGGGGTTGACCTCTGCCCTCCCATATATATGTAAGGCAGCATTGCATGTGTATATATATTCACACATACTAATTAACGCATATATATTATACACACACACACACATATATGATATACATATACATATATACACACATATAACACACACACACACACACACACACACAGTTTAGTTCCTAAATAATACAATGTTTTTTGTAAAATGTTAGTTTTTTTGATATTGTAAACCATCCAGAGTTACCTTGGGGTACGATGGGTGGTCAATAAATTTAATAAATTAAACAAACAAACAAACAAACATATATGTAGGGCAGCATTGTGTGTGTATATATATATATTCACACATACTAATTAACACACACACACACACACACACACACACACACACATATATATACATACACACACATCCAATGCTCTTTTAACTTTAAAATAATTGTAAATCCAAACATGGTTACAAAGTGAGATTGGATGGAAACAAATATCCTTAGAAACAAATATCCTTGAATGAAACCAAGTATCTTGCTCTATTGCAGTTGAGAACTTGATGACTTTCCTTGTCTCCTGGTACTTAGACATATGGGGTGAATACTATCCTGAGGAGCAGCTGTCCAGAGCACAAGTGGGCAATCCTTCATCCTTCTCTTGTCCAGACCTGTTCCATTGGACCAAGCTTGCCACAAGTCTGTTGGCAGTTACTATGTTGTCTCCGTGTTGGAAATGTCTACTTTACCATTTTCTTCACCCAGAAATCTAATGAATGCATTCCAGAATTATTGGAATCCACCACCATTTTTTTTTCCAATATGGCTTTTTATGGAGTCCTAGTAGACAATCACTTAAATATGAGCCAGCAGTGTGCTGCAGCTGCCAAAAAGGCCAACACAGTGCTAGGCTGCATTAACAGAGGGATAGAATCAAGATCACGTGAAGTATTAATACCACTCTTCAATGCCTTGGTAAGGCCACACTTGGAATACTGCATCCAGTTTTGGTCACCACGATGTAAAAAAGATGTTGAGACTCTAGAGAGAGTACAGAGAAGAGCAACAAAGATGATTAGGGGACTGGAGGCTAAAACATATAAGGAACAGTTGCTAGAATTGGGTATGTCTAGTTTAACGAAGAGAAGGATAAGGGGGGACATGATAGCAGTATTCCAATATCTCAGGGGCTGCCATAAAGAAGAGGGAATTAAGCTATTTTCCAAAGCACCTGAAGGCAGGACAAGAAGCAACGGGTGGAAACTCATCAAGGAGAGAAGCAACCTAGAACTAAGGAGAAACTTCCTGACCGTGAGAACAATTAATCAGTGGAACAGCTTGCCTCCAGAAGCAGTAAATGCTCCAACACTGGAAGTTTTTAAGAAGAGACTGGACAGCCATTTGTCCGAAATGGTGTAGGGTTTCCTGCCCGAGCAGGGGGTTGGACTAGATGACCTCCAAGGTCCCTTCCAACTTTACTACTATTATTATTATTATTTACTTCTTAATAACCTGGTTGTTGTTTTCAGAGCTGCAGTGTAACTTGCAGACTCAGTCCTTAACATCTCTAATCAAATGGGTAACAGACAAGATTTCTATCTGGGACCATAGTAAGAAGTAATTTCAGTAGTCCATTCTGATCTTGATAAATTGAAAATATAAAGGTCTGACTGTATAATGAAACTTAGTTATTAAATCAGGAGAAGCAATTGAATATTTTAGTAGTTTGAAGTTTAGTGTGGCAATAGTTTAGTAGTTAGGAGTTATCATCAGTAAAGGAGCTTTTTCCTTTCAGTCACATTTAAGAATTGGGGGGGGGGAAAGGTCGTTTACCCAGAAAAGAAAGAAAAGAAGACAAAATCCTTCTGAAGAAAAGGCAGATAATGAGTAGCAAGTGATTCAATTAAAGGTTAATTGTTCTCTCAAAAGTTACATAAAGCCTACAGCGAAATGCACATCTGAATTTCTTTTCAAAGAGTGGCAAACAACAAAGTGTTTTTCTGCATTAAATAAAAGAGCAGCCTTCACAAAGGAAAGCTTCTCATCTTGCTCTTTGGAGAATTCTAAAGACTCTGAAAACAATAACCTGAGTTTATTGTGAAGGTTACATACGAGGGAAAGGTTATATATAAAAAGATTCAAGTGATTATGTACTGATTATATATTGACTTTAGGAAGCTTTAAAATTGATGGTTTGGAAATATTACTACTCAGTATTTTGCTGTAACCTAGAAACAGCTTGCATTTTCCAAACACCTACTTTTCTCCATTCCTTTTGTTTTTTTTTTCCTAGTCCAACTACAAAATTAAAGTATCTCTGTTTTGTCAGTCCCAAAGGAGACACATGAAGAGAGTCATTCTAATCATCATGAAAATCACCCCAGAATCCCATCAAATGCTGAGTTCTTAGCAATGACCTGATGACATGTTTTAATCCAAAGTTTTAGCCCAAGAAAATCCATGCAGATTTTTTGCTTTCTTGCAAGGTTATAGGGATCATCTTGTGATTTTGTCAAATGAGAGTTATTTTATCAGGTGATTATATTTTCATCCTGAATTTCTTTTCATACAACTCAAGATGGTATTGAAAGAAAAATCTTCATCAGGTCCAGTCCAAGCTGGGAATAAGCAAAATGGAGACCGCTTTGTAAAGAAGGTTGCAGTTTATTGAAGAGGAGAGCCAGACAGAAAGATGGGTCTGGGAAAAACTGACCACATGTAGTAGGGAGTGGTGGGTTTTTATACCTTTTTGAGCTTTTGTTTGGAGTTGTTCCTGTGGCATGAACTTTGACCAGAATCTGAGTGTGCCTTTCTGGTATTCTGATGGTGGTAGATTAATCCTATTATGTCCCAAAGGTCATATCCTGCTTCCCTGCGGCTGGGGCTGATGTGAGGGATTGTTGATTCTAGAGATCTTTATCTTTCTAATCCAAGTTTCATGGTTCCAATCTTTCTGACAAGATTATCACATCTGCATTTCTGCAGACCTGGTTTCTTTCTGTTTGGGGCAGAGAGACTTGGTGTGTTGGTGTTTTTTGCCTTTAAGATCCTTTGGAGAAATATAATCTGCCTTTTAATATTCCCCAAAATATTTCTTTCTCTGGGGGGGCTGACTTTCCATAATGGCAAACACACCAATACTCCTTCCTGTTTGTTTGTTTGTATCCTGCTTCCATTATTTTTACAAATAATTCAAGGTGGTAAACATATCCAACACACCTTCCTCACAATAACAACCCTGTGAGGTGAGTTGGGCTGAGAGAGAGGAACTGGCCCAGGTCACTCAGCCAGTTTTTCATGCGTAAAGAGGAACTACAACTTGCAGTCTCCTGGTTTCTAGGCCAGCGCCTTAACCATTACACCATACTGCTGTTGTAATTTATTTATTATTTTAATTATTTATGTCATTCTTTGAGTAACAACAGATGAAATTAGTAGTTGACAAGGGGGGGGGGAACCGATGAGTATTCTGGTTGTTGCCATTTTTTTAAAAAGCAGATAATATATTTATATTCAAGAATATTGGTAAAAATGTGACTCCCGGGCATAATTATAAATAAAAGAATAAAACACGATCACTGGGAGGATTGAAGTAAGAATACTTTACTAAAAATATACTTATACTAAAAAGTTGCCAAGCTTTCGCTGGGGGAACTCCCCAGCAATGGCCTTTTAGCCCTGACGATGCTGGGGAGTTCCCCCAGCGAAAGCTTGGCAACTTTTTAGTATAAGTATATTTTTAGTAAAGTATTCTTATTTTAACCCTCCCGGTGATCGTATTTTATTCTTTTATTCATATATATATATATATATATATATATATATATATATATATATATATTAACTGAAACAAATTAGTCAATGAGGTCTTTTCCCTTTAAAACTAAAAGAAAAAAAAATACCTAAGAGAACAGAAATGAAGAAAGTGAAATGTGAAAGTAATAATATTACTAATCTTTCATCTGCAAGCTTGCGCCAGATGAATTTGTGACATGAACCAGTATTCATCCATCCAATCCTTTTCTCGCAACAATTTGGCAAAAAGATGAATTTGTGACATGAACCAGTATTCATCCATCCAATCCTTTTCTCGCAACAATTTGGCCGAAAGATGAGGCAGAGAGTTAGGAAACAGTCATTGAATAGAAACTAATGTCATGTGGATTCCTTATTTTCAGTAGACATAGATAACCCTATCTAAACAACATAAAATATCAGAAATGAAATCAATAGAGCCTCAGAAAATAGGACTCTGAGGCTTTCAAAATGTAGCTGAAAACTAGTTAATTATACATCTTCCCTGGTCCAACACCTTAAAGCCACAGGACATGAAATTGACTTTAAAAATACCAGAACCATTGCCAAAAGGGAACATTTTAATAACAGAATAATCAGAGAAGCCATCGAGATAGAAAAACGCCCACACAGCATGAACAAGCGAGATGATACCTCCCGCCTACCAGCCATTTGGAAACCCGCTCTTATTGACAAACGACTCCCTAACACAAAAAAATGATACCAGACCCACACTCACAAAAACCACACAGGATGTCACCACCACACATCCACGCAAAAAGCAAACCCAAAGCCACACCGATGATGAGGCACGACCACAAACCAGAAGCCAGACCACAGCTGCATCATTAGCCACTTTAAACCCCTCCAATCCATACATGAAGCAAACTGACACCCTCCATGAAGATGAGGCACGAACACGAAGCCAAAAAATAGCAAGGCAGACCAAAATCTTAAACCCCCCTGCAACTCAGACTAACCTGAGCACAACCAAACAGAACACTCCCCCAGCCAATCAGAGCACAGCTAACCCCCCAGCCAATCAGAACACAGCCAACCCCCCAGCCAATCAGAGCACAGCCACGCCCCTAACCAATCAGAACACACCTCCACCCAGTCAGAACACAGCCAAGCTCCCACCCAATCAGTTCATACCCCCGCTGACAGTTAAAAGGAAGAAACAGCTAAGACCACACATTGCTCCTTGAAGCACGAAGCTGAAAGCACCAGCCTGAAGATGACGAATGGGACTTCGTCGAAACGTCGCCAAGACACTTCCAATTTTACGCGGGAGAAAACCCGAACAACCAAAGACCTACATATATATATATATATATATATATATATATATATATATCTGTGACTACTTTGAAAATAAGGCATCAGATTATACAAACTTGATCACGCTATAGGGTGTATGTGTATATACACACAAACACAAAATATTTCTAATCAATATTCAGGGGAAACACACACACGCAAACCGTACATTGTTACATATACTGCTCAAAAAAATAAAGGGAACATAAACGTATAGGATCCTATATGTTTGTGTTCCCTTTATTTTTTTGAGCAGTATATATTGTATTATCCATAATACGGTAAGTTTGCCAATTAAATAAAATAGCCTATTTAATTAAAATAGGATACGTTTACCAGTTCAAAGAGAAATGAATGGTGTTGGTATATAAACAGGACTGAAAAAAAGAAATAAATTAAGATGGTTTCATGAAGAAATATTTTGATGCAACTATATTTGCACCAAAATTAACAGTAGTAATAATAGTAGTAGAGTAGTTATGTTTATTTGCTCAATGAGCAGCAAAATTTAAAAAAAGAAATATACAACGTGAAAGTAAAATCAAAACGATGAGATAAAATGCCAACACAAGGAGTCTGTGCTATAAAAATATAACATAAGCTACTATAATGATATGGTAATTGACTGTGTAAGTATACAGTTGAAATATTACTGCCTATGAAATAGAAGTATATGTCACCTAAAGGCATCAAAAATCCCTTTCCTTTAGTTTTGGAAACTTCACCCCTCTGAATCTGTACTGTGACAGCAATACAATTAACACAGAAGAAATGACAACTTCCACAACCGTTTTTCTGGCAGTTTAATGCCTTAAGATTCTTGAGACACAAAGGCATTTTGTGACGTTTTTTTCTGGGACTGATTCTTTTTTGGGAGAAGATGAAGGGATAGAAGGAGACAAGGCCAGTACTTTTCACACATGTCACCATTTCCCCCCAATTTCAATTCTTCCACTTTGTAACAGCTTTATCTAAAAAATATTGCTGTGACCTCTTTTGTCTTTCATCTTGGTGTTACCTGTTACATCTAAGGGTGGTGAGATGTTTGGATAGTTCCTGTCTCTACTGCTATGTGTTGAAGTTATAAATATTCTTAAAGTGAGTTAGAGTAAGATTCTCACAATGCAAAAATAGCAGATGATTAAATGCCCAAATGATAAAGCCGCAGCAGATGTTCTATCAAATTTGTTTCTTCCTTTTGTCACACCACTGATTTCACATAGAATTCACAGATTTTTCTCAAGTTATATTGTTAAGATCTTCCGAAACATAGAGTTATTTTATCATACCTTCTGTATTTTTTTTTCTTTCTGATCTTGTATAAGCACTTATATCCCAACCTCTAAAACAGAGCTAAATGGCATCTAACAAAGTGTCTGGTTCTCTATACATTTATGCAGCTCTCATAGAATATGATTAGTAAAGCTAGGCTGAATGATTTTAAAGAAGAGCTTTCATCTTTCACACTTAGTGTGAAGATCTTCCAAGTCTTAGTGTGTAAAGGTGGGAAAACTTTTTGCCAGCATGGCTATTGCTGCTTCCTGTTTTGAACTAGGAACAATTTCTGATGAACTTGAACTTCTAGCCCCATTTGTCCAAATGTCTATTACGATAATTAGGAGGAGGGAAAGCAGACAAGAGACTTCTTTTTTTCTTGGTCTGGTTTCTCATAATTTGAAATAAGTCTCCTTTGGCCTATTTCCTACAAGAAAATATTTATTTTTTTCTTCCCACTTTTTCCAAAGATCTAATAAAATAAAAATAAATAGGTTCCTTCCTTCCCTCAACTCCCAATGCCTTTGTAAGGATAGGCTATTAATTCATATGATGTGTATGTTAGTTATTTTCATGATGAATAAAGACACAGAATTGCTGAGGATAGCAAAATGGGAAGTTTGATATGGAATTTAAAACAATTGACCAGATTTGTTAAAAGTGAGAAAAGAAAAGCAGGTTGTTATAATGTGCAATGCCTATCAGGAAACCAGTGGCATTTTCATAATTTTTGCTTATGAATAATCAAGAACCATATACTTAAATGTCCCAAAGGTGTTTTTTCAGGAGGCAACTGGATTTTTTGTTTTTCTTTGAAGACATTTTACTTCTCATCCAAGAAGCTTCTTCAGCTCTGACTGGATGGTGGGGAATGGAAGGATTTATATTCCTTGCAGACAGCTGGTCATTTGCCTTCTTTTTAGAGAGTTGTTGAAGCCATTTGGAGATTACCTGTATCTTGAATATTTAAAGGCAGAACTATGAAGATTGTAAGAGATTCATGACTGAATCCTCCATAATTATATTTCTGCAAGTGGAAAGTTGTAAACCTTTTCCTGTCATTTTCTGAATCCACATCTCCACCGTAACATATGTGTCATTTTGTCTGTGCATACATATGTCATATGGATTTAGTTGGCCAAGTCCAAAGTCAAACTGAGTAAACGATGTCTTGTTCAATGCTTTTACAAGTGGCCTCCATTGATAAGTTCTGAATGTGATCTGAGCAGTCTGACATTGGAATATAAAGATATAAATGAAAGCTAAACAGGAGGGAAACATAAAAGTTAAGCTGTAGGACAAACAGATTATCTTCCAGTCACAGACAGTATTCAATCAGATGTCTCTAGTGCTGTAAGAGGGACTGTTCTCGTGATATACTTTGTGTCAACACTGCTAACATTGGATGTTCCCGCTCTGACAACTGATGAAAATGCAGCCATTTTCTCTATTCATTTAATATGCTTTCTTGCTTTTAGAAATCAGGTGCAGTGGGGTGTGTGTGTTGGGATGTAAACTCAACTAGTCATAATAATAACTCTGCTGTGGGAACCCAAGGACAAACTGATAACGTTTTGGTGGGCTGTGGAGCTGAAGAGAAAGCCTGGGCTTTAAGCTAATTGGGGAATGTGATTTATGACAGTTTAATTGGGTGTGGGAATTGTACTTTGATACTTTGTATCTGGGAAAAGGGAATTTAGTTTTTGGGATCAGCTATGTAGTGCTGATACTTTGTATCCCAAATAAATGTTCTTTAAGGAAGAATTTTGCCTCAAAGTTCTTTTGATGGGTTTCGTCTATCGGAACCATGACACTTTGCCTACAAATGCCATTAAAATTGCCTGCCAACACAGTTACAAGGCCTTTAAAAAAAATAAAATGTAAAGAAAGATTGAGACTGAAAGGTTTTGCCTCTTTTTTTGGGGGGGGGGGGAAACAGGGCACTTTTGTAGTTTTAACTTGTTTTGTTTCTGCTTGTTTGTTGGCTTGCTTGCTTTACCGAGACATATTTTAAATTACCTGCAATATTCATAAAAAATGTTTGCCAAACTTTGGGATGAATTGTATTGTTCCCAGGCCAAACACACAGACCATTGCCGCAAAACTACTGTAGATTATTTTTGTTTTTAACCATTTAGTTGTATCTGACTCTTAGCAACTTTATGCTATCCATTATATCTTGTCAAGCACAGCTTTTCAGTTGCTGGATGTTCAAGTTTACACCAGATTTTATGTTATCAAGCCAGTGTCTTCTTTGCTTGCCCCTTATCCTTGTTCCACTAACCATTCTTAGCCTTCTCCGAAGAATTTGCACACATGACATGGCTAAAATAAATCAGATGTACTCTTATGATTTTAACTTCCAGTTTTGTATGATTTAACACCTTTCTGTTAGTTACTCCAGCTGTCTGTGGTATACATGTACATATTATATTTTAGACTGTGTATATCAGTCTGAAATATAATATGTACAGAACAACTCATGGAAAAAAACATCTAAACCCATCTAATTTTATCTTACTCAACAATATTATAGATTTACCTTAAAAAAAAGTAGAAATCAAAGGAACTTGCAAAATCTCTGCACCTAATTTTATTAAACTCAGAACCATCTAATACATCCATAAATTCCATTTTATTCCTTTAAGAAGCAAACAGATCTTGGCTATTTTCTGAAGCAGCAAATTGAATCTACAAGTAAAATTTATGGTGGGTGCACATTCCAGATAATTTCTCTCAGTCTATACATTCTGATTTGAAAGAGACTCTTAAAGGAGGGAAAGGTTACTTTTGTTCAACTTCACAATTTATTTCCATGATGCCAGCACGTTTCTTACTGTTTTATTCTTAGTGTTGATAAAAATGTAATCAGCCATGGAGCAGCCTTGTGCGAATCAGTTTGACACCTCTCTCTCTCCCCCCCCATCTCTCATTATAATTATTTTAATTTAGTAAATTTGTCACTATTCTCCTGAGTTTGAAGTGTTGATAAGAAAGAACTACTAATTTCTACTAATAGAACATACTATCTGGACAACAGCTACAACAAACACAGAGACAAGTCATGTATATATTTTCTTTTCTAGAAAAGGTCACATTAAAAATGGAAATGTCCTCTTGCCAGTATATCCTATATTAGCACACTAGTCATAAATCCCACTACTTTGGTACTAATTAGCAAATTTATGAGGGATTAATGGCCCATAATATTCAATTGATTTGTTCAGAATCTGACCTGACTGTATAAAATGTTACTCTGTAAGATTATAGCTGTGTTTGTTACGGCTAAAATCTGAGCTGAATTGTTTCGGATTAGCATAAATATTCTGCCTACCACAATATTACATCTATTTTTTTTTAAAAAAATAAGTGTTAGTGAATTATATATATTATTTTGCTATGTGTCTCAAATATCCTGACACATAGATCATTATAAAAGTAAAAATAGCCTTACCACATGATAAATGATAAATCTTTAATGTCATTAAGGCATTAGATCATTAAAATGCACCAAGATCATGATACTAAGGTCTAAACTGGAAATCTAATAAATATGCTATATCAGGAAGACCTTAATTTGAGTACAATAATTTTGTCCTCATCATACATAAATAAAGTAAAAGTATGTTGCTATGAGCTAATTTTAGATAGATAGATAGATAGATAGATAGATAGATAGATAGATAGATAGATAGAGATGATAGAGTGATTTTGCCTGCACCAATTCACCAATTCAGATTCAGTCACAGTTTTGTTCCATACAGTATTAATTTTGTGAACTCTCAAGCTTCCTCTTTCTGCTATGTATTCAAGATGGATAGTGATTAATACTTATATGTGTTTATATGTAAGAGTGTAGGTATATATATACATATCTTGTATGGAACATGTTTATATCTGTGTTATGTATGTGTACACTTTTGATAGCAAGCAACAGAATTTCATTTTTAATGTGTGCCAGTGTGCTTACAGTAAAAAATGGCAATAAAGTTGATCTTATCTAAGTTTCCAAATACTCTTCAAGGGCAGCCCCAGTAGAATACATTGCAGAAGTCTATCCAGAAATTGACTAGAGTATGAGTGATTGTGAAGAAGACCTCCCAGGCCAGGAAAGGGAACAACTGATATACAACATAAGACTGTGCAAAGCCATGCTTGTCACCTGCTCTTTCAGCAAAAGCTGGGAGTTCAGGATCACACCCAGCTTATGCATTAAATGTATTGGGAAAAATGCAACTGTATCCAGTACTAAAAATGGCACAGTCCAGAAGACCCCAAAACCCAGAGCCACACAGTCATGCCAGAGTTCAGATAAAGCCTATTGTTCCCATCCAGATCCCTGCACTCTCTGGCAACAGGATAGCACTGATACACTGATAACCATTCTACTATGATAAATTATGTCATCTTTGTCACTGATATACAGCTGAACAGCCTTTTGATGGCACCAAGCTACCTATACCTCAGACTGTAAGTTTTCAGGAGTTAATGGAAGAAATTTTAGTAACTGGAATTTGTTTTTACAAATAATAACATTATAGAAATCATTAAAAGAAGTCTCTTCTGCACTTTCCCTTTTCGAAGCAATGACACACAGAGAGGACTCATAACTACTTATGAATAGGGCTGAGAAAATATCTACAGACTCCTCATATAAAACTCCACATTCTAAGTACGAGTATTCCCATGAAAGATTTTCTCCAAATGTGTAGATGGACTGCAATTTTCTGTTAGGAGGATTTCCCAAATCAAGTCCCAGTTTCACTGTCTAAAATGATTGTCCCAGTCAATTTTGAAATCTGGGAAACCTCACTGCATTTCTCAGCTGGAAAAAGTAATGAGATTTTGTGGTGTAGAGCTTATGGTGATGAATAAGTTCCAGAGAAAGTCAGGTTAAGGTCTGCCTTCAGCCATAGACAGTCACTATGCAATTTTGGGCAGTCATTTCCTCTGCCCAGTGCATACATCATGGTGTTGGCATGGAGATAAAAAAAAAAAAAATGAAAATCCTAATGGATCCTATAACAAATTAAATAGTTCTGCCTACTTTGAATGTAATTGGTATACACAATGGCCATGCAGTATTATACGAAGGGTGATATTTTAAAACATGCAAATATATTTGATCAGCCTTTTGAAAATGTCTGCATAGATTAGGTTACTGCAACATTTCTTTTAGCAAACATAAATATTCAGTGGTTCTTTTAGACTATCAAGCAGCCTAAATCAGTGATTTACCATTGTTCCAAGCATTCCACAGAGATCCAAAATTCATTTAGTTTTCTACTGTGTAGTTTGTCTGCAAACAATTGTTGGATGTATTTCATTTCTTTTGTAATTCAAGAAGTATCTTAACCACTAAACTATTGTAAGTGCCATTCTATACATATTTATTTAAAGCAGCAGAAACACATATACAACACAAGCACCCATATCATAATCTGCATAAATACCTCTGTTGTTAATTGGGTCTAATTTGAAAATATTTTTCATCAGCACTTTCATATGGTATCTGCAGATTTTGAAGTTCATTAACATTTCTCCAGGGAAATAGTTTTGAATAAGCCATAAAATAAAGGTATACATTAGGTTAATCTATTTTTTAAAGAAAATTATTATAATAATATAGATATCCCAAAGGTGGTTTTTCAGAAGGCAACTGGACTTCCTTTGTTTTTCCTTGAAGACATTTTGCTTCTCATCCAAGAAGCTTCTGAAGAACTAAAGATGAGAAGCAAAACACAAAGGAAAAATAGTGTTCTGTTTTGTGTTACAAAGAAGAGGAGGTCAACCTATTTTCTAAAGCACTAAAAAATAAGACAAGAAACAATGGATGGAAACTAATCAAGAAGAGAAGCAATGTAGAACTAAGGAGAATTTTTCTAAAAATGAGAACAATCAACCAGTGGAAGAACTTGTCTTCAGAGGCTCCATCACGAGAGGCTTTTAAAAAGAGACTGTATAAGGACTTGTCTGGAGTGGTATGGGATTTCCTGCTTGAGCAGGAGTTTGGACTAGAGCAGGGGTGTCAAACTCAATTTCATTGAGGGCCACATCAGCATTGCAGTTGCTCTTGGGGGGCCGGGTGGGTGTGGCCAAGGTGGGGGCGGCCTTCTGGGTGGGTGTGGGTAGAGTGGGTGTGGCCTACTGGGTGGACGTGGCCAGCTCTACATCATTCACATCAAGGGTCCCTGTGGGGGCCTGGGCAGGAGTGGGACAGATCTGAGGGTCTCTGGCAGAAGGGGGTGGGACCAGGGCAGAGCCCATCAAGCCGGATATGTGAAGTAGGTGAGAGCCATTTACTGGCCACTTCCAGGCGATGGTGCACTTCTTCATTCCTCACAAAGGGTGACACCTCTGCAGCATGCACCCAGGGGGCGGGGCCAACGTGGCAGGGGCTGGTTCCTCGCTGTTTCTAGATGGCCTTGTGGAGCTAAGACTGAATGTGTTTCAGCATAGATGGCCACCACAAAATTGTACATTGGCTCCTGGCCGGCCTGGGCCAGAGCCAAGGCAGTGGAGGCCATTCCCTCACTGTTTCCAGGATGGCTTCGCAGGCCACACAAAACCACGTTGCAGGCTGCGTCCGGCCCCCTGGCCTTGTGTTTGACATGTCTGGACTAAAGGATCTCCAATGTCCTTCCAACTCTATTATTCTGTTATTCTTTTATGTAGCATGAAATAGGCTGAAACTCCTTCCCTTAGTCCAGTATTTGATACTTTCATATTGATTAGATTTCATTTCAGTTTCTTCTCCTTGGTTTCCCAACTTAAGCCATATGCTAATTGCTTCCATGCTTCCATGAAAATAGATAGTTAGGAATGCTGTTGCTTGTTATCACCAACATAACAGGGCTGACCTTACTTCAAACCTCTGATCTTATAACTTCTAATGCTTGATTTTCATTTAGCAGTAACGCAAAGGGAGGTACGTTCCATCTTGGCTTGTTTTCCTAATATATCTTCCTTCCACATCTTCCTTCCCCTGTCCTTACCATTGTTTACAGAGGGATGGTCAAGAGTATCCTGTCATATTGCATTACTGTCTGGTTTGGAAGCATTACTACTTCAGACGGGAAGGCAGTGAAGAGAGTGGTGAGGATGGCAGAACAGATTATTGGCAGTTCATTCCCTTCTATCCAGGACATGGCATACAAGCGATGCTTGAGCAAGATCTGCAGGATTGTTTTGGAGACTCTTCCAGACCTTATTTGTTACCTTCTGGGAGGGGGCTTCGTGGTATCCAAAGCAGAACATCCAGATTCAGCCACAGTTTTGTTCCATACAGTATCAATCTTGTGAACTCTGAAGTTTTTTCTTTCTGCTATGTATTCAAAATGGACAGTGATAAATATTTATGTTTGTTTGTGTGTGTGTGTGTGTGTGTGTGTAGGTTTGTATACACACATACACACACATGTATATAGCACGTGTATATGTGTGTTATGTATGTATACGGGTAGATATATACTTTCTTTTGAGAGCAGGCAACAGAATTTCATTTTTTATATAAAATTTTATTAGTTTTCTATATTTACAATTTATAGGTGCTTGGTAAACAACTTGTTGTCTGGGTCCATTTGTTTTACTTAATAATATACATTAAATTCCTAATCTCTACCCCGTTTCTCCAGCCACTGATAAAACACGTCCCATATTTGAAAATATTCTGTATCTTCTTTTTCTTTAATCTTCAGCATAAGTCTACCATTTCGGCACAGTCCAGTATTTTCTTGATTATCTCTTCTTCAGGTGGCATTTCTTCATTTTTCCAGTGCTGAGCAAATATAATTCTTGCTGCTGTTAATACATGCAACATTAAATATACATTTTCTTTATCATATTTTTCTGATATTATACCTAATAAAAATAGTTCCGGTTTAAAATCTACATGCTTTCTTAACATCTTTTCTCACCAAATATATATTTTGTCAAAATTTAGAATTTTATTTTTAATGTGGGCCAGTGTGCTCATAATAAAAAATGACAACAAAGATTATCTTATCTTATCTAATATATGAATCATTGTTTCCCAGTTTAGTAATGTCAGATACATTGGTACTGCAAATTCTTGAATTTTTAACCAGTTAAAAGCTATGCCAGGAGAGAATGATAAATATATCACCATCAATAACATTTGAAGGGCATCAGCTTAGGGAAGGTTGACCTTTGTGATGATTAAGAAATTACCATGATTTTTAATTTCTGTTTGCGCTATGAAGAATAAATAGTAATTGACTGAAATATACTGTACTTTTCAATGATTATTATCATTATTTGTTAGCACAATTCGAGGACATTAATGTAATGTAAAAAAAGCGCCTTTTAATAAATCCTTTCCTTAGTGCTTTGCATTTAACAGTTTTTAATGTAGATGCCAGTAATTACAGATTTAAAATCTTGAAATCAAAGACACAAAAGAATTAAAAGAATTGCATTCACAAAAGTTCCTGCCAATCGGTATATGTGGATTGTGGCTACACCGGTATCCATTAATCTCTAATTTGAACGATTTGTTTTTGCTTACATTTAATGTTTGGGCAGTCTAAAAAAAATGGATCCAAGGCTAATTCATCAGCAAACTGTTGGCAAGGCCAGCCTATTCCATATGTAAATATTGGTATTGTCTAAAATAAATGTGATTTCCTGAATTATTCAGATTTATTTATTCTGACACAAGCAGGATGTCTACAAAAAATGTTCTATGAGCAAGAAATCTATTTTTCCATTAAAAAGTGCAGGATCTCCTCTCTCTCTCTCTCTCTCTCTCTCTCTCTCTCTCTCTCTCTGGAAGTAGAGTAGTTTATTCATTCAACCACATACAATGGTTGAGGGGAGCTTACATCATTAGGAGTCTACCAGTAGAGGTATA
The DNA here is from genome assembly GCF_016545835.1 of Crotalus tigris. Classification (NCBI taxonomy): domain Eukaryota; kingdom Metazoa; phylum Chordata; class Lepidosauria; order Squamata; family Viperidae; genus Crotalus; species Crotalus tigris. The sequence goes on from NW_024097237.1 coordinate 1,321,961, forward strand.
TATAATGACAACCAGGTTTTGATGTTTAGATGTGTAGATTGAGGTGCACATGCCCAGGGCTTTGGTCACAAGGTGTGTGTTGTATATGTATGTTAGGATGTTACCCTGATGTCATGTGAAATCTGGAAAAGAAGATCAACCTCAGATGTATAGATTCTCTCTAGGTGTAGATTTATTATGAGAGGTCAAACTGGAATATTGACATAAAAGATGTCAATAATCTGGCTGAAAAAGGGTGGATGGGACAGATCAGACACTTTTAAAAATGCAGGATCTCAATCACTGTATACACAAACACACAAGCAAATATAAATACAGAGAGAGAGAGAGAGAGAGAGAGAGAGAGAGAGAGATGTATAGCCTTTCCCTCAATAGAAGCCAATGAAGGAAGAGATAGGTGCAAGAAAATAAAATGACCAATAGAGTAGTGCCAATAGTATAATTGTACTATTATACTATTGTAATATGCCATATTCTAAATACTATATATGATATAAATAATATAATATAAATAATAATGTGATGTGATGCAATATATGAGATATGATTGATATGATGATGTAATGTGATGTGATGTGATGTGATGTGATATGATACGATGGCTGTTTTCAGACTGTGCCACATATTATTTCTGATCCATGTGTTCCAGAATAAATTACAGGACAAATTAACAACAACAACAACAACAACAAAATTGTATTTGGCAAAGCCAGTAACATTCTTTTAGAAGAAAAATATCATTCTCTCATCCTTTAGCTAATTTCATTACTGAAACAGCCCAAATCTAAATGTGAACCCTTTGAAAAGTTCATTTAGTCACAGAGACTGATATGGTCAGAAATGTATGGGTATATTTTTTCCCAATATATCAGGAGAGAGAAGGTGATGCTGTAGACTGCCTAGTGTCTAACTCTAGTCAATAATTTAACTATAAATTTCCAATTTCAGTGTAGGAGGAGGGAAGTTAAAGTAATAGGTCAGGGTCCTGTTTGTAAGTTTTTTTTTCCCTCCCAGAAATAGACTTTGCTTATGAAATGCTGATTATTCACAATCTTTTACTGTTGCATGCATGACCTACATCCCTTATTTATCAATCACCATAGTATTTCATTGTTTTGATGCTAATTCTGAGTTTTCAGCACACGGACATCCTTGTAATCTTTGTAAAACTTTATAAAAATGACCACCTTTTCCAAAAGTCTAAAATGCAGAAGAATTAAAATGAATCAATTATGCACTTTACCTAAGGAAATTTGCTCAATTTTGTAGCTGGAACTACTTCCAAGCTGCATGGTATTCTGTATCAATGCTATCCTTCCCCAATAAGAGAAAAAGTGATTCTTTATTTGTTTAAATGCCCAGATTATAAAATTTTCTTTTAAACAAGATCATTCCAGAGCTGAAATCACTCCCCTTAAGTGGAAGAATTTCAAAAATATATCACACAAACCAATAAACTGTTAGCAATTCCCTTTGAGTTAAATAGATAAATGAAATTAAAGGGTCCCCAAATAAAATTAGCCCAAATTAAAGATAACAATTGGATGTTTTCCAAATGGATGAATCCAGGACAAGACTAAATATTGTCATTGCCCAACATTGTTGCAGACACTTCCCTTAGGATTTGCATTTTTTAAAAAAAAAATATAATAATATTTTGCTGTTGTTGTCAATGCCAGTGGTTTTTTTAAAACTTAAGATGTGCAGATTTTAAATTATAAAACCAAAAAAATAAATAAAAGATTACTTCTTTTGCCATGAAATAAAAATGGTATATACATTCTAAGAGTTATAACATAATAGCTGTATTGGTAACAATAGAAGTATTAACTGCTACAAATCCAGGAGGCATAAACATATTATGCCATCACTTTCACAAGTATCTATTGCAAGTTTCATCCTTAATTATCCCTCTGCAAAGGGATAACTAAGGACAAAGCCAAGATACAATTGTCCTTGAATCCTTCTTTGCCATAGCAAAATAGTACAACAGAATGTTTTTTTTTTAAAAAAAAAATGCTTTCTTCTTTTTATTTTAAAAAAGTAGGTCTAAGTGACTGACAGTATTGTGCCAAGATGGAGAAGTTTGAAACACTTGAGATATTAAATCTTGAGCAACACTATTTATAGTGGGAATTATGACAGAAATATGAACACACATCAAGGAAGTTTTGAGGGTATGGATAACCTTTCATAAATATCTTTTTTTTTCCTCTTCCATTTTCTTATTAATTACTCAGGATGGGCCTGCCCGAGCAGGGGGTTGGACTAGATGACCTCCAAGGTCCCTTCCAACTTTACTAATATGAACAAATCAGGTCATCAGAATTTTTCAATGAATATTTATCCCCTTTTTATACCTCATAATCAGCTTCAGATTCATAGTAATTCACAATAACAATTAATATTTAAACACCAATGTATAATCAGCAATATAATACTATAAAAATATAAAGGTGTAAAAACAACTCAGGCCAGGTTGTTCATTCAGCATCTAGAGTCCGTAGCTGTCAAAATATTAATCCTCTCTGTTACACCAACAATCGTTTTAAATTAATTTGAGGTCCGCAATTCTTTTTTAACTATTGGCCAGAATAGGAATCACACTATAAATAATAACAATAATAACAATAACAACAACAAAATGAAATTTCGTTGCATATAACTCTCAAAGGGTCACCACCTCTGATACACACTCCTTGTTCGTGGCCAGCTCAAGTTTCAGAACATCCATTTTAGTCTCTAGGGAGCGAACGATGGAAAACAGGACAGATGGAAATGGAGCTCCATGTGGATTAGCCCTCAAATTAAGCTTGTATTCCTGCACGATAACCTCACCTCCTTTTCTTTTTCTGATCCTGTCTCTTCCACCTTTTCCTTAAAGGAGTCTTGTTCCTTTTTGCCTTTGGAGCACACTGCTGCTGCTGCCTCCAAAAACTTCTCTCCCTTCCTCTGGGCCTGCCCACAGCCTCATCCAGTTCCTTCACTCCATAAGCCCCAGGACCTCTTCTCCTCTTCCTCCTTCAGAAACAGCTCTGATTTTCTGTTTTGTTCAGAAAGTAAGAATAAAATTAGATAATTTCTTTCACTTTACACATACACACAGATGGACAATCACAAATGCAAAACAAAAACAAAAAACCAACATCTATAATCTACAGCAGAGGTCCCCATCATTTTGGGCACCAGGGACCGATTCCGTGGAGAGTGATTTTGTGTGTTGCCTGCCTCCTGCCGATGGGGCTTTGCTTTGTGTGAGCGGACCAGTTGCTGCATGCCGCGGCCCAGTACTGGTCCACGGACGGGGGGTTGGGGACCCCTGATCTACAACAATCCTATTTACTGGTTTCTAATTTATTAACCTTTCATACGTTAAATGTTTTTATAGGGGGTAAAAGAGAGAATATTCTTGCAGAGATATGGAAACTCTAAGCCCTGAGCAACAAGGAAAAAAACATATCTAAAGTCCATGACAGACAGAAAAAAATTCTCAGGAGTATAAGACAGAACATGTAAAGCACAATCAGACTTGGTACCTGATGGTGCTGACAACTTTTCAGGGAAAGCATCTTAAATGGATGCTAATACTTAATTCCCAAGTACTATATAGTACATAATAATTTCAAAAAAGTGTCTATCGCTATACGTCTAGATTTGCTAACAATGAAATTACAATATATGCAACTCTTCATTATTTAGAAATAATAAGGCTTACAATAAGGCTTGCTTTTGTGAGATCCAGCAGGAAAGGCATGTCCATCTCGCATCTATTGAGGACTCTCAATTGGCAAGTCTATTCAATCAATCAATAAATTCAGTGAATTGATTGATGGGTAAGTCCATGGAAGAGAATCTTTTCTTCCATCTGCATTGTTCCTCTGGTGTTTTGATATGCTCCAATCATACTGACTTTCTGCAAGTCTTAAAGATCTGATTCTGTTATTAAGCTTGAAACCCAGGGTGGAAGAGTTGCTGGTGTCATTGTTTGTTTTTATTGGAGCATCTATTATATATTGTTTTGTTATTATGTTTTTATCTTGCTTTTATTTCCGGTCAGTTGCCTAGAGTCTTATGTTTGAGATGAGCATCTATAACAAACATACAAATAATTAAACAAACAAAACCATAATAAGCTTTATTATGGAGAAAGCAACCCTATTTTTGTGGAGTAACTTAGAGAAGGTTGAGATAATTATTCAGGGAAGTTTACTGAACCAGAAATAAGAATGTGACATGGATTTATGTTATATAAATGTACATTATCTTCATAATGATATTCTTATGTAAATAATGCATCTCTCATGGGAAATTTTATCTGCTATTTATGAAATCTTTCACATTGAGGTCTGGTAAAGTGAGGTCCCCCCCCCCCAAAAAAAATATACATGAATAAACATCTGGCTATCCATCCAGAAGTTCAAATTCTAGTAGAGCATTTAAAACACAAAAGCAAACTAAATAACCATTTGCATTTGCTCAACAAAATCCCACTAACCTCCAGAAAGTAATGCTTGGTATAGAAACAAAATGCAATTCCTTTTTTTTAATAGCAGGACTATTATTTATTATGCTAACTTAACTGCAAAATAATAATAATAATAATAATAATAATAATAATAATAATAATAATAATAACCCCCAGTGTGGCACTACCTTGACGTGGTTGTGGGGCTTGTGTACTCTGAGGAAGATAAGAGCTATGCCAGAGGTTCAACCATACTGGACAGGTCTCATCAGAGGAGTCAGACAAAGAGTGTCTCTCCCATAAAAAATATGGTGAGACGTAAATTGCAGAATGCCATACCGGCTCGGACGTCGCCCGGGTTAACAAGGTCCGCGCTAGATATCGGAGTTCCTGGATATCTGGTGAAAAATGGGTTACAGGACTCAGGACTGTTGGCTGAGCAACCAGGGCCAGCAGCTGCAGAACTACTGGAAGAAAAGGTGTTTACCCGTCGCAGATACACAGTGATGGAAAACAAAGAAATAATGATCTGTTACTACAGATCAAGTCCAACAAGAAGAGGATATCTAAAACGAATGCACCAGTTCTGGAAAGAACAACATCCAGAATCAGAAATAACAGAACAGAGACTAGCAGATCAACGCCGATTTATAACACGAAATAAAGTATTCACAGAAACAGAATTGGACGAACTGCAAAGGTTTACCCAGGGCAAAGAAATCAAAGCCTTACCAGAAGTAATTCAGAATGTAGAGGCAAACCAGGGGGAGTTGGCAGTGAAGGAATTCAGCAGAGATATACAACTGTTCTCATTTGGAAACCAGGCACCTCTTCCTCAGGAAGAACAAAACCCTCTAACTAAAGAAATAAAAGAATTGAAACAAAGAATAACTGAGCATCTAGAACAGCACAAAAACAACAGAATAAGGCTGCCTGCATTGAAGCTTGTTCCAAAGAAACAGCTAGCACAAGCATTAAAAGATGCAAATACTGCAATATCAAGTATAAGCACCAATTCACTGCAAGAAACAAACCAACTAATGTACAGCACAGCTGCAGTTATAACAGAATACCTGGGATGCAAAATCAACAAAGAAGAAAAACAAACAAACAGTGCACCACAAAAATGGAAGGTTAGACTAGAAAATAAGATCAGCAAGTTAAGATCACATGCAAGCAAGCTAGAACAGATGAAAGAAAAGAAGCTGAAGAACAAGAAGACCAAAGAATACCTAATCAAGAAATACCACTTAGAAACAGGAAGATCAAGGAAGCACTGGAAATAATAAAGCAACAAATAACAGCTATAGCCAGGAAAATCAGTAGATATGAAGCTCGAATTGCAAACTATAGGCAGAACCTCCAATTTCAATCCAATCAGAAACGTTTCTACCAATCCATCAATGGAGAAACTGCAAAGAAGCAGTCAGTACCTGACAAGGAAGAAACAGTGCAGTTCTGGAAGCAGATATGGGATAACCCAAAGAAATACAATAAGGATGCAGCTTGGTTAAAAGAGGTGGATGCAAATAAAACAGAAGTTGAAATGAAAGAACTAGTATTAACAACAAAAATGGTAAAAAAAGAGCAAGGAAGATCAAAAATTGGTCAGCACCAGGTAAAGATGAACTGCATGGGTTTTGGCTGAAACATCTAACTGTTATAACACCGCACTCATTGCCAACAGTTCAACAATATACTACAAGAGTAGAAATTGAAAGAGTGGCTCACAGTACTGGGAAAACTACCTAATAATGAAAAATCCAGCAAAAGGGGCAACACCAGGTAACTACAGGCCAATTACCTGCTTACCAACAACTTTCAAATTACTAACTGGTGTAGTAGCTGATGCAGTGCAACAGCATCTAGTTGAAAACACTCTCTTTCCACCTGAGCAGAAAGGAAACCGCCCCAACAGCAGAGGAACAAAAGATCAACTCCTAATAGACAAAATGATCTTGGAAAACTGCAAGAGAAGGACGACCAACCTGAATGTTGCATGGATTGACTACAAAAAGGCATTTGACTCTCTGCCACATGATTGGATAATAAAGTGCCTAGAAATAACAGGAGTCAGTAGAAACATCAGAAAATTTGTGCAAAGATCGATGGCACAATGGAAGACACAATTGCAGATCAATGGTGAGAGGCTGGGAGAGGTTAATATCAAGAGAGGAATTTTTCAAGGAGATTCATTATCACCATTACTATTTGTTATTGCACTGTTTCCTCTGTCAACAATACTGAATAACTCAGGACATGGCTATCAAACATCAAAAACATCTGCCAGACTATCCCACCTCCTTATATGGATGATCTGAAGCTGTATGGAAAAACATCATCTGAAATAGAATCGCTGCTCAACACTGTCCGTATATATAGCCAAGATATTGTAATGGAGTTTTGCTTGGACAAATGTGCCACACTTACTATCAAACAAGGAAAAATAGTGAAAACTGAAGGAATCAAGATGCCCCACGAAAATAACATTAAGAGTCTGGATGAGGAAGAATACTACAAATACTTGGGTATCCTTCAAGCTGACAACATCAAGCACACTGAAGTCAAGAAAAAGATTAGAGGTGAATACATCAAGAGAGTGAAGAAGATCTTAAAATCCAAACGCAATGGAGGAAATACCATAAAGGCAATCAACACCTGGGCAATCCCAGTCATTAGGTACACAGCTGGAATAGTGGACTGGACTCAAGTAGAACTAAAAGCAATGGATAGGCAGACCAGAAAAATAATGACAATGAATCATGCCCTTCATCCACGCAGTGACATTGATAGACTTTATCTACCAAGGCAAATAGGTGGGCGTGGAATGCTACAAGTACATCAGATGGTTGAAGAAGAAAAAATTGGCTTTGGAAGAATATCTGAAGAACAATGATGAAGATGCACTGAAATTAGTATATCAGGAAGGCTTACTGACTACTGGAGAGACCAAACTGGCCTACAAGAAAGACCAAATGAATAACAGAATAGAGGCATGGGAAGACAAAGCACTACATGGCCAATACATGAAAAAAATATCTGGGAAAGCAGATAATAACAAGACCTGGCAATGGCTAAGAGCAGGAAAATTGAAGAAAGAGACCGAGGGACTAATTCTGGCTGCACAAGACCAAGCCTTAAGGACAAATGCATACAAAGTCAAAAGTGAGAAGACAGCAACAAACAGTAAGTGCCGCCTATGCAAAGAAGCTGAAGAAACAGTGGACCACTTGGTAAGCTGTTGC